>NC_052049.1:161357968-161680746 GCF_903992535.2 Arvicola amphibius | reverse complement strand
GAGCGGAGACTGCTCTTCACATATTTTGAAAAGTGCTAACCTTCCTGATTGCTAAATTATAGATGAAATCGATGGGTAGGTGGTCCAGGTTACAGCCGTGCTGCTGAATGGGGATTTGGCGATTGGGGAAGTTTGCAAGACATTTTCTAGAAGTCTGATTATTCCGCAATTGTTTTCTGAAAATGCAGCTTATTTCTGATCCCAAGGCACAGGCTGTTGTTTGCCTGACTCCGCTTCTCTGCTAACAGGAGAAAAGCGGTTTTAAGAAATGGTTGGGAATCTGATGCTTTTCTTTTCTATTGATGAGTTGTCACTATGCTTTCCCTTTGAATCTTGGGAATCTAAGGATGGATGCAACCAAGAGAGAATGGTGGGAAGTTGTGCTAAGGACTTCCTGGGCTGAGTCCCCAAATCACTCCAACTGTCTTACCGCTCACAGGAATACTCAGATTTGGAGCTCGGGGAAGCCAGATGAGGAGGCTACTTCTTTGCAGCCTGATGCTGTGGGGAAGCCCAAGCCCTCCTGGGGGTGGCCTATGTGGAGGTATCTAATCACCCAGCAAGCTCAGCTCCTGAGAGTCTTCTGCCCAAGCCCCAGGTGTGTGCAAAGAGGTCTTCAGGTATCTATTTTGGTCTCCTACCAATCTTAATCTTTCCACCTAAAACTTTAGATGTCACAGGACAGACACTGGCCACCTCTCCCAGGCCCTTTACAAAGCAGGAACACTGTTAAATCATTGTGTCACACCAGTGAGTTTTTAGAACCATTTCTAAGCAGTACAAATGAGAACAGTAACAGAACCCCTCTTCTTTGTCCTCTGAGTGTGGAGATTCCAGAGAACAGGCTGAGCTCTTTCTGGACTCCCTGGAGTAAAGGTTTTGTCTAAGGCACTGTGGTCACCTGGTTTTATATGTAGGGCAGGACAGAGTGGAGCGCAGTGCTACTTGGGATGTTACTCATTGTGCACGATGCTTATGCCCGAGTGTCCATTCTAGAGCTAGAGGAGAAACCACCAATGACAACCTCACACTAAGGCAAGGGCTGGAGAAGCTAGTTCCGTGATGATTCTAAGCACAGATGATGCTGAGTTCCTGCCCTACTGCTACCAGCCAAGGTCTCCTCACTCTCCACTGATGCCCCAGAGCGTAGAGACAAAGGTCAAGAGAATTAAGCTCTAGGTGGCTTCCTCCATTAGAACCATGTCAAATGTCAGCTCTGGCTGCAGTGCTTGGTCACCTCTTGTGTCTAAACAGGTTTTCTTTATAAGGACACAAGGAGACTTGGAATGCGTAGTTTCCTTTGCAGAAACCCTGTCTTGCATTGCCAAGAATACCTCAGTGAATAGAGGGGATCTCACACAGACACGGGCTATCCATGAAGCTTTGGAGGTAAGTCACCCAGGGGTTTGGGCGAGCTTGTAACTCATGATACAGCAGCTACACCTATGCAGTTCTCAAGAGCTCAGAAGAAAGACCTGGAATGTTCTAACGCGTTTGCTTGCTAGGTCTAAAGCTGTCCACCAAGCCGACCAGATAGGATTCCAGTCCAGGCAAAGGGCTGACAAGGGAGAGGGAGCTGTTGTTTCACATCGTCCATATAACGTCAAGCAGCATGCTGCACAAGTGGTGTTTCCAATCACAGAGACCAAGGAACTTCACCCGGGTTGCTCAGCTGGCAGCACAGGGGACATTAGGGTTCCCTTGAGCAGTAGTAATTGGTAAGCTGAGTTATGGAAGAAGTGACCTAGGGAAAAGAAGTCAGGCCCTTCAATAGAGACGAATGCCAAGGATACTGTGGCTGTCAGCGTGGGCACTGGGTGCGGGGCAGGAGAGTTTCCTTGCTCACATGGAGCTGAGTCAGGATATTTCAGACACTGGCTTTCCTGAGTGTTTAAAGATGCTTCACAATCCTGCTCATGCTTGCCTACAAAATTCACAGTTATTTTTGTCATCTCACCTTCTAGGCATCTGGAACGTTTAGAACTACGACCATGACTGTAAGAGCTACATTGGCCCCGTCACAAGCCCTGCTTGGGATGGTGATGACTTCTTCCTTCCCTGGCTTTCTGCCCATCCCACGACAGTCACAGACCTTTCTCCATCTCGTGCTTTAGTATTCTGTGCACTGCAGAGTCACAGCCACCTCCTTCTAAAGATGGGAGAGTAGGGGTAGGGTACCTTGTCCTTTCCTACAGCCCGGAGACTCACATCCGACCTCACTGGAGTCCTTTTGGCCACTTGCCTTCCTAATGGTGATTTGAATGCTACTAATTTCAATTAAAAAAAATAACAGGTGTCATTTTATTTTAGCCCCCAACCCTGGATATCCAGGGGCACAGGCCTCCTTCCTTATGACAGGACAAAGCCAACATCCAGTGGTCCTACAGGTGAGCCATAAAACTAAGCAGGGCTATTCTGGAGCCCCGGTATCTACTGCTGTTACCTCTGCTAGGTTTTGGACTTATATGGGGGCCGTACCCTTTTCTTCTGTTGTATCTCCCCCTTTGGAATGGAAATGTCGAACCCATGCTTATCCTGCTATTGAGTTCAGGAAGTATATAACAGTCTCACAGCTGGAGAGGAATTTTGCCTTTGCATGAATCACACCTTGGGTCTCATCCATATCTAATTTAGATGCCATTTAGATGAGACTTTGGCCTTTAGAGTTTGAGTGGATGCTGGAATAAATTAAGGCATTTGGAACTGTTAAGATGGAATGCATGTATTTTACATCGAAGAAAGATGAATTTTTTTTTGGGGGGGGGTTGGAGTAGAATGCTTGAGTCTGAATGTTTGAGTCTCCCAAGTTCATATGTTGAAATCCTAATCTCCCATGTGAGAGCAGCAGGAGATGGACTTTGAAAAGGTTATAAGGGTGGAGACTTTACGAGTGGAAGAATTAGCATCGTGATAAAAGGAGCCTCCAGAGAGTTCTTCTGTCATCTTTTGAGAGGGGACAACACAGAGACGGTCACCTGTGAGCCAGTAAGAGGACCCTTACCAGAAATGAAATCTGCCAGTACCTCAATCTACATTCCCAGACTCCACTGAGAACTGAGACATGAGTACTGGTCTGGTCACCCAGTCAATGGCATATGTTAGCACAGCCCACGCTAAGTCACGTTGTGACCCCCTCTTGATGCTAAGCTCAGGGCCAAGCATTTTGCATGCCCTGTCTCCTTTAATCATTTCTGTTGTTGTTGCTTGTTTTCTGATTGTTTGTTTGTTTTTGAAACAGTATTGTCTGGTTTTCTGTCCTGCCTGGTTTCTGTCCTCCCACCAAGTCCCACAGCCGTTTAGCCCCAAAGAAATCACACAGAGGTCTATATAAACTGATTGGCCCATTAGCTCAGGCTTCTTATTAACTCCTTTTTTTGCTTTGGTTTTGTAAATAATCTTATTAACTTTTATAACCCATATTAGCCCATTATTCTAGTATATGTTAGCCACATGGCTCAGTACCTTTTCAGCGGGGCAGGTCACATCCTGCTTCTTCTATGTCTGGGCAGGACTGTGAGGGAGCTTCCCTCTTCCCAGAATTCTCCTGTTCTCATTGACCCGCCTCTACTTCCTGTCTAGTTGTCCCGCCTATACTTCCTGCCTGGCTACTGGCCAATCAGTGTTTATTTAAAACATAATTGACAGAATATAGACAATCGTCCCGCACCAAAACAGGGTCTCACTCACAGAAATCCTCCTGTCTCTGCCCATAAGTGCTCTATTATACCAGGTCTCCATTGGTGTTTGACACTGAGCAGTTCCTGGTGATGGCCTTGTTAGTTTATTTGTCTACTGCCAGTCTTTCTGAGAGCTGGAAGTTCATCTGCATTACTCTTAGCTACCCCCTACCACTGGGAATGGTGACTAGCACAAGGCCCCCAGCAGCAGGTACTTCTTAAAGTGCATAATCTAACTTCAGTGTTGAAAACATTCTCATCCTTCTTCTACATGTGAATTAACATGCCAGAGCAATTCATATTTCTGCAAGCTGCAGGATTAAGATCTGAACTTGACTCTTTGGGTTTACCAAGAAGGGTAATGGTAGGTAGTTCCCTTCTGGGACCTTAGCTATAACCCACTTTTATATTTATCTCCTTTTGATTATCATACATGGGCTCAGAATCAGGCAGACTTGGGCTTTAAACTTGGGATTTTTTTTTCACCATGTAGAGGCTGTTTGACCTTGAGCAGCTTGCTTGCCCTCTCTAAGTCTGGTTTGTTGTTGTTGTTTGTCTATGGCAATAAATGATGATTTGTTCAGAGGACTGTTGAAGGGTCAGGAGAATTTGCTGTATCACAGTGGTCAGTCAATGTCTCGTTTCAGGTGTCCTTTGAACAAGTGCCACATCTAGGGCTCCTATGATACCATGAGTGCTGTCAACACGGACTCTCTCTGAAGTCCTTGCCGTTGCTGTCACCAAATGCCATAACACCATGTGGGTGCAAACCACAGACATTCATTCTGGAGGCTGGATGTGTGACACCGTGATACCAGGGAGGGTGGGCTCTCCTGAGGAGCTCTCCTGAGGAGCAGTGTGCCGACATCTCACTATGTCCCCACGTGGGAGAAGCAAGGGCTCTGTGGTGCTCTTTGAGAAGGGCGACGGTTTAAAATCAAGCTCCTGTTGCTTTGGCCTCCTCATCTCCTGGAGGGCCCATCCTAATGCCATTGCCTGGGGCTCCGATTTCAGACTATGCCTGGGGTGGGGCACAGATGTTTAGTCCCGGCACTGCTCCACCATCTAGAGGAAATTAAAGGAAGGAATTCCTGAGCTTAAGCAGGGAAGGTGGGAGGACAGGAAAGAATGGGTACTAACACCAAAGACATTGGCTTTTGACCTTAGAGCTCTCCTGGGGGCTGGGCTTTTAGGGGACATGATGTGTGTATTCAAAAGTTCCAAGGTTGAGAGAGCTCACTCCTGGCATGGAAGCTGGGATCGGTGGCATTGCTATTTGCTTTGTAGATGTCTTATTAAGTACAAACGGCTTGTAATGGACAGCTTCTTAGTTTCTGACTATCATGAGACACCTGTAGACAACACTGGGTTTAGAACCTGACGTTTTTCCTGGGAGCTTCCAAAGCAGCCCTGATTGATAGAAAAGGAAGCACACACACACACATTGTAAACACTTGTGGCGAAACTGGTTCAGGCTGTGATGGGCTTTGTTGTGAACACACAACAAGTCCTGGGTATTTGGCATGGAAAATGATGCTTTTGTAAGGTGGTCGAGAGTAGGAAAGAACTTCTTGACCATATTGGGCTAAGCAAACTATATTGTTAGAATTTGTCTTCTGTTGCTTTTTTACTTTTTTTTTTTGTCATTTTGTGAGACAGGGTCTGGTCTCACTTTACTAGCCTGGAATTTGCTATGTAGACCAGGCTGGCCCCCAAACCCATGGAGATCCTCCTGCCTCTGCCTCCTGAGTGTTGGGACTAAAGGTGTGTGCCACCATGTCGGGCTGCTTCCTTCCTTCTCTCTCTTCCACTCACCTCACAAAAGGCCACTTAGAGGGCCAGAGGACTCTTTGTCCATGGGATGAGTCCGTTTTGTCCATCTGCTGGGCAGGGAGTGCTAAAGAGTGCCAGGCACACAGTGCTCACCACGGTCTCCTCAGTAGGACGGCTTCAGGACAGCTTGGCTGAGGTTTGCTGACAAGATGGCTCAGGACTCTGAAGTTTTAAAACTGCCTCAATATAAAATGAAAAAGAAAGCCAGTAGTATGCATTAAACAAAATGAAACAAACAACAACCAAAATAACCCCTGAGAACAGAGTGGCCCCACTGCATCTTCCTCTGTTGACTTTAAAGTGGAGCAGGAAGCTGAGACCCTGGGTTCCACTCAAAGGTAAAAGATTTCCAGGAGAGGCCGCAAGCCCAGGGAGGTCATCTCTTGTAGGAGCAGGACCTAAAGGTTTTAGAAGGAAAGGAAGGACACTTATTGGAAGAATTTGTTTGACTACTTCCAGGTGAGTTTTTTGCATGTGCTGCTTGCATTTCAGATGCCCTGGATGCTGAAAAATACACCTATAAAGAAGTTGTTTCTAAAACCTGGATCTTTGCCTGACTCTTGGCTGCTTGGGAGCATTAAGTTGGGGAATATTTTCTGTCCACTGTACTAAACACAGCCACAAAATCTAAATTTGTTTTGATTTTTCTGTTTTCTCCTCTCTTCTTCTTTTCTTCTCCTTCTCCTTCCTCCTCCTCCTCCTTCTCCTCTTCTTCTTCTTCCCCCCTCCTCCTCTTCCTCCTCATTCTCCTTCTTTCCAACCCTGGCAGTAGAGCTGACTCCTCAGCTGAGTTTAGGTTAAATCTCAAATAATTAGTAGCTAGTTCCAGCTGGAAGCTACTGTGATTCTGGAATGCACCCTGTCTGCTGCCTTCCAGGAAGAGAGAAATATGGAAGAATTGGCTAGGAAGCAGATATAGGGCAGAGAGATGGTTAGTTGGTTAAAAACGCTCGCTGCTCTTCCAGAGGATCAAGCTTCATCCCCAACAGTCACATTGGGCGGCTCAGAGCTGCTTGCAATTCCAACTCTGAGGGATCTGATGTCCTCTTCTGGTCTCTAAGGATACCTGTACACATGTAGTATGTGCCCACCGTGCTCACATCCTCCCAAGCAGATAGGGCTCTCCTATTCCATCAGCAGCAAGAGAATTTCTCACGTCTATTTTTGAGTTGCTTCACAGTTGTTTGGTGAATGGGACACAGGGGGCATAGAAAAATACAGGCAAAGCAAAGACACCTGCCTGGGGTGGGCCTTCGGCTTCTCCATGCTTCCAAAAGTAAGGTGCTTAGCCATTTTTTTTTTTCAGCAGTAGGTCCTGTGTCCTGAAAGAGAATTCACATATCAACGAACTCTCTTTCCCCCAACCTCCTCCTCCCCTGCCGCAGCTGGCCTAGTATTCCATTCAAACACTTTCAGCTGTGGCGGGCACATGTTGACAAGAAGACAGAATGACTTGTCTGTTGTCAACAGTCACATCAATGCTGGCACCAGAGTTAAGTTCCCATGGCGACTGAGATGGCGGCCGTTTACTGTGACTGGGTGTAGTTGCTGCCAACACCAAGTGGTCAAGTTGACAGCATTAGAGACCAATAACGAATCTAAATATAGACTCTCCCCCTCAGAGGCATGGTGACCGCACAGGGTCACTTCCCTTCTGGGAGGTGTGGAGACTTGGCACATTGCACAGGCGTACCATTCAGGCTCTTGCTGAGTTGTTGTTGTTTTAAACTTTTATTTACTTATTTTTATGTGTATGTATGGTTTGCCTGCATGTATGTCTGCACATCACATGCATTCCTGGTGCCCATGGGAGTCCAGAAGAGGGTATCATACCTCCTTAGCACTAGAGTTAGAGATGTGAGCTGCCAGGTAGGTGCTGAGAACCAGAAACCATGTCCTGGAAGATGAACCAGTGCTCTTACTACTGAGCTGTCTCTCCAGCCCCCACTTACTGAGTGCTTTTTGACATGGGACTTGATAGAATATTTCACTGGAGTGAACCTTTCGTTTGCAGCAGAAAGCGTGTGACAGAGGGCACATGACTATGGGACCTACTAGTTCCACAGAAGTTTCTGTTCTGATAGAGGGGAAAAAACAAGAGTCTCTTGAAAACATAACAGAGATCCCATCTTAGAGCTGATACCTTGGAAAGAAAGGGTCCCACTCTTCAGAATAGAGCACATATCCCAAGCCAACAAGCAGTTGGATGGTACAGGGTCCCCAGTAGGGAGGGCATGTGAATTCTGGGTACAGGGTCCCCAGTACGGAGGGCATGTGAATCCTGGGAGGAGAGGGTGCAGGTATGATTGGGTTGACTTACTAGTGGCCCGTTTGGAGAGTTTTACTTCCTTCTCTACAACTCTAGACCTACAAGTTCCAGATGCTTCCATTAGGGAATACTGAGAGTACCAGCACACTTCTAGCTGTGGTAACAGCTAGTCTCTTTGGGGTCTGTGTACCAGGAGAACACTGAGGGGAAAAAAGCCGTCAGTTTGGCATAGTCAACTGGCCATGATAACCAGGAGACAGATTGATGCTGCCCAATGAGGCAGGGAGACCATCCTTGTACATCAAGCCAGGTGATTCTCCTCTGATGATTCTGAGGGAAAAAGTCACGTGCCACACGAGGGCCTAAGCATTTTAGGATATGTGAGAAATGAGCTCTGTTGAGAGTGAAGAAATTTTCAACAGAGTTGCAAACCGAGGCACCTCGAATAAGAAGCTGCAGAGGAGGCAGCGATTACTAGATGCTGTCAAGATAGCCGGCCCTTCTAGCTTACCCTGCGCTAGCCTGGTTTAACCACTGAAAATCTCACATCCTGGGTGAAGCAGGACCGCAGTGTTGTGTGACCTTGATGCAGCCTGGAAGCCCGCAGCAGTGGCGGGGCTGAACTGTGCCCCTGCTTACCGTTCTCTGGCAAATTTTTTCAGAAGAAACCAACAGGTTTCTGGAGGTGTTTTTTCTAAATGGGTGAGTCACACAAATGAAGCAGATATGCTGGGAGGGAGAAGGGGGAGGACAGAGGGGACTGCAATGAATGCTACAGTACCCCAGATCCCTGCCTCTGGAAGGCACCCCCCCCCGCCCACACACACCCCAGATTCTCTGAGTTGCTCCTGGGGAACTGCCTTTAGCAAAGAGAAGATGCCTTGCCCGAGGCCATATTCGAGAACTTGTCTGCTCTAGTTTCCTGCCAAGGCAGGGGTGGAAAATGTGACTAGTTGCCTCAAGCTGCACCTTCTGAAGGGTCCTTCTACCTTCAGGATCCCCTGTGAGGTTGGCTAAGGACGCTCCTGCAACTGTGTCTCAACTCTACTTCTTACGCTTGATTCCTTTTGCTCCTTATGGTAATTCTTCCCACAGACACTACACACTACACACACACACACACACACACTACACACACACACACACCACCACCATCCCTTTGCTGTAGCCCAGGCCCTCGGGTCTCTTGGCTCCTGTGGTTGGACTCTGGAATGAGTCATGTGTGTGATTGTTGTGGCTCCCGGGTTCAACACGCCCACTGCTTGTGGCCACTGCTCTTACTCCATCCCTCCTGATCCTGGTTTACTTTCTAATTTCCCCATGACTTTTTTGCTTAAGCAAAAGTTTTTTAATGTTTACTTTCCTATGCCTATGCAGTATATGAATGTGTGTATGTAAATATTTGCCTTATAAACCCAGTTCATATAACTTTAAAAAATCCTGAACAGTAATGATTACATTCCATATATATTGAGCATAATTTATCATGTTTACATTCTGCTTTCAGGCATATTTTGAATCTTTATAGTACCAGTTTTGTTCTGAGTGTTATTGAGACGTCACGGTTTTTCATACAGATATAAAAAAGTATTTCAGTCAACCATGAAGTACGCCAGCATCCTGTTCTCAAATGACCACATCTTCATCAGCTGGGGGCCCTTCATACTGTTTTCTTTTGCTCTTCAAGCTGGCCCTCTGCCTTTCAGAATCCTTACTTGACCCGAAATTTCTTTCCCAGAAAGAATAGAAACATCTACACTTCCAGGATCCTGGTTCTTCTTGCAGAACAAGCTCTGAGTGCCAGGGCAGCATCTAACTTGGTTATCTGCAGGAGGCAGCTATGGCTGCCAGGCTGCTTTTAGAAACAACACTGTTGGAGATGAGAAAGCTGTGATCTCAGCCCAACATTTCCAATTAGATTATTCGTATTGGACTTCAGTCACAGTTCCATTGGCCTGGAAGTCCACACCTCTGATGGTCTTACACACCTTTTGTGATGACAACTGAGGTACAGATCATTATTCTAGTTAAGCGACCAAAAGGAAAGCCCACAAGAAGTCCAGAGAAGCAAATGTTTGCTGGGAAGACCTAGGTGCAAGCTTGTGGGTGTGAAATTAGTCCCATTGGTTCCATTGGTCCCATTGGCTGCTAGCACATTTTAGTAGCAGGTGTTGGGATTCCTATCACCGGACACTGATTCACTCTTCTGAAATGTATCGGATGGATGTTAGAACACATCGACTCTCTCTTCCATAGGGTCTTCCTCCATGCTGGATGTTGGACTATCAAACCTAAATCCAACTCTCTTATTTCTTTTTCTTTTTTCTTTTTGGTTTTTTGAGACAGGTTTTCTCTATAGCTTTGGAGCCTGTCCTGGAACTCACTCTGTAGACCAGGCTGACTGCAAACTCACAGGGATATTTGCCTGCCTCTGCCTCCCACGTGCTGAGACTAAAGGCGTGCGCCACCACTGTCCAGCTTCCTTCTTCTTTCTTAGATGGCATTTGTCCCTGCTTTACACTCTGCTAGGTACAAGAAGGTCATTACAAATGCTGGAGGTGAAATGGCTGTCTTGATAGTCGGGTCTGGGCAGAACGAGACACCCCAGACCTCCCTTCCCATTGGCTGGGCTAGCATTTGGGGGATGGAAAGCAGGACTCGTCCTCCACCCGATGTACAGCAGAGGTTTGCTAACACTGTTAACCAGAGTTGCTGATCTGTTAGAATGGCCTTGCCTGTGTGATCTGAATCTCTAAACCACGTGACATTTCTAAAACGGTCAGTAACATCTAGAAATGTATATGATTTGAAGGGTAATCTCTTTTATTGAGAGATTCAACGTGTCACTTTGTCTGAGGGTCTTCCCAGATCACAGGGACTCTAGCCTGGAGGTCAGCATTTGTACCATCCATGATGGAGTCTCAGAAACCAGTTTTCTACTACTAGACTCGATCTCTTTAGCCACAGTTCATTGACCCAGGATGGATGGACCAGCATCCTTTTTGTTCTCAATGAAATGTGAGTTAACAGTATAACCCATTTCACTTAGGCTGGTCTAAAGGAAAAGGCTAGAGTCTTGGGATGTGGCATGAGAGGAGTGAAGCAGATGCCAGAGAACTTCCTTTCCTTCTTTGCTCTGCCCTTCCCTGAGTCCAGCTTTCTTCTCCCTCCTGAGATGCCTCCTAGCTATAGACAAATAAGCTCCTGTTCCTCAGAACCAGAGAGATTTACGTTAAAACACAGCTTCATTTGCTTACATGCCTACATGTTACTGTATAGGTTAGCCTCTCTCCTCCACTCCTCCCCTTCCTCCCTCCCATGTCCTCCTCCTTCCTGCCCATCTCTATTATTTTTTTCTCAAGACTACATTATGATCAGGCATTCTGAGAATCCTCATTTTTACACAAAGCCATTTTCTTGCCAGGAATCGTGCAGCAGCAAACTCTCAGCTTTGAAGGAGCAATGAACCTAAAGGGTATACCTGCCAGAGCGCCGCTCCCAACCTGTTGTAGGGAGAAAACCTGCCAAGTAACTGCTGTTCCCCAAAGGCAGCCTCCTCTTTGTTAAGTGCTTGTGTCTAGCTCCATTTCCGTGAGCGCCATCAGCTCCTTCCATGGAGAAAGGAACCAGCACCCAGAAGACGGAGGAAGCAAGGGGGTACTGTGGTCTTTCAAAGGTGTTTCTTCAGTCGGCTTCATGATTCTTTAATATTGAAGAAGAAAGGCTTAGTACTTGTCTCTCCACCTGTCAGTCAAGGAGAGTCAAAATACAGTGGGCTTGTTTGAAAAAGATCATTCAAATTCAATATTCTTGCTTGCTATGGCAAAAGGAAAACAATGAGAACCTGGAAACAAGCCCATATTCCAGATATAAAAAATGCTTGAGCAAACTGCGAGATAGCCACACTTTGGAAAGGTGAGCCGTTATTAAAATGCAATGAGTTAGAGCAAACAGATCACACCCAGAACTCTGTCCAGGGCTAAGCCTACCAGCTTGGCATTTGCCCATCTCGCCCTCATAAGGACATCCTTTGCTGTGGCTTTCACCATACACACCAAAGAGGACAACGTTCTCCAGTTTTCCTTGCCAGGATATGACTATGATCTGGTCGTGAACTATGATGCCTTGTGAGGTGGACAGCTTTCATGGTGTAGCATTCCAGAGGATTCTTGGACCATCTACCTTAGGACTGTTGTCAGAAAAAAAAAAAAAAAAAAAAACTTCTGTTCTGTTCACGTTAATATGTTATGTAGAGCCAAATTTATAGCATGATATCTAATATCTATAGCATAATATCTAAGAAGGAAAAAATTCAGTCGTAGTGAGTGTATTTGATATGGTATTATTTAAAAATATCTGTGTTTCATGGGGGAGATAATGCTCCTCCCAATAACCATAGACGATGTAACAAAACCTTTGTGTCAGGTATGGGGACCTTCCCTTATCCCAAGCTGTTGGTTAAGGGAATTCAAGAGGCTCCCAAAACAATAGAGGCTATTTCTGTTTCCCTTGATTGGCTCCTAGACTTGAGATCCTATTGCTGAAGACACTACACACTTCAGATGCAGCATTGGAGGAAATGAGCTGGATTTGACCTGCAAACCTCCTCCCTGAAGACTGGCTTTCATAGTACTAGAAGACGCTATGCAAGGTGTTAAGGGAGGAAAGAAATCCTTTACCTAGTTGTAAAGCCTGGAAACCATAGAGTGACTGGCTCAGCATGCTATCCCTGTTGTTGCCATAGTGACATCATTACCTTGAAGGTAGTTAGTTAACAGCCACCTGATAGGACTTAAGGCCTGATCAATAGGTGAGAATTCATGTCTTGTACTGCAAAACCTGTCAAATACCCATGGATGGAAGGGTCATAGACCTTGAAATAGAATCTACTACTGCCATTTTTCCAAACTAATATAATTTATAACTATATTCTAAATGCTTATTATACCCACAGATAGTGTGGCTTTCATACCTTATCAAAGAAGTTGATTTTTTAAGCCAATAGAGGTTACCACAAAGATCTATAACTTGTCAAAATGCAGAGAATAAGTGACCATGGAGTCCCCAGCCCCAACTGATGCATCTGCAATACAGCCCTGTATTACTGTATTATCTGTAATCCCGAAGACTCAGGGAACACCACGGCAGAGGGGGTGGAAGGGTTTTAAGAGTCGGAGGAGCAGAAGACCAGCTGCAAGATAACGTCTTCTAGACGTGGCAGGGAAGCTGCACCAGGAGATCTCAACAGTATGGTTACCTAGACAAGATCCACATAATGACAACACCAGCTGATATGCCAAGGAGAGGAGAGCAAGTGGTCTCTAGTGACAAGCCACTTGATAGGTTATCCAGTCCCAAGTGGTCAGTCCTAAACACAGGTACATAAGAGCAACACTAAATGGACACAGTAGGCTGTGTGTGTGTGCGTGTGTGTAGATGTGTATGTGTGTGTGCATGTATATATAAATACGAATTATAGAAAGGGTCATGAACGTGAAAGGAAATGGTGGGAGAGACATGGGAGGAGTTGGGAGGGATGGAGGGATGGGAATGATGTAAAAGGAATACTCAAGAATAAAATTCTCAAAAATAAAACATTTAAATAAAAATTACCCGTGATAGAATCTACTTTCATACACACATATTTAAATAATTTTAAGATGGTTAGGGAAACGAAGGGTCAAGCTCTTCAATTTAATTCCCAAGGGTGGGATGAGGAGGTGTTCATGCTTCTCTTTAACACCCTTTGTTGTATTTCTAGAAATAGCATTTCCTTATTTAAAGAAAACAAACAATTCTAGCACCCTCGATGCAGGGCAGTTGTTTATCCAAAGAGTGGGTGTAATCAAGGCTTTGGGTTCAAGTTCAAGAGTAGGAAAGTCTTCCATTGTTCTGCTGTGGCAGGAGCTGCATTTACCAGAGTTTCAGGTCCGTGAGGTCATTCTCAAAACTTGCTTCCAGATAGAGAGATCCTGCTGGGTCCTCCTTGAGGCTGAATAAGTGCTTCTGGGAAAGACTGTTTATTTTGTGTTAAAAAGAGGAGGGACTTTTGTGTTTTCCATAAAACCCAAGACACGCTTTCACGATGGAACAATAGTAGAGAGAGGCAGTTAGATTAGAGGAGAGAAGTCATTTTAGTTACAGGAAGACTGTTCCAAGGGACTCCCCAGCTGACCATAGGGCCAGAACTCAGGGGAAGGGGTGGTAGCTGACCCCCAAGGGCTACTACAGTATCATCTCCGGGGTGCAGAGGAGTCTGCATATTTTCTACAGATGCCCATCTGGAAGCCCAAATTTGGAAACACCAGGTTTCTGCAAAGTCAAGTCACAGTGACAAAAGCTGCAAATGCCCTCTTCCAAGATGTTTGGGGGGGAATATATCTAGCTATATAGCTACATGTAACTATAACTATGTATGTATACCTTTATCTATTTCTACCTCTATATCATCTATGATATCTATCATCTATCTATCTATCTATCTATCTATCTATCTATCTATCTATCTATCTATCTATCTATCTATCTATCATCTATCTACCTACCTATCTATCATCTATCTATCTATCTATCTATCATCTATCTATCTATCTATCTATCTATCTATCTACCTATCTATCATCTATTTATCATCTATCTATCTATCTATCTATCTATCTATCTATCTATCTATCTATCTATCTACCTATCATCTATCTATCTATCTATCTACCTACTTATCATCTATCTATCTATCTATCTATCTATCTATCTATCTATCATCTACCTGTCTACCTACCTATCATCTATCTCTCTTCACATAATGCAGTACTCCATTCTACTTCTCCATTTCTTTAGGGAAAGAAATAATTGACAATAGTTAAAATTGCACCATTTATTAAGGACAGGAGCTAACTGATTTTTCTCCACCTTACTCAAGAAACAGAAACCAGTGTTTATTTTGGCTTTCTCTTCCTTCATAAGATAGAAAAAAATCAGGAGAAGAAGAGTGTGACCGAGACACATTTTAAAAGGCATCTTTTCCAGCTAGGGCCATACACAAACTATTAACAAAGTAGTGAATGCATTTGAAGTGATACTCCAAGCTGACGTAAGTAATGGTGTTCTGGCATTGTAGGAAGACTTATCCAGATATATCTGTTCAGACCTCTATTATTTCCATTAGATTAGTGTAAGAGGCTGAGAACATATGCCCACTTTGGCCAGGACCTCAAGACTATCTGTTGGAAAGGGGAGACTGGAGTCGCCATGCAGAAAATGCAAATCATATGCTCACAGTCTTTCTGGGGCCCTGAGATCCCTCAGCCATTGAGGTAATGAGATGACTAAATAGAATCAGAGATGGTTTTGTTTGGAAGGTTGGAACATGTTTTTCTTTCCTTTCAAGCCTAGGAGAAAGTCTTGAGTGGAGACACCAGTGAGTTTGACACAGGTCCCAGTAGTCAAGTGTCTGAGTCACATCTGAAGGGTGGAAAGGGGAAAGGCTGCTGCTGCTTTGCTTCTCTTGGGGCTGCATGCGACGGTGTCACAACAAAGGAAGGACTTCCGTTCCTCAAGTTCACTGGGGCAGGCACATATTTCCTTTTGATGAACTGGCGACTGTGAGGAAACTGGGGAGAAGTTATCCAGATCCCAACAGTGGTGGCTTGAATGAGAACACCCCCCACAGGCTTATTGGGTTTGAATCCTTGATCCCCAGTTGGAAGAACTGTTTGGGAAGCATTAAGAAGTGTGGCTTTGTTGGGAGAGGGGTGTTACTGGGAGAAAGTCTTTGAGGTTTCAATAGATGTAAGGGATTTCTCTTTCTCTGCTTTGTGTTTGTGTATCAAGCCCTGAGCTCTCGGCCTTCCCTTCACTCTGCCATCATGAATCCTCTGAAACCATCACCAAATCAAATGCTTTCTTTTATAAGTCGCCTTGGTCATGGGATGTATCACATAGAAAAGTAACTAGGATGCTAACCAAGAATACTGTCTGGAAGGGCAGAGGAACTCAGCAGAGAATGTGGAGCCCTTTACATAAAATGCTGTAGTATTTGTGCATACTGTGCATATTCTCCTGTATTCTTATTATTTCTATATCACTTTGCATGTCTAAATACAATGTAAATGCTATGTAAATTATCATTATACGGTACTGATTAGGGTATAATGATGAGGAAGAGTCTGTACATACTAAATACAGAGCCATCACTGTGCTGGTTAGCTTTTTGTCAACTTGACACAAGTTTGGGCCATCAGAAAAGAGGAAACCTCAGTTGAGGAAATGCTTCCATCAGGTTGGCCTATAGGTAAGTCTGTTGGACATTTTCTTATTGAGTGATATGAGAAGGCCTAGCCTATTGTAGATGGTATCACTCTAGTTTGTATAAGGAAAGTGGTCCTAGTTTGTATAAAAAAGGTAACTGATCAAGTCACAGGGAGCAAGTTGGTAAACAGTGTCTCTCCCCTCCCCCCAAGGCTTCTGATTCAATTTCTGCTTCCAGGTTCCTGTACTGAGCTCCTGGCTTGACTTCCCTTCATAATGAATTATGATTGGGATGTATAAGCCAAATTAACCCTTTCTTCCCTAAGTTGCTTTTAGTCATGGTGTTCTATTATGGGAAGAGAAAGCACATTAAGACTCCCAACTACACAGTCACAGCAGGAACTGTTTAACACTATTTTCCCAGAGTATTTCTGACTCAGGTTGGTTGAATCTGTGTATGGGGAACCAATGACTATGAAGAGTTGAGATATCATGATACACTGTGGATATGAGACACCCAAGCTAATCCTGGACCTTGTTGAGGAGAGTTCAAGAAAAATTAGAGCTTAATAACCAAACTGTGGGAGCCCACAGAATTGGGTTTGCTCCACCTGACCAAAGGTCAGAGAGTTCAGGCCTATTCCTGCTCCTTCAAGGTTATTGACGAGAGGTTTGACTTAAGGTGTAGCTACTAATGAGACATCTTGACCTAGGGTATGCTTACTGGGTATTTTGGATATTAAGATGGCCCACAGAGGTGGATCTGGTCCACCTTGACCAAAGGTCAGAGAGTTCAGGCCTATTCCTCCTCCTTCAAGGATATGACAGGAGGTTTGACACGGGGAGTGGCTACCTTACAGGATGCTTGGCCTAAAGCGCGGTCACTGCATATCCTGCCTAGACAACAGAATATTTAACTTAGGGTATAGCTGCTTGAGGCTTCAGGTTTTGAAGCGGTAATTGCTCTGTTTGCTCTTTGTATCATGCTAAAGTAGTCTTTTGCTTTCTTCACCCCCACCTTTTTGCATTGGGGTACATAAACATATGGAAAATAAATGGGTAAATTCAGTAAATTGCCCTCCTGATTCTATTCTGTGTCTCTGTATCTCTGCTCCTTCTTTCTAAAAATCTCTTATCCGCACACCCCTCCCCTAGAACATGCGAACCTGTCAAGGCTGGACCCCGACACCAAACAAATGATTGGATAAGTAAAACTCTACATTTTTCCACTTTCGACTTTTAAAACTCACTGAAAACACACTTGAATCTTTTTCCCTTGTCTCTTTAAAAATCAATGTGTTCCTTTTTAAACAGATACATAACCATTTAAAATTGTACACACTAGTGGGATACCATATCATGTTTCAACACATGCAAATATTTTGTATCAAGTTAAAATAATAATAAACATAGCTATCTCCTCAAAATTCGTCTTTATGGTAAAAACTTTCAAAACCCATTTGTCTAGGATTTTAAGATGATATGTGGCATGTGATCGTCACTTGCGCTGGCACGTCAGCCCTTCCCACTTCTGCCTCGCAGTAATTTTGTGCCCACTGATTAACCTTCCCATACATCCCTTGTCCCATGTCCCCCATCATTATTCTACTCTGAGCCTCTATGAGGCTGACTTTTCACCTTTATACAAATGGCTGAGATCATGCAGAGCCTGACTTTTATGTCTAGATTATTGTATTTAATATCTCCAGTCCCATCCATGGTGTTACACATGACAATGTTTTATCTCTTAAAATATAGGCAAATTGTGTTCCACTGAGTACACGTACCATGTTTTCTATATTTGTCCACCAGCTGAGGGACACCTAATGTTATCCTTTTGATAAAGTGTTCCCTCTAGGCTCATGTGTTTGAACAGTGGCTGTTGACACTACTGGGGGAGGTTATAAGACCTTTAAGTCTTGGGACTAGGGCTCACCGGAGAAAGTGAGTCACTGGGGGCCAGCCTTATTGGTTACAGTCCTGTTCTAATTCTAACACCAAGCCCTCTCTGTTTTCTGTCAGGTGCCTAGATGTCAGCCACGAGCCCAGAACGAATGTGCCTGCCTCTAAGCCTATTGCTATGCCTACCCTACCATGAAACTGGGAGCTAAAAGAAATTTTCCCTTACATTGCTTTTGACATGTATGTTGTCATAATGATAAGAAAAGTAATAAGTCTCTTAGGTTGTTTCTATGTCTTAGCTGCTGTGAAGGGAGCTATAGCAAACATAAAGATACCTATACATCTCTCTATATGCACACACACATATAGGTTTTCTCACAAAGAACAAGGGTTAAGATATCAGCATCATTTTGGGGTCTGGTAGAAACCTGGTGCAAGGAAACTCCCAGGATTCTACAAGGATGACCCCAGCTAAGACTCTTAGCAATAGTAAACATGTAGCCTGAAATGTCCATCTCCTGTGACGAGGCAAGGCTTCCAGTGGAGGGATTGAGACACAATGCAGCCATAACCTTTGACCTACAGTCTGTCCTGCTTATGGGATGTACTGAGGTAAGGGTGGTGCAGAGATTGTGGGAGTGGTCAACCAATGACTGCCCAGCCTGAGACCCATGCCATGAGACTGAGCCCAACCTTGACACTGTCTGGAGTGCCAGGACCCAGAGGCTGAATGGCCCAGGGACCTAGGATAGAACCAAACACAAATGGAGAAAAAAAAAGTCAACATAATGATGCCTAACGATATTCTGCTGTACTCAGAGATTGGTGACTACCCCAGTTGTCATCAGAGAGCCTTCATCCAGCAACTGTTGGAAACAGATGCAGAGACCTACATTAGGGTGAGCTTGGGGAATCCTACTGAAGAGAGGGAGGAAGGATTATACAAGACAGAGGGGTCAGGGATATCACAAGAAAATCCACAGAAACAACTAACCTGGGCTCATAGAAGCTCACAGACTCTGAACTGACAGCCAAGGAGTCTACATGGGACCAACCCAGGCCCTGTACAAATATGTGACAGTTGTGTAACGTGGCCTGTTTATGGGACCCCTAACAGTGGAAGCAGGGGCTATTCCTAATCATGAATTGCCTTGCCCAGCATTAATGCAAGGGGAAGTTCTTAGTCTTATGGCAACTTGATCTTTTGTTGATATCCATGGGCTATCTGAATAGAAACAGAGGTGGAGTGGATTGGAGTAGGGCAGAGGGGAAGTGGGGGGAGGGGATGGGAGGAGAGGAAGGAGGAGAAACTGCAGTCTGGATATAAATAAATTTAATAAAAGAAAGAAAGAAAAGAAAAGAAGCAAGGAAAATTTTGAGAGTGCTTTTCGTAAGTCTAGTATTAGTTGCCGGGAATCTACAACATTACTGTAGCCTGATGCTCCAGCCCACTTCTTAACACGGCCTTTCACTCATAGGCAAACAAGACTGCATAGCCTCGAGATATCTTCTTATAGGTCAATAGGGTTGTATTGCAAATATTTCTCAAGCTCCAAAAGAAGCATAACTATTGAGCCTTGTTAAGGCCTTCCATTGGAATACCAGTTTTTAACTTCTGTGCCAGGACGACAAAACAGCACTAATAATACTGTGTCAACAAAAATGCTGTTTTCCAATTTTGGCAATGTAAACTCCCTCAATTAAAGTTCTGTAGTGCTATATATTAACAAAAAGGTATCAGCATCGTGTGGTTAAGAAGTAAGTACTGCTTTAGAGGATTAAGAGCTGGCTCCAGCAGCTGAGAAGATAAAGGAGAGAAGTGGAAGATGCTCGTTCTGGGTCAGGCAGAACGAGAGCTGCTTTCCCCAGGACCTGTCCTCAGTTAGTGTGGGGGCTTGAACCTGGATTTTGGCCATCAGACGTAGGCAGAAGTACAGTTAGCCACAGTCATGGCTCTTAAAGCCTGCATGGGTCTCTCTCTAGATTCCTTTTTCTCTGCTCCTGTGACATTTAAAGGTCATGCTCTCTAGGGTGAGTAGCTACAAGGAGGAAGTCTTCCTGACCTCTGCATGACCTGTGCTGGGCTCTCCGTGAGCGTGTTCATCCACAGCTCCGGTAGATTAAACCGTTGCTTAAAGCAGCCTCGGCGAGAACAGAAGAGCTGGAGCAGGAACGTGAAGCGGTTTCCACAAGCAGGTCTACAGGTGGAATCAATATTTGGTTTAGATCAATGCCTGTGGGTGAGAAAGGCAACAGAGAAAAAGAAACAGCCCTGAATAACTGTACCTTGCAGTTGCATTAAAAAAAAAGAAGAAGAAAAACCATATTTACCGAGATGTAGCAAAGTCACAGGATATTCACAAACTACGTGTAATGCATCTCCGGCACAGGAGGCAAAAAACAGGGTGAGCCCCCTTCCTGGCCACTGTCAGTCATTCCCATCAGAGGACTCAGCATCCGGAGACGGCACAGGGACGTGGGCTGGCCTTTGCAGCTCCTCTTCATGTTATCAGAGCCCTAAACTTGCAACTTGCCTACTTTCTCACTTTCTCGTAACTAGACCAACAGAGTAAGACAGGCAGGAACTGAATGAAGCCATTATTGAGCTGATTTGAAGTTTTAGCCTATTATATTTTTATTTACCTCATTTTTCTTGAATAAACATTATACATACTATACGTCAACAAAATCCATAAATTAGTGCACATATGTTACCAGAGCGGATGTCTTCTCACTTTAAACAAAGGTTTTGGTGCTAGGCTCAAACACCAGCTCAGGACTTAGCGTGTGCTCAATGGTTTCTATCACTGAGCTAATCTTATCTCTTTGTGGTGGAACTTTACAAGGTGAATCATACAGCAGAACCCAACCTGATAATAAACCGAGACTGGAAAGTCCCAGAAACAGCCGCTGAAGGTGAGTAAGAATGAATGGATAATGCTTGGTATAATGGAAATTAAAACTGAGTTTGAAGCCTATTGAAATGCAATGAAAAGAATAATATTTTTTATGAAAAAAACAACCATTGCTGTAGGAGTTTTCATCATAGAAAAACTCGTAGCTTTAAATGTCCTCAGCAGTGCAGGGGAGCAACCACACAAACATCAGCTACCTTTAAAAAAATAGCAAAAATGTTGAATAGTAGGAAATAAACAGGAAGTAAGGATTATCATATTTCATCAATTTAAAGGCCCACTTGACTTTTTATTTTGACATTTCTGCAATCGGGAAGTGTCCTCGATTTTTGTCGGTCATGTAGCAGCATGGCCTCACTGTTATTGCCCATGCATGCAAGAACTTGACCGTTCTTTTGGTGACACAGTCGAAATCCCTCGGGCACGTCAGTCAGAAAGCCATTTAAACACTCTCCCAGCAGTGCTGTGAGTACGGGCTGATGGCTGAACTACTCAAGTGACACTTCTACCCAGAGATAAGCATTATGGAAACTTTCAGAAAGAGCAGGGACATTTGTGGAACAAACTTGGAATGCATAGGGTGACACTCTTCCAAAAAACGAACATTGCTTTGCTTCACTGAGGACCAATACTGTGACCAGACAGGAACACTGACGGCGGGGTCCACTGAGACTTTGAAGAGCTGGTCTCCCTAAGAGAAGAAGGCATTTTAGAGACACCCAGAGCAGTTTTACACTTTCCTTTTGTGGATACTCGGGGGAAGTAAGACCAAATAATTCTCAAACTATTCTCCTAAGAAATACCAAGTAAACGAAGTGATAAGAAGGCCTTATGTTGTAGATTATGTGAAAGCGTTTTATTTTTCAAAATGGTCCAAAATAATCATGAAAGGTGATAAAATATCCAAATGCTAGAGTTAATAGGAGTGAGAAGTCAGAGCAGAATGTATAAGGAACTAGAAAAACTAGTTTCTTGCCAAAGCTAGGAATGGCTTTGTAAACTCTTCCTGGGTTGGTAAAAAGGAGAGTAAGCAACATGTACAAGATCAGGGTAAGAAAAAAGGAATAGCAGATAAGGCAAAGGTTAAAAATCTCAAAGGAACATCTCATACAACTCATTGGCAAGTTTTCAAAATGAAGAATATGGGTTGGCCAACATGTGTAGTAAATATTTTAGACATTGTGAACTGAACAGTATTATGCTGGCATTTAAGTGCCATTTCAAATTCAAACACTTAAAAATTTATAAATCAGATTTTGCTCAGGAACTGTAGAACATGAGATGTAGGGCCAGGCTTGGCCTGGAGGCCACTGTTTGTTGACTTGATCTGGAAGAAAACAATACTCTTCTAGAAAAATATAGTTCGCTAAAAGTGACCTAATAAGAGATGGAAAATTTTAATAGAAAAATTATTGTGGAAGAATCAAAAAGGTTGTGTAGACAACAAGACCAGAGTCAGATAATTTCATAAGTTAATATGTTGTGTTCAGATAAAAATTGCTTCTTGGCCTTTTGCCTAAGATTAAGTAGTAGTCGTCTTTAAAACAAAAATAATGCCAGAAAACTATTAAAGGTCATAGAAAATGATGAAAATCTCTCAAATTTGTCTAATAAAGCCAATGTAACACTGACATCAACATCAGTTGTTACCCAAAGAGCACAAACATGAGGACAATACAGAAACCCGCTGGCATACTCATGGTCAGTGTCCCTAGATCTGGAGTCCCTGAGGAGATGCTGTGACCATTTCTGGGTGTGTCTGTGGGCATGTTTCCAGAAAGAATTAACTACAGGAAAGACATGAAGTCGGGTGGGTAAGGAGGTAGGGATGAATGTGGGAGGAGTTGGGGAGAGGAGATAATGTGGTCAAAATACATTGTGTGGTCTTCTCAGAGAATAAATCAAATATGTTTTACATGATCATTTTAGAAACAGAAGTAGGAAAATGCTTCTTTTGTGATACTAACAAAATTTTAAATATTTGAGAGAAAGTATAGAACCTATATGAAGAAATGGAAGAGAATAAATTGACGTCTGATGGAGTGGAAAAACTTCAAACTCTGGGTAGGCAGGGCTAATATTGTAACAAACCGTGTCAACCTTAGAATGTTCATGAAATACTTGGAATTCCAGTGCAGAATTCTTGGTTCAGTAACTATGGGATCTTGCATTTCATATGAAGAAACAGTGCTCATGAACAGTCAGTAAATATCAAGAAGCCATATAGCAAAGAGGCAGTTGCTTGGCTAAATATTAAGATACTAAACTCACCATCATAAATCCATGTGTAGAGGCAGAAGATAGCTGTACTGATCAGAGCACAGATGGACAATTCACAAATAGATCCCGTTCTATATAGAGAATTTTGTATATGAAAATGCGTTGTGTGTTTTTTCAGTAGCAGAAGAATGGTTTATTTAATAATCTGTGAGTACAATGGGTTCTCCATCTGGGAGAAAATTAGCTTTCTCATCTTTAGGATAGTTTATAAGAATAAACCCCAAGGAATTAAAAGAATGAGACCCGTGGAGAGAGACCTTGTATTTTGAAGGTCGATTCTGCTACCTAACTCCTCCTAACCCCAGCCTGGCCCAACTTCAGCATAGTGAAGGGAAAGCTGAAAGAAAGAGGATGAGGCCAGTCAAGTCAGTGCAACAGAAAAGAAGCTTGGAGCGAAGGATTCAAACCCAGTGAAGACAAGGGGAGTGTCTGCTAAAGCAAGCTAGTGGGAAGGGAGGAGGGAGCAGTGGAAAAGGAGAAAGGGAAAGGAGGGAGGGAGAGAGGAAAAGGGGGGAAGGAGGGACAGAGAGGGAGGGAGAGAGAGACAGAAACACACTGGTGTAATACAACAAAAGTCAATATATACAAAGTAGTTCAATAAGATTATGATTAGGACCACGAGATGGCTTAGTTGTTGAAGGTGTTTGATCCCACATGATGGAAGGAGAGAAGCTGCTTCTGTAAATTGTCCTCTGACCTTCACACATGCACACACACACTCGTACTCACACACATACACAATAAATAAATAAACAAGTAAATGCAATGGAAAGCTCACGATGAAGCTGCAGAGCACACATCACCTATTGGCGTTCGCGCATGAGCCATCTCTGCAGTGTTTTGGTGCTGCGCTGATAAAGGCAAATCTACTCATTGCTAATTCTTTAATGGAATAGCATGTACAATCACATGCAGCCCACAAAACATGATAATACCAACAAAATTCAGTTATGGCAGCCTGGAGAGAGGGCTCCGCAGTTAATAACACTGGCTGCTCTTCCAGAGGATCCAGGTTTGATTTCCAGCACCCACATGGTGGTCAAGAACTGCTGTAACTCCAGTCCCGAAGGCTCTAGTGCACCTCTTCTGGACTGTTTTGGAACTGCGCACACATGGTACATAGACTCACATGCAGGCAAAACATACATACACACAAAGTAAATCTTTAAAGGATCTGCTACTGATTTGTACACTTTTGTTCGATACTTCAGTCATCATTTTAGAGGTGTAATGTGGGTAACTGTCACTCACATCTCATGTCATTCAAGTCTCTGAGGGCACCATGGGCCCACCCCAAGCAGTTGGCTACAGCAGTGGTGTTTGTGCAAGTAGAGGTCACTAAAAATGTGTTTCTCAGAATGTAACCCTGTTAAATGACACGTGATTGCGTGTTTGTCATCAGCTGGGATCATTTGCTATTACTACAGACAGGGTGGCTTTCCTACTTGTTTTCATTTGTGCTGGCTTCTGGCCAGCCATTTACTGGTCTTGCAGCTGTCTCTTTGAGGACAGGAAGGCTGATTTCATCTTAGGTATCGAGGAAGAAAATACCAACTATTGTGTTAGAAAACTGAGCAAAAATGCTGTGTTCTCCTAGATAGACCTAGTTTTAAAAATGCTGTGTTCTTGACTCATTAATAAAGACCCCTACACACACACACACACACACACACACACACACACAGACAGACACGTCACTAGAGCTAAGTGTGGGGATTGGGTATCACTCCACTATGGCCTGTAGAGAATCTTCAAATAAATTTTGGTGAGTAGGAGTTGCCTTTGAGGTCTTAGAGATTGGCTGAGAGAAATCAGGGGTGTTAGGGAGGAGATAAGCTTAGAAGCTGCCTGAGCAGCCAATCCACTGAGCCTCAGACCTGAGCCTGGCCTGGAGATGGGAGGAACAGCAGATCTGAACAGATCTGAGGTTCTGGGAGAGGAAAGAATCCTGGAAGGGATGGGAACGTTTGAGCTCAAGGTGATGTGGTGCTGCAGTAAGTGGGAGGTGGGACATCTGAAGGGCTAATGGTGCTAGAAAGGGCAGTGGTGGGTGGCTTTTAAGACGCCAGATGACACAGAGAGATACTTAAGGAAACTGTGAGGACAGGGACAGAGTACATCTAGAACCTTCAAGATCACCATCTGGCTACTCTCACAGAACCAGAGAACTACCATCCTGGCTCAGTACTGTCACCAGTCATGCTGGTTCACAGAACTTCACAGAGTATACCAGGCTGCCCTCACAATGTGGTGATTTGAATGAGAATGACCACCCATAGGCTCGTGTGTTTGAAAGATTAGGAGGCGTGGCCTTGTTGGAGGAGGCATAGAAGATGACAATTAGTCAAAGTGAGACTCCTTGGGAAGTGAGATTCCTTGGGAAGCAATGAGGCTTTCCCCAAGCCTTTGAGAGTCCAACCACTTTTGCTTGGGCCTACCTGGTCCTGTTCCAGGGGCTGGGGTAGGAGGAATTTATCAAGCTATAGTTTAAGGTATGGCTGTGATTTTGCTCTCGGTTGCTTTGCCAGGAGAGGTACCCGACTCACACAGGGCCTCTCGGGGCTACAGAATGAATGAGATTTTTACTTGCTATCATCAGACTGTATTGAGTAAACCATTAGATTGAGCAGTTGGCACCTGGCACTTGCTGTCATTTGAGCCTTCTTTTCAGTTCATAGTTCTCCACAAAGGCTTGCCACACTGTGAGGCCAGGACTAGCTTTCAGATCTCACATTGTGCTATTCGTGTTAGTATGCACCCGAAGCCCGCGTTAAAATCATACTTTCCTGTAAGGTAGGAAAAGGGGTTTTGTAGGATCCTTTGGAAATAACTGGCCACGGGAAACTTACTTAATTGGCAATTTGCTGTGATTTCTTGGCAATCATCCTGTTTGCTCAGGAGATTTTGCAAGGTGAGCAGAAGCCACAAATAGAGTTCAGATGGAACGAAATTCTTAGGGAAACAAAGCAGAACAGTGAGCAGGGTTAAAATGCTGCTACGTGTTGGCAATAAATATCTGTTAATTTGTATTTTACTAGTTTTTTTCCATATCTGGGAGGTGGTGGCTCTATATCCTGGCCTCCAACATTTTTAAAGTACCCTGAGGACTCACAGTGGATCAGCACTGAGGACAGATGGTTGGATGGGTAAAATGCCTTTGAAGGACTGTGGATTTAGCATGCCTGTGACTTATTCTTATCCAGAATGGGTCTGGTTGCCATCTTGAAAGCACAAGGACATCAGGGCACTTTGTTAATTCTTTTTTTTTTTTTCTCATGGTTTATTTTTTTATATTTAAAAATTTCCATCTCCTCCCCTCGTCCTCCCCCTTCCCTCCCCTCCTCCTCCCCCTTCCCTCCCCTCCTTCTCCCCCTTCCCTCCCCTCCCCTCCACCCATACCTCCCCTCCCTCCCTCTCAAGGCCAAGGAGCCATCAGGGTTCCCCACTCTATCACTTTGTTAATTCTTGCCTTTACTCTCTTCATCCCTATTTCTCCTTCTGGAGCCGGCTGCCTTGACTGCTACTTTGTTCTCATCCTCAGTAGCCTGTCCTGCTATGTTATGTGCACCAAGGCCGGCCACAGTTCCTGGTTAATAAGACACAATGCTATCTGTATTACTCAGTTCTTGCAGGGGTATACGGAAATCATTTAGAATTCCTTACAAAGGGAGGTTTGTGTGTGAGCTGAAGGTACAAAACAGCAGATTAATTCTTCAGGTCAACTCAAAGGCATCTTACCTTCTCCAGGAATGTGCTCAGGAATGACCCAGAAGTCACAGGGTCTCTTTTCTTATCCTGGCACTGGCCTCCTGTGTCACTAGTTTAGAGAGAAAAGGACAGACTAAGGAGGAGGAGAGAGAAAAGGACTGGCATTTGAAGACATGCTTATGTAATTGCACCATTAGATCCTTGAGACTTACTCAGAAGAAGACTGAGACTCGTCAGAAGTGCAAGGATCCAGGCTCCATCCAGACCGGCCCGAGGAGCTACTGCATTTTTAACAGCTCCTGGCTGGATGTGTGGGGATTAAAGGCACAAGGAGCCCTGGACTGGGCAATGAGACCCAGCATGTCCTCTGTTCTGGTGAGGACATCTGCCCTTCCTGAGGCTGCTCCACAGATGGGTGTTTTAAATAGAATTTCATTACAGGGCATGCAGTGGTTAATGCTGACAGAGAACTTGACAGATTCTAGAATCACTTAGGAGATAAGCCTTTGGGTATGGCCGTGAGGGATTATCTAGATTAGGTTAGCCTCTTGGCATGTCTGTGAGGGATTTTTCTAGCTTAGGTTAGCTTCTGGGCTTGCCTATGGGAGATTACCTAGAGGCTTACAGAGGTGAAAAGACCCACTTTAACTGTGGGTGGCACCATTCCATGAGCCTGGGTCCTGGACTGAATAAAAGGGAGAAAAAGAACGGAACACTAGTGTTTATGGCTTTCTGTAGTCAATACAGCGTGATCAGCAGTGTGGCGCCCCTGCAGCCATGACGTCCTTGACACACATGCGCCCCTCAGCTGTGATCCAAACAAGCCTCTACTTCTCTGAGTTGCTTTCCGTTGGGCATTTGGCCACAGCACAATGACAAGCAATTAAAACAGCATGTGTTTGTTGTATATTTTGCTGCATTTTACCACTGTGCTCCTCCAGTTAGATTATAAATTTCCTGAGGATAGATGATCTGTCCATTCACGCCCTTCTACCCCCAACAGTTTGCACTGGGTAGGAAACCGCTTGATTCCCTTATCCAAGGGCAGTGGTCGAGCTTTACCTTGGAGATTCCTCCTGGCTCTAAGAGTCTTTGATCCTGTGATAGGCCTTTAAAATCAGAACCGTGAAGTTGAGGATCACCGTGAATGTCACCAAACCGACTAACTTCCTGCCACCTCATCTTGCCCCATGATCTGACCTTTTAGCCGCAGATCAGACATTGCATCAGATGGCTGGCTAACCTAACCTTGGGCATCTGGAGTGATAGAGAAGTAGCTGTGACTCCATAGCTAGCGGGTAACATTTCTCAGAAGACTCCTGTGCTTGTAGAGATTTGTTGATATACCTGTGAATCGGCATGGTCAAACTGAAGAATAGGTGTCCGAATTACAACCAAACCGTTCCCGTGACACTAAATGTGTATGCTGGGAAGATGCTCAGGTACCCAGAGTTCTCTCCTTTTGGTGTGAACCCAGCTGCACAGCCTTCTTACCCTCAGTGCAGTTGAGTCCTGTGATTTATTTCTGAGCCATAAAATATGTCACTCTTGTGATTACATTACATTCTGTGTCAAGAGTGAGACCACTTCTGCATTCTGTTACTTTCTCCAGCTTATCTCTTATCTCTTGCACCACTTCTGTTGACTTCATAGCCACAAGTGATAGAGTTTACTGATAGTCTGAAGAAGTTTAGAAGTTATAATCTCACAGCTGAGTTTCCAGATGAGAACCCATTTCTGACAACTTAGACTACAGCTTTCCTGAGGCTCCTACTCAGGCGTTCCTGGCTTCTTGACCCACAGAAACTGTGCAAGAAGAAATATGTAGTTTTTAAGCTGATAAATTTGTTATACAGCATAGAAACCTTATTTACTAAACTTATACACTATATAATGTTCCCCAAATTTCTGTAAATTTAGCGTTATAGTAAATACTCTCCACTAAACTGGGTTCTTACAGAGATTAGAGATTATTAATGGTTCCTAGGATGTGCTCAAATAAGTTGGTTACTTATTTCAGTTGTTACTGTTCTTTTCTTCTTGTATTTTCTGAGTGTCTCCCTAGCCAATGACATGCGAACACTGTCTACACATTCTGTCTTCATTTCTTCGTGGCTACATATCCTTGGTCAGTCAACTCCCATCTTGTTCTCACCTGTACCACATGACTGGAGAGGCACTTGCCGTGGTGACTAAGGACAATACCAGCTTCATCCTGTCAGCAGTGTCTTTGAGTCTTAGATGATTTTGCTATCACCGATGACTCGTGCTTTGAAACACCGGTTCTCTTTGCTGCCCTTTCGTTTGCTTGTTTATTACTGCCTCTGGCTGGTATCTCGCCCCCACGGAATCTCTCCCTTCCATAGAGCCTGGTCTTGTGTACCTTTCTCTGTACATACTCTTTGATTTTGAGATAAGGTCTCATTACATAGACTGGCCAGGAACTCATGGTCCTCCTGCCCCAGGTTCCTGAGCGCTGGTGTGCACCACCACAGATCTATGCGTAATCTTGTCTTATGCGACTTTTAAATCGGTGTGGTTAAATAGCAGCCATAGGTTGCTGCCTCCTAAATCCACAGTTCCTTCTAGTGAATTCCTCTGCGCTCCGGACTCACCTGCCCAAGTGTAGGGAATCAGCCCAAAAGTAGGGACTCATTCCTCGCTTCTTATTTTCACACATTCTCCATACTCCACCCACAAACCTGATGTATTCCAGCTTAATACAACATGTCCAGATCACTTGTTTCTATCTTGATTTACGCCACTCTAGCCGGACCTTCTACAAACAGCCCTTAAGCTATGACAGCACCCTCTTAGCAAACTGGTCTTCGGGCCACAGAAGTCATTTAATTTTTTTAAATTTTATTTTGGCAACTATTTCTTAAAGACTTAACAGCATATCTTTTCATTGTATTTAAAGTAAAATTCAAGTTTTAAGGGTTCCAACATGCTTTAGGTGGGGGTGCTCTCACCCTTTCCTGCCCTTCCCTTTCTTCCTGCCTCTTTCTCTAGAGATGATGGCTGCCTTAGCATGACGCAACTCTGAGATTTATCCCCAGTTCTCTAGACCTACGCTGCCCTTTTCATAGACAGAATAGCTCACTGAATGTCAATATGCAAAACAATATTTTCTTAACCTTTATGACATCATTGAGCCTCAACGCCCATCTGGAAAACAAGTATTTAATTCAGTTGGAATGATGACTGTATGAACAACCATGAGCAAGTCTGCCATCCAGAGGCCATGGGAATGCTACAATAGTTACCAGCTACCTTGATTCGAAGGCATATCTAGATTAAAAAGATATTAAAATGGAGCAGGGGCTACTCCTGAAGGGTTTGCATCTGGACCAAAATTATTGATGGCTCCATGCCCTGGATTAATACCATGAGAGCAGGGACATGTTGTTAAAATGCTGGGGAACGCAGGTCAGTCAGTGATGGCATGAACAGTTCCCAGATCAGAGCGACATCTAACAAGGCTCTTTGCTGAGCAGGTTGTTCAACATGAGTGGTCACCATTGGGGCTTATAATTTTCTTACTGCTAATTGGACAAACGCTTGTGCTGTCTCTCTCCTCTCTCTCTCTGCATTTGTTTTCTGCTCCAATGCACTCTTCAGCAGGCGATAGGGTTCTGCTAGAAGGAAAGCCATGTGTATGTGTATATGCGTATATGTGTGTATGTATGTGTGTCGAGGGAGGGTAGTGGAGGGAGAAGGAGGGGAAGGGAGGGATAGAGTGGTCTGGGGAGGGAGATACATCTGTTCCTGAGATGACAGGATCCAGTGAGCTGTGTGGAATCCAGGAGGAGACCAGCTCTTCTTCGCGTGTGCTGCATAGGACAGCATCGGCGTGCTCCCCTCAGAAGGACCCCTCCCACTAAGCCCTTATCTGAACACTGAAGGATGGGGGAGATAAAACCAGCTCTCAAACCAACGCCCCGCTGAGACAAATGTCACAAAATCATTTGTATGTCATGTCCAAGACTGGGTCTGTTTTGAACGGTTTACTGAGGAAAACAAGCTGGTTTCGGCAAGGTTCCACTTCACCTTCATGTTTAGGCACCCCAGTCCCTGGACCACCCAGGCAGCTCAGCTCTTTTTCATGTGGCATGAACTAGATTAAAGTGCCAGGGCTGGCTGGCTTGTCAGATCTTGGACTGCCTGGCATCAGGCCTCCATGATGCCTCGATGCCCCCGACACAGGTAGGCTGTGAATGGTGTCTTTTCTGGGGTGACCTTATGTTCTTTGCTTCCTTATCCCCCAAATCATTAAGTTTCTTCTTTTATTATTTGTGTTTAAAATCTACATCCTTCCTGAGCTTCGAGCAGAAGACAAGAAACAGTTTTCTTTAGTGAAAACAGTACTTGCTATTGATCCTATTAGTTAAGAGTGTGTGCTTTGTAGTCAGATAAAAGGATGATAAAACTTGGCTCCTTTACTGACTGAGCTTTTGCCTTGGGCCAGTTCTTTAATCCCTATGCATCTGCTCGTTTGAGAAATGAGGACAGTCATGGGAGACGTCACTCACTCGGAGCCCAGCCTGCGTGTCACCTGCTGTGCGTGCGCCCAGTGACTGGTAACCACGCTGGCATGTCTAGACATTGACAGGGTTTCAACCACTCTCTTATCCGGCCTTCAGGTTCCATCTCCATCCACCCTCTTGTCCTACAGCTAGGCTTCTGGCCTTGGCCAGGGTATCACTTTACAAACGTTCCTGCCTCCATCTGGCTCTCTGGGCTTCTGCTTGTCTTCTTGAGCCTCTCTTCCCCATCCAGGCTTTCAAATTCACCTGTCTATGGATGCCAGTTTGTGGCTAATGCAAAAAAAACTGAAGTCCCTGTTCTTTGCCCGGCCACACTTTTCCTCCAGGACGATGCTCTCAGCACCACCTGCCAGTCTTTTAGCAGAAAAATTTGCCTCAGCGCAGCCCCCTTTCGCTCTGTCTCTCTGTGTTCAGTGATTTACCAAGAGTCTCCTGGACCATTTACTCAACTCTTCCATCCCAAGGCCCCATAGTTTCTCTGTGGTATTCCTAATTAGCCAACCTGTTTCCATTTCTGTTGCGGGAGCTACTTCTGCTCCTTCAGCCAATAGCCGCTGAACGTGGTCTCTTAGCGGCTATTGGCTGAAGGAGCGGAAGGAGCTCCCGCAACACCTTTCCTGTTTTCCACCCCATCTTTCACCTGTTTCCCCTTAGCTGTTCATCTCACTGAAAGCTGCTGTGCTGGTCTGCCTGCGAACGGCTTGCTCCAAGGTTGGTGGAACTGTTTGGGGGATTGGGTGTGGTCTTGTGGGAGAAGGACTGTCACTGAGGGTGGGCTTTGAGGTTTCAGATGATTCGTGGGATTCCCAGTGCTTTCTCGGTCTGTGGATCAGATGTGAGCTCTCAGCTACTACTCCATCTCCATGCCTTGCCTGCTGCCATGTTCCCCACCATGATGACCATGACTCACCCCGGAACTGTGAGCCCCCAAATAAATCTTTTCTCCTTTCTGTAAGTTGACCTGGCTATGATGTTTTGTTATGGTAATAGAAAAGTAACTAAGGTAGCTTCTTAATGGTTCCCTGTTATCTTAGCATAAAGTCTGTAACAGCCTGGAACGTTCTTTCTGATTTGCCCAGCCCTCTTGCTACCTGGTTTCTCTTTCTGAGCTCACACGCCAGCCACAGCAAATGATCTTCCTGGTCAGATGGACTCTAGTTTGTACACTCTTCCCTCTGGGATGCACCTGCTCTATTTTCCCCCTGGGTTATTCATTTCTTTAATGTTTATCTCAGTTGACACTTGCAGAAAGCCTTCCCAACTCTACCCTTAGATATGGGCCAAGCTTCTCTACCTTTGCATTCTAAACCTTTCTAAAGCCAAGGTCTGGTCACACTCCATGAATGAAAGGGATTCAGTGCTGTTGCTTGAAGGCTATGTCACACTCAGCAGCAAGACTGGCAGATGACAGACATGGAGTGTATTTCCCAAAATGGTGAATGGACGAAATAAAGATCAGGAAAAAGATGATAGCAACCATCTCTATGGGAACTGAGAGACAGGTCTTCCTGTAAAGACATCCAGACATTGTTATTTGCCCAGGTAATTTTATGCAATGAACTGCCTGGGCTCCATCTCTGCCATCCTCTCATATGGAGCATGCCATGGTTCATTGTGTCCTCTAGACTCAAAATACCATTGCTTTTTCTGGTCAGCTCCCCAGGCTCAAAGCAGCTAAGGCAGCCTGCCTCCTAGGTTCTGCCTTTCTGAAACAGGGGAGGTCACCTAGCGGCTTAGGTTGCCTTGTTCTAGGACTAATAGGGAATGCAGGAGAATAACTGCCAAGCTGCATGGCATGCTAGCTCTGACTTGTCCCCTCATGGGAACTGTTCAACATTTATGGGCTAGTTTGCATGGCTGAGGGCCTTTGCAATGGCTAATACCCCTCTTGCACCTCATTTTCTCTTGCTAGCTTTTTGTTCTGAATACCAAAAGAGAAATTTTGACAGAAAACGCCAAGTATATTTGTAGATATAGAGTGATTTTTGAAAGCTTGTGGGCTTTACTCCCCCCCTTTTTAAAACAGACTGTGAAGACTCTTGGGTCTCTAATTTATGCTGAACACATTTCAGTTTTGAACAGCTCTGATCGACTCCCTTTCCAGAGCATTTATCTTCGGCACACAAGGGGAGTTGTAACATATCCTTTACCCAGCCGGGAACATTTTCAGGATTTTGTCTTTTGTTTCTTTAAATGACAGAATTAAAATGACAGAGAGGGAGGTAAAGGCAGCACGCGGCGGGAGGATGTGCCTCCTTGGCTGGCTGTTTGGGCATTTGGTTACTGTAGAGCAACAAATAGCTTTACGAGCTACCTCTCGCCCATTGCTTCTGTTAAAGATCTCTTAAGTGCCCAGAAGCATTTGGCGCTCTCTGAGTGGGTGAACTTGGTAAGGAAGGGTAACAGAATGGATCTAGGGCATGCAGGTAAAGAGCCGAAGTTTGGCCAACTGTCCTTGCTCTTGTGGTCACTCCGAGGTCTAGCTGTTTAGCCCGGTCTGATCCCTATTCACTCTCTCCTTTGCTTCCATCACACGTTATCATCATTGTCCTCCTTTGCAACCAACTAGGCTTCTCTATTCCCCTCACAAACGCCAGAGATTTGACTTCCCTTGAAGACAACCTCAGGAGCCTCAGGAGTTCATCAGCTCACCATCCTCGGGTACAAAGGACAGTGAGTGGGACATGTACTCCCTCAGACCGCTGCACACATCGTTCCCCAGGTGTCAGCAGCCTGAAGAGGAATTAGGAATCTGGGCCAAGGCCCCAAGAGTCCCAGCAGCTTCTGTGTAGTTGTTCATACCTTGGCTGCACGTTCAAAAGAAAATTCTTGGACGTAGGCCCCAACCCTGGAGGTTTGTGTTTAAGGCTGAGGCAGAGTTGTTCTAAAAAATCTCCTTGGCTGATTTTAATGGCCGGGTAGAATAAAGAGCCATTATTCTTGGCTGTGCTGTTGGTTTGGTGTGAAATCACTTGATCCTGAAAGGCCTGTTTTGCAGACATGGCCAAACCTGTCAGCAATATCTTCTCACGTGAGCAACATTTATTATTCTCTGCAGATGCTGAAGCAAAGGTGGCTTAGCCTTGGGAACTGTAGACAGAGGATAAAACTCCTCCGAGTAGAGGTCGAGATGCACGCGGCAAAGGAATTGCACAAGGTGAAAGGGATCACGTAGGAGTCAAATGAAGCAACGGGATGGGTAGAATTGGAATGGAATCAGCCTCAGAAATGGGAGGAGATTAAGCCTCTTGAATCTGTTAGAAGTCCTTAAAATGAAGCGGAGGATGAAAGAGACTAGTAGTTATTATCATTTGGTTAGTCTTTCCAGAAGCCTTTGGAAAAGTCAGTTCATAATAAAGCAACTAAGTAGTCATGTGGGGGGGTGACAGAACTACTAGTGGCCACGGACTGACAAGGAAGTGTGACACCTTGCACCAGGAACTACAAGTCATTTTCACTTCAGCAGGCTTTGGTCAGGGCTCCTCACAATGAGCCGGTAATGGACGTTGGTTTTTTTTTTTTTTTTTTTTTTTTTTTTTAAATCTTCTCTTGTTTCTGTCACTCAATTGCATTGACAGACACTGTCTGAGAAAGAAGCATCTCCAGCTAAAGGGTGGTCGTCCCCTCCTCCGCTCCATCTTGCCCTTCTGTCTCAGCTTAGATTTGTCTCTTCCCCCTCACTTGCCCATGACCAGTCAGTGTGGTCAAGTGGCTGTAACCTCAGCTAATCTACTTGAGATAATATAATGTCTTCTGCGGAGTCTAAGAAAACGAGCATGGGCACGCTAGGGCCGGCTCTGCTGGCGGATGAGAGATACGATCCTTTACGTGACGATAGGGCAGAGCAGACAACTGCAACCTGCACTGCTGATGTGTCTCCCCCCGCACTTCCAGGGCCTGCTGGTTTGACTTGGGGACCTCCTGAGATGTTTCTTCTCCAGTTTGTACTCTAAGCGCCATGATTTCTTTTTGGCAAACTACTTGTCACCAGCTTCCAGGGCCTGGATTCAGGTGGAAGCTGCCCCTTATTGCCCCCCCCTCCCCATGCCATAAGCACACCTTAGATTCAAGGACTAGGCACGCTTCCCAGGCCTGACCAGTTAGCCTGGGCTGTCCCTTTGGTTCACTGACTAGTATAGGGATGGTCACTGGGCCCAATGTGGCCCAGTGAAATCTAGTACAGGGGTTTTGTTGAAACTGTGGAGAAAAAAAAAGCTCTTGTCTGCCAGGTTTGCTAAGCTGGTGTCTCTAGAAGCTGCCTTCAGAGTACAGTTTCTTGAGAAAGGGAGACAGAACAAGAGCAAGCAAGACAAGAGATAGATACAATACCATCTATTTTACATGCCGACTGGACTTTCCTGTGATGCTAGCCAACAAAGCCTTCATTCTGTGATTCCCCTTAAGCTTGGGAAAGCGGTATCTCTGTTACTGGCCATCTTGTAATGAAAGGTCCCTAGTAGGTGCCTCCCTGGATACCGCAGTGTGTGTATGTATGTATGTATATATGTATGTATGTATGTATATACCAACCCACTGCAGACATGCTGTTTCGTCTTCTTAGGGGGCAGGTCTTGGGTAGCAGTGTATGGTAAGTCCATATGAAAATGATTTTGTGCCTAGAAGCTGATGGGTGAGGGACAGAAGGGGTGAAGGGTAAGGCTTGCTTTTGAATAGCAGTTTTCTGGAGACAATACCTCTCCATTTACAGTTAACTCTCCAGAGTGATTTAGGGGAGCTTTGGTGAAGGAGCAGCTTGGGAACAAGTATCTTCTATGTGCATGGTATTGTGTCTTAAGCACAATGTGTGGTACCCGCCTCGAGTCTTACAAAAACCTTAACTCTATTATTATACATATTATAGGTCAGAAAACGATATCAGTAACTATCTATCAAATAGTGTGCTCTGACGCTTCTATAATTCTATTTTAGCCATTATGCTCATAACTTATAAGTAGATCATAACCAATATTTCATAGGTAATAAAATCAAGGCTCAGAAAAGTTATGTAAATTCATCATATCCACACAGATAATATGATCATAAGAGAGGTGACTTCACTGAGGATGGGATCTCAGCCATACAGGATGGTGACTGTTGGAATACAATCTAGGCATTCGGATCAGTCAATCTCTGAAGAGTCTTGTGATGCATTTTACGTACTTGTGATTGGACAATTGTAACACTGGGGCTACCATTTATACTTCCAGGTGTTCAGGAAGATGTAGATAAACCTAGTTTGGAAGTCAAGTTTGATAGTACGCAGTTCCTAATTTCTAGACTTGTTACTGGACCTGGGGGGAGACAACTGGACTAATAGGGGCCTGGGTCTACATGCCTGGCATGGAAGGGGGTCTCCCAGAGGAGTGCTATCACACATGATACACACTCTGAGCTCCCCACCTCAGACCTGGCACAGTGACCTCCTAAGTTAGGACCTCGGCTCAGGTAACTTGCATAATAAGATTTAAAGTAATTATCTGCCCTAAGCTTTATAAAGACAAGAAAAAGGGGCAATTAAGTACACAGAGTAAAATATAATTCTCACCCACTCTACATATTACAGGTAGTATCAAGATAAAGATACTAAGCATACTGAGCATACCTTCAGCTCCTTCAATACTAGCTCACAAAATGTGGACCTGGCCAGGATCAGGGTGCTTGTTGGGTTCTTTCAGTATTTCCTTCTTATATTGCACTGCCTCGGATAGTCCTTGTGTATTGCCTAGATCTGGGTATTACCTGGGATAATCCTCAGCCCACATTATGTCCTCTGGCAGCCTGTGCCTCGTAGTGAATCAGGCCAGCCCATTTCAGACAAGTTCAAATCTCTGCTCGATAGTGCAGTCCCTCAGAATCAGTCTTATGAACATTCAGTAACCCCATTACTCTTGTTTCTATCCCCAAATTATGGCACTCGGGGTAAGTTGAATAATAGCTCTCAGAGATGCTCACTTCCTAGTCCCTCCTCCATGGGGAGGTCTTCTGTAGATGTGTATGGGGGGGGGGGATGAGAGTGGGAATGTGTTAGGCTATCCAGGTGGACCCATTGTCATCTAAGAATCTTAAACAAGTAGCAACTAGGTAGATGAGAATTAGAGATAAGACATTGACTGATCCAAAGAAGAGTCACAACTCATAGATTCTATTAACTTCCAGAAGCAGAAAGGGCCAAGATACAGCAGCTACCCTCAGAACCCCCCAACGGAACCAGCCCTGCCCTAAGTCTGAGCTCTGGACCAGTGCCGTCCCTCTGATTTCTAGTGCTATCCGGTAATAAATCATATGTTTGAAGCAACTAAAGTTGATGTGATATTCGCAACAGGAGTGAGAAACCAAGACGTGCTCCAGGCCAAGGCTTGGGTTGCCTCAAGGCCTTTTCTTCCAGTGACTCCCTTCTACCACGAATCACGTCGATCACGTGCTTGCAATGGTGTGCAGCTGACTTCCTCTGCTATGTGGATGGACTTCCTGAATCCAGTTGTAGACGAGGAAAGAATAATTTTTGGTTTGGGAAAACTTTCAAAGAGCCTGCCCTTTACTTCCAAGGCCCCCTTTCTGCCGCCGTCACTGGAGTCTATGCCCAACCACCACAGGCAATGGTTAAATCTGTCCACTTGTCCATTCGTTGGGTTTTGTGGTATTAGAAGGGTTTTACTTGGTTGACAAACTCAAAGTTAAACATTTAACTCAGATTTCTATGTTGTTGTGGGAAGGTGGAAGGCCGGCGGATCGGTCCCAGAGAGCCTTGAGGGTGGTGAAGTCACTAGGGACCTGACCTTAGCCAGATGGGAGGGAGGGTGACTTGACTCACGTGTGATTAGGATCAATTAATGTCATAAGAGTCTGATGATGATGCTGGAGTTTACACAGCTGTTGTCAGGCACATGTAATGCTGGTGGACGGTATTTATGTTGCTATTTGGGAAGCCTTTTTCCTGTAGCAGGGAAAGAAAAATTATCCTCATAAGGTTGCTTTGAGCTATGATATCATCTCAAGGGGAAGGAGCAGTATATCAGAGAGTCTTATAGGCATTTAGTTAAGAAAGAACAGCTGTTTTCCAAAGAAGGCTCTTGCTAATTTATTGATTTATATTTATGTCAGTATAGCATCTGTATGTATGAATGTATGTTCGCATGTGTGGGTGTATGTGTGTGGAGTTCAAAGGTCAACCTGACGTCATTCTTCAAGTACCAGGTACCATCTATCTTGGCTTTTGAGACACAGCCTCTCATTAGCCTGGAGCTAGCTCACTGATTAGACTAGGCTAGCTAGTTGGCCAGTAAACCCTAGGGGTCCTCCTGCTTACTTCCTCTCTCTTAGTAATTGGGTTACAGAAATGTGATCCCACTTTTTGTTTAAAACATGTATTTCAGGATGAAATTCAGGTCCTCATTCTGCATGGCAAGACGTTTTCTTGAATTAGCTAGCCACTTAGCCGATACTCTTGTCGGCTCTTGTTCTTGTTCATGTAGAACGGGAATGTTTAGTGGAGATCAGTATGTGGGATTTACGGGGGTTGAGGCTGCTCTGGGCACCTCAGGGCTGTGAGCTGAGAGCACAGCCACTGGGTTCCTCCTCCTCTGCAGTGGCCCTGAGGAGAGTGATGTGCCAGTCTTGCCCCATGGCAGGCTGGGGTTATCTTGCTGATTCCTGACCTGAGAACTCTCCCCTCAGAACTGTGCTGGGATGGCGCGGTTACTCCCAGCTCTGTGGCTCCTCTCTTTGTGCTCCATGCTAAGCCCTCTGCCTCGCATTCTAAAATCCATTCTTAAACTGGATACAATGCAATTGATTAGGATTTATTTATCTCAAAGTACAATTGCAGTTGAGTTTTGTTTCTTAGAAATGAAGCGCTGGTCCCCTTGATTGGAGTTTTGAGTGTTCCCAGTCCCTCCAGCCACACATCTGCATCTTTTGGGTTATTTTCAGATGGCTTAATTCACATGTCTTGATGGCTTTACTGGTGGTATCTTGTCGGGCAGATGTGCTTCTGAGTGGCTCTGGGTGTCACTGTTATTGCCATGTTTTCTCCTTGTGTGGTGACAGTCTTAGCTCTGAGCACCTGCTATCTTCATAGGATACATACAATACCACAGAAAGGAGGGACAGGCAAAGCATGCTTTTACGTTTCTTCTCACAAAAGGAGAAGGTATTTTGAGTGGAAATTGGACCAGAAGTGTCAGAAGCAAACAGAGGCAGGAGACCTGGTTCATGAAGAATGCAAATCTCTATCCTCCTTTGTCAATTTAGGTTAAAAAAAAAAAAAAGACTCTCCAAGAGACAGTCTGAACACTGTGGAGTTTGAAGAAGAATAGCCCCCAAAGGCTTTTATGTTTGAATGCTTGGTCCCTAGTTAGCAGAACAATTCAAGCAGGATTAGGAACTGTGGTCTTGCTGGAGGAGGTGCATCATTGGAGGTGGGCTTTGAGGTTTCAAAAGTCCATTCCAGGGCCAATGTCTCTTTCTCCTCACCTGCTGCCTTTGGCTCAGGATGTAAAGTTCTCAGCTGCTGCTTTAGCGTCATTCCTGTCTGCTTCCTGACAAGATGATCATGGGCCAGCCTTCTAAACTGTAAGCAAGCCCCTAATTAAATGCTGTCTTTTCTAAGAGTTGTCTTGCTCATGGTGTCTCTTCACAGTGACTGAGCAGTGACAAATACTCAGGGACAACTTCCCAGGTGACGATACCCAGCTCAGCTTCTCTGTCTTCCTGGGACTGGGCTAACAGCTTTGCTTGGCTTAGCCCCCACATTTCTTCTCTTTTAACCAACTGCCATTTTAGCTTGTTAGTGGTAACTTTTGTCTTGTGATCGTGTTGAATGAAAGCCATGTTGAAATAACAGTTCTCCCCTGTCCTTCAGGGACCCTGCATTAATGAGAGTGTGTGGTCTTGTTCTCTGCTCACTTTTCTTCTTCACCTGGCTCAGATTCATTCATCTGTGCGTATACGAGTCTTTGTCACAAGCCCCATGGCCAAAATATTATCCTGCCTCCCACAGCATCCATGTCTGTTCAGAGGCCTTCAGGCCCAGCATGCTCCCCACTGAGGGTTCCCTGCGATCCCACTCATCTGTGCTATCTGCCTTCAGCACTTGAACTTGACCTGCTGTGCTGTCCTTCAGAAGATCAACTCAGAGTGGGAGATATACAGATGGGCTAATTGCATGGGCGGGAGGGACGCTTGCCCCTCGGAGCAAGCAAGCTCTCTTGAGGTTAGGGCGCCTGTAAATGCTTGTGAAGTGCTGTCTGGAGAGAATGAACTGGTAATTGTCCCATTTCCACATGTCCAGTGGGTGTCAGAGGGAGGAGCTGTCATTGTGGCAGTGTGATAGCTAGAGGTCATTTTCATCCGGGGCCAGACGGACTCGCGAGTCTTGCCTCCTCTGAATGGGGATAGGTCACTGTCTTTATGGCTGCACTTGGTCCATCAGTCTGAGAACTCACTTGGCTTGTTGGCACAACCGGCTATTGCAGGCTGAAAATTATTAGGAGGATTTTCTCTTCAAATGAATTGTCTCATATACTTTATCCCAGGCTCTCTGTCAGCAGCACTCGGTAATCTCTGATTTGTGGTAGGCAAGGGAATGGGCTGGATTTGCTTGTCACTTCTTGGCCTGTTTCTCAAAATGTGAGCAATTCATGAGCCACCCAGTGGGCATGTGGTATCCTGGTGCCACTTTCATGGAGAAAAGATTCAGCGATATTTCCCATAGCTCAAACAGCGAATCATAATAATTTAGTCCTATTTTGTCCCATGACAATGCGCAGTCTAAGGTCTATGGTGGGGCAAGCACAGATGAGCAATGAGAGTGTGGGCTCCAGACGAGCATCTCTATAGAGCTTGCTGATTTCCCTCTTTAATATCCTTCCTGAGCTTAAGAGGCTTAACTCATAATTATAAGTCGTTGGTAATAAAAGGATGGGTCAGGGAGTTCAGGCTATATGGGTAGAAGCTGAACCCAAATTTCGGTGTTTTCTCTCTATATCCACGAGTCCAGAAAGGGGTTAGTGATGCTGTGGAGATTTAGATATACTAGCAGAGAAGCCAGTGGTAAATGGATTCCTTATTTACTATTTGGCTATATTTGTAAGTTTCTTCTAATTCTGTCATAATATTTAGATGTGGCTTTCAAGTACGGCCATTAATAAACCATGTGTTTCCCTCAGAAGAGAAAAAAAAACTATCTTAGAAAATTGCCACTGTCAGATATGGGAACTACAGGCATTTTTTTTTTTTTAAATCCCGATGCCTTATCCTCGAAATTGGAAGTATGGTATTTCAGTTTGTAGAGACAGAGTCAAGCTGTTCAGGAACTGAACACATTGCTGTGATATGTAGCGTGAGGAGCAAAGTTGGAACGATGAGTTATGGAGTGGCTTCTGCTGGCAGTCACTAGTCACTGCCATGGAGGAAAAAAATCTCTTTCCTCTAAAACCAAACCCTAGTGAGCCCCACCATGCCATACACGTAGAATCCTTGGAAGAGAAAGCACAAAATAGTCACCGCGCATGCTCTACAAGGCGTGCTAAAAACCAAACCAAACCAACGAAACTGTAAGGACTGCAGTTTATATTAAATGTGTAACATTTGTGTTAGCTCAAGATCACACATAAAAGGTTACCTAAAAAGCCGATGGTTGCTACGAAAAGGAAATTCCAGGTCCACAAATCCAGACACAGAGTGTGCATGTGCATGTATGTGTAAGGGCATAAAGTCCACAAATCCGGACACAGAGTGTGTGCGCACACATATGTGTGAGGGCACAAAGTTGACAATTCCAGACACAGATCCAGACACAGAGTGTGCACGTTCATGTATGTGTGAGGGCACAAAGTCTACAAATCCAGACATAGAGTGTGCACGTGCACGTATGTGTGAGGGCACGAAGTCCATAAATCCAGACACAGAGTGTGCATGTGCATGTATGTGTGAGGGCACAAAGTCCACAAATCCAGACACAGAGTGTGCACATATGTATGAGGGCACAAAGTCCACAAATCCAGACACAGAGTGTGTGCGCACATACTCAAGAAACCCTCACTGTTCATGTGGCTAAGCTTTCAAAATTGTCATGAAGCAATGTCAGACCAATATTCTTTATTATTTGCCTCGAGTTTATTTTCACGAAGTGCCAGAGTGATTCCTTTAGAAGTTAGGTTTGCATTTGCTGACAGCCCCCATGATTGGCTGCCACAGGTTCGTATTTCACTGAGAATGAAATCAGTCTGCTGATTGGAACAGGCTGCTGCAACTGCTCTACCCTGACTCCTCCCACCCTGACCCCTCCTTCCCTGACCTGTAGTCTATGGTTCTCCTTGCTTAGTTTGCTTCCTTGCTGTTCTGGAAAGTTCCAGACAAGCCTGGACACCTCTCCGTACAGATGTATCTCACTCAGCTCAGCGTCTTTGTCAAGTCTCAAACGCCATCTCCTCACAGAGACCAGAATCTCTATGTAAGCTCTAACTTCCAAGTCATTTCTCAACCCACTTTTCCCTGCTCTTACAGCCGGTGGGGCTATGTGGTTTGGTAATATATCATCTAGGAACATCTGCCTCCTGCTTTAGTGCAAGGCTTCCATGGGTAAGGACAATGCCAGACATAGCACAGGCTCTCAATAGATAATCACCGAATGGAGAACAGAAAGTGTATTGGTGACCACCATCATGATTCTCTCCTGTTAGAGCAATGTGAGGGTAGAAATGCTTATTTTCCTAGCTAAGACCCTCCTGGTTGCCCTAGCAGGATTTTGTCTGTATGACCCTAACACTTCTTCCCTCGTCTGTTCCGTCAGGCCTAGAACAAGCGTTTTCAAAGCGTGAAGTCTTTGCTGCAGCAAGGGTTCCGCAGACTGGAAGACGGCTTTCTGTTTCATCCCGTCTCTCACGCCAGCGAAGAGCCGTTTTGTATTCTGTGCACATAGACGGTACTGTCAGCCTCAGCTGCTTTTCTGTTGCTGGGACTGAAAAACGCAAGACGAAATAAACAAACAAACAGAAAACCTGTCAAAAGCAGCCTGAGAGAGAAAGGGTTTATTTTGGCTTGGTTCTCAAGGGTAAAGCATATCATATTGGGACATTCTGTGGGAGGAGCTTGAGGTAGCTGGTTCTATTACATCTGCTGTCTGGGAGCAGGGAAGGATGCTTGTGTTCAGTTTGCTTTCTCCTACTTTGTAGAGTCTGGGATTCCAACCTAGGCAATACAGTGGGCTGGGGTCGGGGGAGGTCTTCCCACCATAATTAACTTAAGATAACCCCCATGGACCCGCCCAGATACTGTCTCCCAAATGATTCCAGATTTAGTCAAGCTGACGACAATTGAGCCTACGCAGAACATCGAGCCACTGAAAAGTGAAATACTAACAAACCTGAGTGACCAGAGAGGGTTTTCGCCTTGAAAACTGTGGCTTAGAGTCTATTCTTCTCTTCTCCCTCCTGCCCCGCTCCCCCTTTTCCCAACCTCCCCTCCTCTTCTCTCCTCTTCTTCTGGCTTTTTCAAGATAGGATCTTGCTGTATGGCTTAAGTTGACCTTAGACTTACTTACTCATGATCTTCCTGCCTCCATCTCTCAGAGCTGGGTTTGGTGATACATGCTACCATTCCTGGTGATTTTATTCTTTTTAATTAAACTGGTTTAAGAAATACTTGGGTGAAACTATAGCTTGACCCATTTTTTTTTTCTGCTAGGTATTCCTGCTTTGAACTTTGAATGACATTCCTGTGACTTAGGAGTCTACTTAATTGGGATGAAACTTGTGGATTTTTTTTTTACTAGGAAGTATTTTTGACTTGTTTCGGAAGCATTCAAAGGTCCGGTTTCTGTTTTGAGTATTTCAATTTCATATTCACCCTAGCAAGCCTCCTACAGGGTGAGACTTGCAGAAGTGAGGGGTGAACTGCTAAGAGCATCTCAGAGTCTTCTCCTGAAGGTTTCTCTGTGCGCGTATCAGCTCTGCAGAGTCACATGCCCGGCCTCTCTAATCAGGACCAATGCTCTTATGGAGTCCCCTTTACAACCTCTATGTGTAGTTGGAGGCTTCTTGTTTGTTTCCCGGCCACTCAGACTCCTGAAATAATCACACAGAAACTATATTATTTGCAATACTGCTTGGCCAGTAGCTTAACTGTATTGCTAGCTAGCTCTTACATCTAGAATTCTCCCATTTCCATTATTTTATATTTTACCACGAGGGTTGTGACCTACCATCAAGGTTCCAGCTGCCAGTTGGCGTCTTTCCCCTCTGGTGGCTCCATGCTATCTCACCAACTCAGCCTTCTTTCTCCCAACATTCAGTTTAGTTTTCCCCGCCTTCTTCTATTCTGCCTTGCACAGGCCTAAGACAGTCCTTTATTAACCAATGATATTCACAGCATACAGAGGGAATCCCACATCATCTATGGATGCCATGTTGTATTTTTGATGCTTTCATTGTTACTTCCATGTCTGCTTTTATGTCCTAGCAAATTGCAGTTCAGTGATTGATAAAGGTTTATGAATTCTGATAATATAATACTAATAACTAGAATGGATATTTGTATATCCATATTTGGTCCATCAAACCACATTAGTCTGGAAGAGATTCATAACCAGTATAAACATTGACACCCAAACAAGGTGAAATATATTAGAACCAACTTTGCCCTATATTAACTAGAGGTTTAGCTGGTGCGAACTACAAATCCACCTTTGTCATATGTATACATACTTAAAAAATATAAGAATTTCTGTGAAAATCTCCATCAACACATTTTAAATGGGTAATGTGGTTAAATCGATAAAGATGTTCTGGCTGCTTTAGCCCTGAAACTTCCAGATTGCCTATAGACACAGAAGTCCCAAGCCCGATGGACATTTTGCTCTGGTCCTTGACCACTGGGAGGTGTCATCTGGGAGCCCTCTAGGAAAACAGACCCTCAGGTCCTATCGAGACTTCCTGCCTGATTTTAATAAGATCCTTAGTGCATATTAAAATTTAAGAAGCCCTATTCCACATGCCCCTTTTTAATATGAAGCCAGGAGAAGGGCTTGCATGCTCATTTCAGAAAGAGCAACAACAGGCCTTTGAAGGAAGGAAGTCAACAGAATGGGCAAATCCTGTCAGACCGATAATAATTTCTCTGCTTTTGCATGGTGTGAACTGTGGGGTGAGAGTGGGGACAGTTCTCACTGAAGATGTGAGTGGGGAATGAACGCACTTAGAAAACATAGATCCACGGTAGACAGAGCCAGAGTCGAACCACATTCAGATGCCGTTCTCAGCTTTCTATCTGGTATTAACGAAAGGAGACAACTTGAAGCGGTATGTCGCATGACATTGTTGCTCCAGCACAGGGCCTCAAAGGGAGCAGTTATTTTTCTGTCTTCTTTTGTCCAGGCAGCAGCTGTGGCTCCCTAAAATGATATCCCAAATGTGTTGCATGCCAAGGATTTAGAAGTTGATGATTCACAGGTTTTGTGAATTGGAGCTTTTGGTTTTGGAGTTAACAGCTGAGGCTTGGAATTAGGATGGGACCTTCAGCAGCATCCTCACCAACCTGTGGTGGCTTTTTACTGGGATGCTCCCCATAGCCCCAGGTCACACGACCACACCTCTGCTGTTGTACTTGCTCAGGTTCTTCTCCTCTCCTGAGCTACTCTCTCTGGTTTTGAAATCTTTTGCATGCTAACTCCCAATTGCTCTAGGAAGTCCCTGAATCTTTTTCTGCAAATGGTGGATGTCTCCCTTCTGGGGATTCCTATCAGCTCCTGGTTGCTGTTTTTTTTTTTTTTTAACTAGTCTTTATTGTTCTATTTACCAATAAAGACTCGGGAGTCAGATGTTGGAGTGAAAACCTGCTAGCTCAAAGAGACCGAGAAGCAACTGGTAAACCTTTCCTTTTGACCAGGGTCTCTCCAGCCATTCCAAATAAATAAATCCCTTGAAACTCCAAGTCTGTCCCTACTCCTTCATGTGTATCTCTCTATCCATCTTTCTGGCCTTTCAGTGTTCTCTATGACTAATTCCTGTCAACTAGTTGCTGGCCCTGCTCCCTGGCTCCAAGGTTGATTTTATTAACACAGTCTTGGGTTTCACAGTGTGATTAAATATCCCGCAACACCTGATTATCAATGTTGTTTGCACACCTGGAGAGCTTTGAAAACTATTCCTGGATTTTGGCTCCAGTCTGGGTTGATTCTGAGGCTCCAGGGGTGGGAAGCATGCATTGATAGTTTTAGAAGCTCTCCTGGTTGATCCAGTGTGCAGGCCTAATGGTGATCCAGGACCTTGATGCTTTCCTGTTATGGCTCGACCTATGCCTGATGCTCCTATGGGTTACAGAAAGAATACCATTTCACTTCAGTGCTATACCCAGATCAGAACCCTCTAGAAGTCTGCAGCAATTTTCTTCTTACTGTTCCCTTACAGCAACTAGCAGTTAGTTCAGTGAGCCCTGATGGAATCCTTGTGTGACTCTGATCAGAGGGTGTGTGACTGCTGCCACTTGGGGTGCCGACACTGCCTTCTATTCGTGAATTCAGGTTTGGAGGGTGGGGAAATCGGGTACGCATGTGCTGAGATGGGGAGACGCAATCTTTATCGTGAAGCGAAGGGTTTGCTTTTCCTGCAAGAAGTGCTTTAAGGAGCGAGCTGGGTGGTAGCTCAGCGTGTTAATGCGCGTGTGTCGGCGCCAGCGAGGTCCCGAGTTCGAAGCCCTGGTCTGTGTGTGATTCTGTCATGGAGCAGTTCCGTGTCCCGTGTTTGCGTGTGTCCGTGTGCTGTGCGCGAAACTGTTCCCACGCCGTCTTGTGGGAAAAAAAAGTTAAAAAAAAAAAAAGAAGTGCTTTAAGGGATGCATGGCTCCAGAGCTCTTTCTGTAGCTCCAGGAGCTTTACATTGTGATTATTGCACAACGGGTCAGCCTTGAAGCCAGCGACGTAAAAGGATAGTACGTATCTACTTTTCTACAGTCTCTGTGGATCAGGAATTGGGAAACAGCTTCCCTGGGAGCTTTCATAGGTTGTAGTCAAAGGTCACCTGCCACGGTCATCATTTGAAGGAGCATCCCTTCCAAGCTGGCTTGTGCTGGACATTGACAAGCAGTCACATTTCCAAGTCACATAAAGCTCTCCATGTGACGATCTTTATGTGACACCTGATTTCTCATACGGTTAAGATCCAAGGCCATCTGACAGAAATGCTTTGTGTTTATTAATTATTATCTCCGCAGTCTCCTGTTGGCTATGCAGGTTACTTTAGGAAACTACAACACAAGAACTTGGTAGAAGTCTTTTCTTGTCAGGACCACCAGCTTGCAAATATGACATGTATACTTCTTCATTATAAAAGCTTGGCCTTAGCTTAGGCTTGTTCTTAACTAGCTCTTAGCACTTAAATTAACTCATATTTTAAAATCTACTCCTTCCCCCGAGGTTCATTACCTCATCTCCACACTGCCCATTCTGCTTCCTCTGCATCTGGCTGGCGACTCCACCTTTCTACCTACCAGAATTCTCTCTGCCTGAAGGCACCAGTTAGTCTCCCCTGCATAGCTATTGGCTAGTCAGCTTTTAATTACACCAAATCACAACAATACATCTTCACACAGTGTGCAAATATCCCAAAACAGAACTTAGTTTTTGTTTCTGACAGGAGTTGGGCCACTAAATACTTGTGTTTGAGATTCCGTAAGATGGGCATGCATCCATAGGCTTTCTGACCCAATAACTGCCCAGAAGTGAGTGGAAGGCACAAGACAGCCAATCACAGCATCCTTAGGCTTTTACTAGTGTAATTAGGGAAACCTTAAGAATGATCAAAGGAGGCTGGGCGGTGGTGGCGCACGCCTTTAATCCCAGCACTCGGGAGGCAGAGGCAGACGGATCTCTGAGTTCGAGGGCAGCCTGGTCTAAAAGAGCTAGTTCCAGGATGTGGGAGCCCACATGTGACTCAGTTTCCATCTGGAGTCATTTCTGACTTAAAGGAGTCAGTTGAGTTCAAGCTTGCCTGCTCTGCTTTTTCCTATAACCTTGAGGGCTGGGAGAGACTTCTGATTTAGCCTGTGAGAAAAGAACACTCTAGCACACAGTATACTGCTGACAACAAACCCTAGGAACATCAAGATAGAAAGTAAGGCTGCTTCCGAGCAGCAAGCACGTGTTGAAGAGAGAGGAGGCTGCTCAGTCAAGGACAGGGATGGTCCTGTGGTTAGGTACTAACCATCTGTGCTGTGCTTTGTTCTGCTTTTGTATATAAGCAAGCTCTGAAATAAACTCTGAGCTGTTTGGCCTCTTCGGCATGACCAGACAGACCTCCCGATTCTATCCTGTCTTCTGTTTTTTTTTTCATCTGACTTTTCTTTGGCCTCTAGGATCCCCTACCCAGGAACCCTAGCTCACTTTGTAGGAGTGGGCTCCTACACCGGGATATGCTCCAAAGCTACAGAGAAACCCTTTCTTGAAAAACCAAGGGGAAAAAAAGAATGACCAAAGCCCAGGAGTGCTGGCAGACATCTTGCCATGCCTTGGGCCTATTGAGAATGAGGTCAAGCTGAAGGGGAGAAGAGAAGATAGAGAAGCCAGCATCATAAAACCCTGGCCTGGGTCCATGCCTTCACCAAAGCTAGTTCACTGATTTCTAAGTTAGACAGGAGAGTATTTCCTTTCTGCTGCTGGATTCATGAAGGTCTTGGCCACTTAACATACCAAAAAAAGGTTTGACTAATTTAGGTCCTGGGGTCTTCTAGCTCACCCTTTGGCACTGCCTTCTACTCTGGGCATGGCCATTTACCCTGTATCTGGTCTGAGTACCATACAGCTCATCCTGCTGGGCTGCATCTGTCCAGTGTTCCATCCAATGCTAGCGCATGAAGTGTTCTTGATGTACACCATACTATTTTCCCCAGCAGCCTGGCATAGCAGGGCAAGGCCCATGGAGCTATATTTATTACTCTGGGTTCAAAATTTGCTTCTTCCATTAGTAAGTTAGACCCTTGTCTCCTTGGACCGTGTACATAGGCAAGGATCTTAAGACGGTGTTTCCAGGGCCCAGGGGATGAAATGAGATCTCATGTGTAGAAAAGCAAGGCTAACACAAAGACTCATCCATGTTGTTCTCCTTTCTGTCCTGCTGGCATTTTCCCTTTCTTTACTCAGGAGATAGTGCCAGGTACAAGGGAGCCAAAATTTAATTCGGTTTAATTCTGCTTAATCGGCATGTTGTCACGCTTGCCATCTGCTAGATGTGGGTGGAAAACGTGCTTTCAAGAAGGGTTATTTGGTGCTTTCCACTAACTGAGAATTCCCTTAGACCAGGCGCGGGATAAGTGAGAGGCCAGTATGAGTTCGTATTGCTTTGGGCCTCATTAGGAGGTGGGAACACTTGAGTCTGATCTTGGCATTAAGTCCATGACGAGCACCTCCCCAGTGAGGAGAGGAGCAGAGGCGGATCCTGATATGCACAGAAGCCGGCCACTATAGTGTTGTATTAGCTTCTCTCCCGTGGGCTGGAGGAGATCCCCTTTCTTCCCCAGTCATTGCTACATTTAAGAAGTTAGTGTGACAAGGTCATGTTTCCAAACCAATGCACTTTCTGGCCTCTACTCTTTCTCCTTCTCCCAGTCATGTTTATCTCATTAAAGGCTCTCACGTTGGCAGTGCCTGACCGTGATTATCAGTAGTCTATTAAAAGGGTTTACTAATTGTTTGTTGAACACAGTGAATGACAGGTTGGTGGAAAATATTTACGAAGCATATGGAACCTTCTATGTTAAATAGCTAAGCTTGTTATACCTCAAAAAGCTCCGTATACCCAGCCTAAGAACTGCACTGACATGATTAATGGATAGGCTTGACTGCTTCTTTGATGGGCTCAGGTGCTTTAAGGGTTTGCTTTAGGACCAGCTTCATGAACATCAGCCCTCCTTGAATCACACTGCAGCCAGAGAAGGCTCGGGCGACTGACCAGGTCAACACGAAGAGTATTTTTTTTTTAATAGAAAGAGATGCCGGAAGTGGCCTCTTTGGAAACATCTGATTCCTTCACATGTCTATGTGCCTCGTTAAGTTTTGTTGATATTCTTATTGCTGATGTTTTCCTGAATCTAGTATGAAGGGTAGAACGGGAAGGTAGTGATATGTTGTAGGATTGTGAGGTTCTCTTAAGCAAGTGTAATGTGAGGAGAGCAGGCTATCACTAGGGTACTAGAACCTTTGGGTGGGTATGGGCACCACTGTCCTCAGGTAAAACTTTTCCTCTCCACATACTTCAGTTCTATTCCTGAGGCCTTCAATGGATGGAATCAGGGCCACCCAGATGATCTGGAACAATCTCATTTAATGAAAGTCAACTATTTATGAACATCAACCATCTATGAAGTATACCTTCTTAGCAATAACTAGATTACTACTTGATTGAATAGTGAGGACTACAACAGAGCCAAACCAGCACATAAAGGTGACCATGAACATCCATCCCTGTCATCTGTCCCTTCTTCAATCATTTAGTGTCAACATAAAGACAATAACAATGTCCCAATTCCTTCCAATATTGCCGTTGTCTTGCATACAGCAGAAACCATGTTGACCCTTTCCTCAGAAGAGAATGAAAGTTCTTGTAGCAGTTTTTCTTCTTTTCCATTGACTTCTTGTCACTTAGTACTGTGACATAAAGTTAGCTACCATTAACCTATCCTATATTGAATGATAGTACTCTGGGAGGAAGAAAACAAAAGTATTAGCTTAATATGTCTATGATAATTTCAAAATACAAGAAAGTGAGACAGCATCAATGGCCACTGAGCCCTGACTTCAGCAGCTCACCATGTTGTAGCTGGTGTTTGTAGCTGTCTTCTGAGCTCTCCACATTCCTTTTGTCTCAGGAAGAACCGTGGCTAGCTATGGTTCTTAAGTCCCCAGAGCCACTTGAGATCTCACTCCTGATGAACTTGGGACATGAACAGATTTTTTCCTATTTGAGTTCCTGTAGTTTCCCCCTGACTAGACTTACAGGATATGGTTAGCATCAGGCATAGTCTATGGAACTGTCAGTGTTCTGGACTCTTTCCCTCTACTATGCAGTAGCGGTTCAGTTCCTTCTTGGAAGGCAGCTTCAGGCCACAGTTTCACAGCAACGCCCCTCTTTGTCTGTGCTCCAGGTTTCTGAGGACTAGAGTGGCCTACACAAGCAGGAAATTGTGGTCCGGGTGGAAGAATCCTTCTTTTCTTAGACCTCTAGACCAAAACAAGTTAGGTTTATGAGGGCATTTGTTTTCCTTTCTGTGCGAGGAAGAAGTACTGTGTCAGGAAAGTCAAATTAGTACCCAAAATATGTATTCCAGTAAAAGTAAAGGGCTATCTTTTCCACAGTGGGAGTGGCCCAGTGGAATCAGTTTGCCACCAGGTAGCTGCCCGATTGCCCAGGTAAACAAAGCCACGCTGGGGACTCAGTGTTGGTCCTTGCTAGAGGTGGACTGGCGCTCAACAGTGGCTGTGGTCAGGCTGGCTTTGGGGAATGAAAGTCCATATTGCTAGGCTCACACATACCCTGATGCCTGCCACAGTGGACATTGTTTATGAGGCCATTGGGTAGACCAGTGGCTGGACAAAAAGACTCACCGGTACCCACATAATGGGTTATTCTCTTTATTGTTCACTTACTTATTAAAATCTACGATTGCTGGGATGATTATTATTTAATGGACATGAAACACAAACATCATCATTCCTTGCACACTCAGAGACATCTCGGCACACTCCTCTTTGTCAGACTTCTTGCCTCCAATTTTCCAATCACACTACTTCAAACTTTAAGCCATCTGGCCAAAACTCTGCCATAGCCCACAGCAGCAGAGATCTTTATCTTTGGCTTACTTCTCATCCAAACAAAGGGGACAACAAAGTGCTCTGCTCACTGTGAGGACTGACTGGCATCTCCCTCCCTCAGAGATGATGGGGAACTGACCACAACACTGCAGTTGTCCGCATCTGAGCTCTGCATAGCATGCGAAACCATCTGCAAGCCAGGCCTGCCCCAGGCAGCTGTTTATATGAGGCTATGGGTGCAGGCGGGGAAGAGAAAGAAAATAGTGAAAGAGGAACTGTACACATTTAGATGTTCCTCACGTAAATTAAAATGTACCTTTAATGCCTGCCTGGTCATTTTATATGCCACTTTCCTCAGCCTCATGTCTTGGGCTACAAATCACCCTGGTCACATAGCAGCTCAGGTCACATGCCACCTTGATGGTCCATGGGGGTGGTGTCAGTCTCTACTAAGTCCAGCAACAGACTGAGTTATTTTTTTCAACCGTAGGTAGTTGTCTACAAAGCATAGTAGAATTTTGCTCCAAAATCGCAAGGCTTTGAATGGTGATTCATTTGCAGGGACTTTCCAGAGCCAGTACTATCAGATGTGCTGGGTCACGGGGCCCGAGGGTCAGAGAAGTTCGCACTGTCTCCTGGATTAATGACAAAGCCTTCTCTTGTTCAGAGATCCTCTCAAACTCACAGCTCTCAGGTCATTCCTATATGACTTTCCTAGGGCTCTTGTACAGATTGCCACACACGGATTGCCTAAAAACTTAGACATTTATTCTCATACAGGTCCAGAGGCCAGGAGCTGCACTCAAGGTCCTACAGTCTCAGCCTGTAAGCATTGAAGGAAAAATGCGCCGCCCCCCATGTGTCTCCTTGCTTCTGGCGGTTGTAGTAAGCCTTGGCTTTCATTGGCTTATTGTTGATATCATTCCATTTTCTCCTATCAGCCTGTGTGTCTCCATTTCCATATAAAGACATTCCTTGTTAAAATCAGGGCTCGCTCTAATCCCCATGATCCCATCTTAACTTGATTATATCTGCAAAGATCCTCTTATCAGGTAAAGCTACATTCATAGGTGCCATATCTTTGGAGGGGTTTATAACTCTACTGTGGTAAATGAGCTGGATCAGCAGATGAAGAATACACCCTCTTACCCATCTACAATCACTGTATAATGTGCCATTTGTGGTCTCAGAAGGGGCCGTATGCAACAACTCACCTCCAGGATCGCTCGAGAAGCCTCACACTATCAGACTGGACAATTTCCCCAAGGTCCAAAGCTATGGCATTTTTGTCAGGTTTATTTCCAAGCTCTTACGGGCAAATGCCTTACCATTATCTTTAAAATAATAGCTACCCTTGCTCACTAGGTCCAAATGTCATCAATGTAGTAGACCAGTGTGATGTCTTGGGAGAAGGGAAAGGTGATTCTGGGTCCTCAGGGACTAAATTATGACCAGATTTAAAAAAGCTGACATGCCACTGACACAGGTCAGGGAAGTGGCACTGTTGGCTTTGCCACTTGAAAGTGAACTACTTCTAGTGGTTTCTAAGAGATATCAAGAGCAAAGCATTTGTTAGATCAGTAGGTACTGGGGAAGTGATAATATGCTCAGGCCGGTCACAGCTGGGGAGAGGTAGAGCAGGTGTGTGATACACAGATACAGAGACGGCAGAAATCAACATTGTTCTGTGTCCAATTCTCCGTTCCATGCAAATGTCAGGCCTTAGATTCATAGTCAGGGATGCTCCAGGGGGTGCTTTGCAGGTGCATAGTCTGTCCAGCTATGCGGGTTAGCATGCCTCAGCTCTCCATCTTGTTTTTCTTGTTTTCCTTTTCTTTCTTGTCTGTAGTGCTCCCATGGTGCACTTCAACCACGGTGGTTTCTCTTGGAGACAGTCATGCTTTTCCTCCCAGAGCGTCTAGAGTCTTGCTGCATAGAGAACACATCAGAATCTCTATACAGGTGTTAGAGAAATACAAGAGTCAACGGTACCTGAAAATTTCCTCCATGAACCCAGGATGCACATCTCATCCCTCAAAACCCACATCTCTAGCGTAGAACTTTTACCTAAACTTTATCACTATTATTATTATGCTATTGCAAAGCTGAGGATCAAAATCACAGCCCTGCAGGTCCTGGTAGAGTGCCATGCCACTATGACATACTCTAGCCCCCTACTCATACTTCTGATTCAGTCTCTGCTTTGTGTTTGTGATGAAAGGTCTGGTCTCTCAACTTCTTCCTCTAGCTACCACTTGCCTCACCCACCAATATGGACGCTCCCTCTGAAACCGTAAGTCAAAATAAACCTTTTTCTTCTACAAGTTGGTCAAAGTCTTGGTCATAGCAACAGAAAAGTGCCTGATACAGCTTCCTTCTCAGCTAGCAAAATAACACCCACACAGAGGACCACTAGCCAGTTCACTGCCTCTGTCCTCCGCACTCCATCTCCACCCGGCCCATGCGATTATTTTCCCTGCCTCAAGTATTTCTATAGTGATATTTTATTTACGTTTTAATAAATAATGCTTGCCTAATGAACAGAAGGGCAAAGTTAAGCCACACTAGAGGTCAGGCAGTGGTGGCACACACCTTTAATCCCAGAATTTGGGAGACAGAGGCAGAGGGATCTCTGTGAGTTCAAGGCCTCCCTGGATGACACAAGATCAATGCAGAAAAAGATATAGGTCGTGGTGCCTCACCTTTAATCCTAGTACTAGGGAGTCATATGCCACTAGAGGGAATATAAGATGGGAGGAGAGAAAGGCTTAGTCTGTAGTTACCCAGCCTTGGTAGAGGGAAGACTTCTTTAGTGGCTTGACTGTTTTGCTTTTCTGGTTTTCAGGTTGAACCCCAGTATCTGTCTCTGGGTTTTTATTATTTGTGTTACATATTTCACTGATTCCCTGCTCACATAGGCTTGTGGTGCTCCTTAGTTTGTTCCACACTCCCAGAACTGTCTCTTGTTCCTCTGTTTCCCACCTTCAAACACATAGCAACCCATGTGGTAACCATGTGGAGTTACCCCCTCCCACTCTCCCCTTTGCAGTGTTCTAGTGACTCCACTCCCCCTTCTCCTCATGGGACAGGGATGAGGAGATCTGGAAAGCCTCTCATCTTTCAAGACCTCCCTCAAAAGGAAAGCTTTGAAGTCTTTCTTACTCTCCCTTCCCCTCCCACATCTTGAAGGCCAGGCCACTCTCAGGACAAACCCCACATGCTTTTTTTTATAGCTTTCTCTTACTTGACACAGAATTCAAGTCTATATCACTATACTTGATTTTCCTAAATGTCTCAAACTAGTTTAACAGAGAAATCGTGATTATAGTACCATTATAAAAAATTAAACAATAACACAAACCCAAAACCTCACTCCATGTAGCTCTTAATCCTAACACCTGTTGGTCTTCTATCATTCCAGACTGCTTTTCACAAAAAACGACTGGGGTATTCAGGTTTCTTTGTTACTGTGATCAATATCTGAGAACAGTCTAGAAGGAGGAAGGATTTATTTTGGCTCATGACTTGTGTGATTTCAGAGTAAGGGCGAGCCTTGTTGCTGCACCTTGAGGAGACCAAGCATCGAGATCTAACAGTATGAAGGAGCAAATCTGTTCACTTCCTAGCCACAGGAAGGGAGGAGGGAAGGAGAATATATATAGTGGGAGAGAGAGAGAGAGAGAGAGAGAGAGAGAGAGAGAGAGAGAGAGAGAGAGAGAGAGAGAGAGCAAGGACATACCCTCAGTGACTATTTCTGCTAGCTAGTTAGGCCCCACCTCCTAACATTGTTCTCCCTCTCAAAAGAGCACCGCCAGCTGGTTATGATACATGATCAATGCAAGACCCTATGGGGATATTTCATATTTAAACCCTACTGATGATAGTCTAGAAATAGTTCCATTTGAGTGCATGCAGATGGGCTAATCATAGCATGTGATTGCTGCAGTGGTCCAGAGCACTGGACAGTTTAGGTGACCCTTCTGCTATTGACAGGTATCTTGGGATTTCCCCCAACATTGTTGCAGCAACGAACAATGTCACACTAAAGATTGTTCTGTATATTTCCTGATGCATAACGTCAATTATTGGTGTTCTCTAGAGTTACCTTAAAGTAGAAATTTCTGACTGGAAGGTGCACAACAGTTAGTTCTTCCCTAGGCACCATTTTTTTCTTTTAAATTTAGTCGTCTTTTAAGCATTTTTCTCATGTATTGGTAAGAATTATTTGTGCCTGGCGGTGGAGGCGCACACCTTTAATCCTAGCATTGGGGAGGCAGAGGCAGGTGGATCTCATGAGTTCAAGGCCAGCTTGGTTGTTCTACAAAATGAGTTCCAGGGCAACCTGGGCTACAGAGAGAAAGCCTGTCTCAGAAAACCAAAATAATAATAATAATAATAATAATAAAATACATTTTATGTTCTGGAGAATAATCCTCAACCTATACAGATAACACACACACACACAGACACAGACACACACACACACACACACACACACACCCCACACACCAAACCACACACATATATTTTTCCCAGTTAGTTTCTTGTTTTCAAATTTGGTCTTATTTAACATAGGAAGCTTTTCATTTTAAAGTCATATTTGTATTTGTTTTAGTTTCTGTCTCAGGAAGACAACACGCTCGGTCACTTGCGTGTTTTAAAGTATTATTTACTTTTAAATTTCCTGTTGTTTTGCTTTTTATGTTTAGTCATTTCCATCACTTGGGACTGAGTTTTCCATGTATCGGAGGATATTCTCTTTCTTTTATTTTCTAAATTGAAAAGCAATTAGTCCACTCATCCCCAACCCAAATTGAAATGCCGTGTTTCCTAAACTAGCCCTCTAAATATACCCGCAGGTCTGTTTCTGGACTTTGCACTGATTTTCCTGATCTTGCTTGTTTCTGGGTCAGCAGCACATTGTTCTACTTACAGTCTCCTTTTCCTGTATTTTGCTATCTGATAAGAAACCACTTTTCTTTTTTTAAAAGTGCTAATTATTTGAGAGGTGGAAACAGTTTCAGAGCCAAAGCGCTTTTGCAGAGTGGCACCAGCGAGTGCTGAAGGGGTCGGTGCCCCGTGTTCGGGGGCTGCACTTCACATTCCTAAGGTCCCCCAAAGACAAAGACAGTGTTGAAAATGACCGCGTTTCCTGCTTTGCAGTCCATTTCCTAGTGTAGCTGAGCTTTTTGCATTGGATTATTTCATGAGAGTTGAACTATTATTTTATTTTGAATAAATAATATGTCTGCTGTTGTAAAATTCAAGAGAGACAAAGGTGAAGGTTTACTCCTATTCGTTCCTAACAGCCAGGCACGTCTATCAGCTTCCTCACATAGCCCAGCCTGCATTGTGAACTTTGCTGCTCTAGCGCAGCGTCTCAGAACTCAGACTACATCAACACAGAAGATTCTGCTTTATGAAATGGACGTGCTGTGACGTATTAGTCAGGACGACAACCAAGTTGTTTTAATAAATGCTTTCAATAAGTGTAACTTCTCACATATCCAGAATAAAAAGTGCTGTTTTCGGTATAGTCAAATGGAAAACCTGACATCTGAACAATTTTCTTATTTGAAACACTGGTCTGTATCTCTTTGCTCTGTTGTGTGACCAGTCATATGAGGTCTGCTTGTATGTAATCCTTTTGTAGTAACTGGAGGAGTTGTTCCTCGTCTATGTGCAAGGGCTAAAATTTGATTGTCCATCCTGTAGGCTTATCCTACTGAACCAAAGAGTCTAAATTTTGTTTTAAACATAGAAGTTAAATTAATATATATTATATATAATTATATATATGTGGGGCACTTATATAGTTCAGTGTAATGATGCTTTGGGGGGAGTCTTTTATGTATACATGCATATATACTATGTATATATGCTTATATATCTATATATCTACTTAAGTATATATACTTATATACTATATAAGCCTTCTAAGAATGAATAGGCATTGGGCATTTGTATACAGGTTTGAAATCAGTCCTACTCTGGCTTATTCTATCTTTTGTGAAGCTTTGTAATATTACCTTTTAGCGTTCTTCAACAGTATTTACTCTTGACATTTGTGTGTTAAGCTTTATGAAACTATCATTTGTGAACATTCTGCAGAAGGACAGTCTCTGACAAAGGAACCTGGACAATTCTGTTGAGATGTTAGGACACTACCCGCAGAATAAACAGAATGGACTCTAGAAATGCAGTCATTTCTTCTAGACTTATTAGTTGTTCAACTAAAAAAATGTTTCTTGCACTAATTCCTTGACACCTGTCACTTACCGCACCCCCCCACACTTGCAGGCTCAAATCAGACCAACCAACTGCAAATCTTATCTTGGCAATGAGACACAAGAGAGAACAAACTCTCTGCTGGTTAGGTAAAGCTATCTTCAGAGAAGAGTGTTCATAGACAAGGGAGGGGGAGTTGTCAGAACCAAAATCATGGTAATACTTACCGATAATCTCAGCACTTGGGAAGTCGAAGACGCCATAAGTTTGAGACCAGCCTGGGCTTCATAGTAAGATTTTGTCTCAAGCAAACAAGATGGAGTTCCTTATGCCAGACCTCCCAAAAGTAACTAATACCAAGAAGCTATGCAGAAATGGTTCTTGTGTACCAGATACTAACTGAACGTGCTCTAACCATGGCTCCCGCTTGTGTTTACTTATATTTGTTTTAGATGCAGGTACGTTTCACTGAGCTGTTAAAACAAAGAGTGGCAGATTTCTGTGATTTCAAGGCCAGCTTGAAGGCAATTCTAGGACAACCGGGTCTGTAAAAAGACCCTGTCTCAAACAAAACAAAACAAACAAGAATAAGCAACAAACAGGAGTGGGGAAATATAACCTGGTAGATATGAATGCATTCTAAAGAGACACTTATGTCCCTCTCTTGGGCTTTTATACTATTAAAATAATGTATACCAACAAATTAATATTTCCCCAGGAATCTCTTGCTGCAAGAAAAAAAAAAAAAAACCAGAAGCCCTGGTGATAACTGGAGGAGGAATTCGTCCATCAAAGGGGGAATCTAATCTCTCTTGGAGACAGATTTGTAACTCGTCGGTCAGTCTTGCTGGAGAGACTCGAGCAGAGACAATGGTGGACAGGACCACACCTTGGCCAAACAGTCCCTTTAGCTGTTCATGGATCTGAGGCTCAGTTCTGCATATTTCTTGCCTTCTGTTTAAATGCTACTCTCATTTTAGGATTCCAAGTTGGACTTGGGGTCCGTCGGGCATCTTTGTACCACTTCCAAAATGTGGCTACATTGAAAATGTCTCTTTATCCTGCTTTCCACTCTAAACAACCACTCCACACATGACATTAGCGGTGCAGGGAGAACTTAAAATTTCAGTTTTGATTTACATCATTAGATTGATCTCTTAAGAAAAGTTTTGAGAAAGTTCATGATGATTAAAAAACATAATAACATTTGATACTGGGTTTCAGGCCTGCTCAGACATATCCATGTATTACAGGAAGCCCGATAGAGGCTCTGGACAGGGCCATGGTAGTGAGTCAAACTCTGTGGGTGTGAATGCGCATGTGTGTGAAGTGCCCATGTTAAAAAGTTGAAGGAAGAGCCAGACATCTAATTAATGAGAATTCTGGTTCGAGCTCTAATAATGAAGGAAAATATTAGTAGCTTGAATAAAGAACTTGTGCCTTTATTATTCATTAGAAACTGGCAGTAAATAATAGGTTTGCATTTCACAGTTATGAGGCTGCTAATCAAAGCCCAGGGCAGTGCTTAAGATCATAATTCATTATCCTTCACTGCGGTAGCATAGCGAGCCTTGCCTTTGTGAATGGCTAACTGGGCACTAGCCTCTGCTAGCGAGGACGGCTGGTAGTCACATCGCAAGATGAGAACACTGTCTCACATATGGGATGGGCTATGATCGGGATCCTACTCTTGGATCCAGCCTGGTGGAGGTTATCCCCACTGCCCTTGTCAGCAGTAATTCATGATGGCAGGTTGAAAGAGAGCTTGTCTCTTACTGAGAAACCATGGGGAGGTAGAGACTAGCTTCGTTCTAACTCATTCTTTGTGAGTTGGTGTTGGCTTTAGACTGCTCCCACCCCTCCATACCTTACTTTATTTCATCTGGTAGGCCAAATTCTTCTTCCTTCCACTTCCTGTTTCCATTACTATTGGAATTTCTGGACGTCTCCTCTACCCCCTTAACACAAAGCAAATACCAAATTTTTGGATCTTGCTTCCACTTGACGGGGGCAGAAATAAGAGGAATCCTCATCTTCTGGACCTCTTTCCTTCCTCCTTAGTGTCTTCTCTAGTTTTAAAACTTCATAGATTCTGGTCACCTCTGGTGGGATGAAAGGAAGCGGTGCCACTTAGCTTGACTTGGTTTCCCTCGTTTGCGACATCCTCCCCAGATTTCTTTATTCCTTCAATGACTCATTGCTCCAGTCCCTTTGGCTGTTCATGGATCCGAGGGCCCATGCATCTCCCCTATGTCAGCATTTAGTACCTGCTGCACCCATTTCTCCTAAGACAAGAGTGTAGAGCTCTCAATTAGCCTGGTCAGAGGAGATGCCTTGAAATGAATTGAGAACCAACACGATCATACTCCATAACAAAGTTTTATTAGGATGATGTCAAATTAGAAAACTTCTCTCCTTGCCATATTTACCTGACATGACAAGATTTTCCTTAGTTGAATATAAAAGTTTCCCCCAGTCTCTACTACTTGGAAACAAGAAAACTGACATGCAGAACAGTATACCTGATACCACAGTTCTAAGGCCTATGGGGTGCTCAGCGAAGCATGCATTATTTTTAAGCTTTGGGCCTGAGAAAGACATCATTCTCCACGTCCCTCAAAAGCAAGTCTATCAGGTCTTGGGCTCCCAAGTCTGAAGCCTGCTCTTTGGAGATCAACAGCAACACCTGCATTTCAAGAGAAGCTAGGCTTGAGGTATCTTTTGGCTTCAAAGGCACAGGTCATGCAGCTGAATTGAAAGCTATTATGTGGGTCTCTCCATTGAAGATTTGAGCCACACCGACAAGGGGTTGGTAAGGATTGGTGCTTGTCCTTGGTGCCTCAGTGTGGCCTAAATGCCACCAGCCCTGTTATTTTTGTCTTTTTTGTTGCCATCCAGTCACCAATGTTGGAATTGGAAAAGGTCAGGGCCCCTGCACAGTCTCCCCCATGTGGAAGGGTCATGCTGCAAAATAGGACTTGCCAGCATGCAGAGGGAACCTGCTTCAAGAGCCAAGAAGTTGCTCCAGTGCACACAAGGGAGGGAGGCTTATCATCTGAGGAAAACACAGAATGTGGGAAAGAAACCAGCTTTCCCTGGAAAGAGTCCCCTTGGGCTGGCAAGAGGCCCTGCGCTTAACACAGACACACCTGGAGGCGAGAAGCTCTTTGGAGTAGTGGGAAGAACAGTATGGACAGAGTGACAGCAAGGACAGCAGGGCCCCCAACTCATGCAAATTCTCTGAGGCCATCGAGAGTGGGCACTGAACACTCACTCGGCTCTGAACATAGCCCTAGAGTTGGTTAGAACAAGTGGAGTCAGGTCCTAAGAGATAAGAATTATCGCTTATGCGCAGGGGCTCTTTTTTCATGTTATAATAATTAAGGGGCTCCATAATTAAGGGAATAGAATCCAGAATCCATGTGAAGGGCCTGGAGAGCTGTCTGAGAATCAGGAGGAGGCGCCCCCCAGACACCCGGCACATCTGGATCATCCCAAAGGCCTGACTCTCCTGGCCCCCCAATCCAGCAGTAAAAATGGCTGTCAGATAATTAAATGAGGTTGCATAATACAGAGGGAAGGTAATGAATTCTCATTTCTGAAGGCACGGGAGGATACATGTGAAAAGGTTTTGATTCTGTCCAATTTATGTTCTTAATACTCTTTCTGTCTCTCTCTGCGTCACCTCTTAGGCTATTGGCATTCCTCAGTGGTCTTGCGTTACTTGTGATTAGATCTGCGCTTATCATGCCAATTAGTCCATCTTGGGTTGACCCTGAGTCTGCTCAAGTTTGAGTTCATAGCCTCCCAGGCCCAGGTCTCCCTCGTAGATGTTTTCCTTGCCTGGGGTCTGGAGTGAAGGCTTCTGGTCTAGAGCTAGCTTTGCAGCAGGACTGCTGGGGGAGGAGCCTGGCTCCTGGTAATTCATGGCAAGTTCATCTTGGTTTACGATACATTCCACATCATCTTCTTTCAGTTGTTCCTAGTTTGAAGAGAGGAGAGAGAGAGAGAGAGAGAGAGAGAGAGAGAGAGAGAGAGAGAGAGAGAGAGAGAGAGAGGTGTCACTTCATGATGAAGGCAGAAAACAGGATCCCCATTGTGTAAGCAAATAGATTGTGTGTTTGTGTGTGTTACATATATACATGCATGCAGGTGGAGGCACAGGTTGACATCAGGTGTTTTTTAATGACTTTCCACTCCCCCCCCCCACTTTTTTTGAGCAAGGTTCTCTTTCTCTTGCTAAACCTGGGCTCACCAGTCTGGTTAGACTAGCTGGCTAGTGAGCTCTCTAGGGATCTACTCGTCTCTATCTCTGTAGCCCTGGGATTGCAAGTGCATGTCTGGTGCTGGGGATCCCCCCTCGGGTCTTCATGTTTGCACAGCCCATACTTTACCGACAGAGGCACTGCTCCAGAGCTGGAGACCCACTTTTCTTTGAATTAATTTTGCTATGGCCTATCTGCGCTTGTTTGTGGCACAGCATTCTTTGTGTCCGCATGAAAACTTGGCTTCCTACACAGCCTCAAAGAGTCTCCAAGCCCAAGGTCAGCAGAGGCCCATGACCCATCTCCTTGGGCTGAGAGGAGAAGAATGGAATTTGGCGCATTTTCTTCACTGGCACCCAGGAAGGTCAGCTAGAATCAAGACAGCCAAATCCTGTGTTCTTAAAAAAGTCCCATCCGCAAAGAAAGGGAGGAACGATAATATGAGCAAGGGGTCAAGATCATGATTGGGGTACCCATGGAAATAGCTGACTTGAGCTAGTGGGAGCTCACTGACTCCAGACTGACAGAAGGGGAACCTGCATAGGACCAGACTAGGCCCTCTGAATGTGGGCGAGAGTTGTGTGGCTTGGGCAATCCGTGGAGCCATTGGCAGTGGGACCAGGATTAAGCCCTACTGCTTGAGCTGGCATTTTGGAGCCCATTCTTTTTGGAGGGATACCTTGCTCAGTCTAGATATGGGGTGGGGGGGGGGTGAGGAGGGCCTTGGTCCTGCCCCCAAAGTGATGTGCCAGACTTTGTTGACTCCCCATGGGAAGCCTTACCCTCTCTGAGGAGTAGATGTTGGGGGGAGGGTCAATGGAGCAGGAGGAGGGGAGTGAGTGGGAACTGGGACAGGTATGTAAAATGAGAAAAGATTGTATTAAAACAAAAGAAGTCTCATGCTGATTTTGAGAGGGCACCTGCCTTCCAGCAAAGTCGTGCTGCTGATGTCATAGTTCACTCTAAATGGGGCTCTAGGACATTTCTTGAGACAAGTGTCACAAGATTAGGAATGACTGGCATTGACCCTAGAGGACAGGATAACATTAGAAATAAAGAGATCTGACCAGGAATGGTCACCTCATCCAGAGGGCCCCCTGAAGGGAGTGGCATCTCAGCTCATCTTCCATTGACTCGGGAGGATGACAGCAAGTCAGTGCACAGCAAGGGTTGACTGGGTCACCTTAGGACAGGGTTCCCACCTTTAGCCTACTCTGGGAGCATCTGAGAGCTATTTAAAACATATGTGTTGTGTGAGGATTGCTTCTATCACGCTCCTCGGGGAAGCCCCCAGCTGCTGAGGTTGTGGAGAGAAAGAGCCTCCTGTAAGGGAATGCTGGCTGATGGCTCCTTAGGCCACTTCCAGCTCCCAGACTCTGCTCTCCTTCAGTTGCCTGACACACGGATTTGCTGGGAATGACTCTAATTGCTTCTCAGTAGGTTTTTATTCTACTCCCCTGAGCTATAAAGCACAGATCTAAAATTCAAAACTTCAAAACACAGCAGTTTGTGAAGAAGCATCACTTTTACATTCTCTAAGTTCATTTTATGATTAAAGATATTGACAAAAAATAAAAAAAAAATGCCTTTTTAAAAAAGGAGAACAAGCCACCATCAGCAACAACCGAGCAGAGAAGAGAAATACTTCTTGGTGCAGGGAATGTCAAAACTGCTTCCTCCTCAAGCTAGAGAGGAAGAGCCCTGAGGTCTCTAGCACATCCGTACTCACCCGGCTTACCCCACCTGACCGTTCACTCACCCCATAGGCCTGAGGACTGGTGAGCAGCCGGGAGACAGGGCCACACCATGCAGGCAGCGTGGTGGTCAGCGGAGGACCCGAGTGGGTTAAGATGGGCTTCAGATATCTGGGGTGGGGGCTGTTAAGGAAAGCTCGTCCAAGGGAAGTTAGACTTTCATTTCTCTCGCAGCAGAAACCTTTGCCTGTTGCCGAAATAGACAGTTATGCTCACCTTTAAATCTTCCACTCCCTCATTTAGGAAGCGATTTGGCCTGCAAGAATTGCTGATTTTAATCTTTGCTCTGCGCACCGCTGTGGCTCCCTAGATGGCCTTTCAGCGTGCAGAGATGGCGAAGGGGCTGCACATGTTAGAGAGAGATGCAAAGATCCCCCTTGGTCCCTCCAGCCCCCACACCACGGCCAGACTGCTTAGAGAATGCATTTTAGAAGAACTACCTAGAACAACAGCATAAAAAGTGTGTTTCCTAAAAAATGACCATGAGCACACACGCACACACACACACACACACACACAGTAAGGGAGAGAGAGGAGAGAGAGAGAGAGAGAGAGAGAGAGAGAGAGAGAGAGAGAGAGAGAAACACTAGTCATTTCCACAAAGAAGCAAGAGGTATTTCATAAAATGCTCATTTATTTCAGAACTGGGTAGTCAACATGGAATGTTCTCCAAGATTCATTTTCAGTATTCAATACACACACACACACACACACACACACACATACACACACACACACACACACACACACACACACACACAGAGTCACTTTATACTTCATACATCAGCGCACTTCTATACAAAATTATGCAAATCAGCTGCTGCTAGGTTTGTTCTATTGTCTAGCACCTGTCTTTCCCATCTCTTCATCCCAAAGTGCTCTAGCTAGTTAAAAGGAAAACCTGTTCATCTGAAGCCATTGTGCTTCCCTCCAACCCATCAATAACAAAATCCCCAGAGGCAGCCACATGTGGCATTATTATTGTTGTTGTTATTATTAACTGAAAGAAAGTAGTGGGATTATTCCACCATTATATTAGAAACGACTTTTAAGTTTATATTATTTCCTCTGCTGGAGAGTATTTCACTTCATCAACTTTCTGCAAAGCAACGTTAAGAAGGAAAGCAGTTGACACCGGTTGGCTTGTGAAGGTCTGCAGCCACGCACAGGCACTTGGGAGTGAGACGATCCGGGGATGACTCTAGGAACCAGCCATAGCTGGAGAACACCTCTTTCCCTCCTCTTACCTACTTGCTATAGGAACAGAGCAAGGAGCTCTGGTCCCCTCTGACTGCAGATCACTCGACAGTAAATCATCGATGAAGCTGGGAATCCTGGGAACACGGCCTAGGTGTGCATGGAGGGAAACGACTGATACGATGTATTAGCCAGTCTGCAGTGTTGCATGTAAACGGAAAGCTTGCTTCCTTTAAGATGAGCGGCTGGTAAGGCCAGTTGAGGGGCAGGGAAGAAATTATCCTTCAGAGACTGGCTTTGCTGTCACATCTTGTAAGCACACACACAAATCTGAAAGCCCTTGATGATATCCTATTAATTTTCATTAGAGTGTTATTTCCTTCATTTTCTGGATGAAGGGATCAAGGCCTAAAGATATTATAATTTTATATAACCTAAAGTCTCCCTTTGCAACTTCGGTTGTGAGCCTAGCCTTTAATGGCTGAGCCATCATCCCTCCATGCCCCTCACCTCCTGCAATTTTGAATCTACCACCAACCTCTCTGTCTTATTTAGTGTTTTATTGCTGTGAAGAGACACCATGACCATGGCAGCTCTTATAAAGGAAAACATTCAACTGGGGCGGCTTACAGTTCAGAGGTTTAGTTCATTATTGTCATGGTGGGAAGAATGGTAGCGTGCAGGCAGACATGGTGCTGGAGAAGGAGCTGAGAGTTCTACATCTTAATCCACAGGCAACAGGAAGTGAACCAAGACACTAGATCTTGTTTGAGCTTCTGAAACTTCAAAGCTGGCCCCCAGCAACACAGTTCCTCCAACAAAAACATACCCACTCCAACAAGGTGACACCTCCTGTAATGCCAAGCATTCAAATACACGAGTCTATGGGGGCCATTCCTATTTAAACCACCACAAACTCCTTGGGAACTTATCATGGCAGAGTCAGGGATGGCAGGTGCCCCACAGAGTCCTCTAAAAGTGAACTTTGGAGTCCCTTTGTGCTGGTAAGCTGAGCCCCTCCTGAGCTGGGGCAGGAGGACATGGTGTCCTGTCAGGGTTTACCATACACACACAGGCCCTTGAAAATCTGTGGGAAGACTCTTTACTGACTAACTGAAGAGCAAGGAAAACCGAGCCAACTTGGTTTCTCGGGGCCTAAGTGGTGGCACCTCAACAGTGTCCTAGGGGTGCCACCGTGGTCAAGGCTCTAGGTGTGTGAGAGAGACCCAGGAAACCTCTACCATGCTTCTCAGCATGCTGAGAAGCAAAATCAACAAAGCAGTATTATTTAAGTAAAGCACATATTTAAAGTTATGTCAAAAACATTCTTTTAATCCTGATGAAGTACCTCTTTAAGTCATGAAAAATACTTCTAGAGCAAACCCTTAAAGGCTAAATTCTAGGGTTTTTTTTGGGGGGGGGGAATATTAGAACCTAAACCAAACAGAAGCATTTAGCTCCTTCTGGACAGGGTCTACAATTATTCAAAGACACGGACATGAACATCAGCTATGCTGTACAACTGATGATCCAGTTATTAACCCATCCGAGTCTCAGATATACTATAGATATAAACAGAAGGGTTTTATACTTAGACTTGCTCTTTAGATGCTATATTTTATGGTATTAAGGATTAAGCCTAAGGTTTTATTCATGTTGGGAAGAAACCCTATTGTTGAGCTAGCTACTCCCCTTAGCCCGCTTTTTACCTTTATTTTGAGATGGTGGAAGGGGGTGTGTGTGTCTCAATAAGTTGCCTATGCTTGCCTTGAACTGGTGGTTTTCCTGCCTCAGTCTCTCAAGTACCTGGGATTCCATGCCTTTGCCCACCAGGCCTGGAACATTTGTCTTACTTTTAAAATTTGTTTTTGATGTTCTAGTCCTCGTCTAAGTAATAGTGCGGCTCAATAGTGAGGGCAAACACGGCTGCCACTCCGGCACTGGTGCAGCATTGGGATTTACGGGCTCTGAAGCTGATCTTGTGTCTGGACAGCTGTGTTGATCGAAAACTATTGAGTAGGGGCTAGCAGCAAGGGATGAGGGAGGGAGAGGTGGGGAGCCTCTGCTGGCGCGTGACTCCTGGCAAGCATACGATGCCCTCTGGCTGTTCTGTAGGGGTGTGAACCCCAGAAAGCATGGCCTCTTGAATGATGGGAGATATGAAGCTCCATGCATTGCCATAGAGATGTGGGGCTGAGGCTGTACTCCCCAACATCTTGGTTTGCCTAGTGATGGCCCATATAGGATGTGCTCGGCCTCTGGTATAGGGTGCTATTGAAAGGTGGTGTGGGGTGAGGGATAGAAGTAGGTTCTGCATGAGTTCCCGAGAAGAATGAGAAGGCCGATGCATGAGGTTTTTCTGAGGATGGACGGCCAAGAGAGGTCAAATGAACAACTTGAGCTCGTGTTATTAGACAGTGGGGATCCCGGGAAGAGTGGTGAAGACACAGAGTAAGAAATTACCCTTGTGCTTCCCTCTCTCACCCACCCCCACCCCCCACCCCGCTCCCTCCCTCCCACTTGTTTTTTACCACACACCCCCACTAGTGCAAGACAGAGACGAGCACCCACAGAAGCAGTGGCGATGATGTGAGAAGACGGGAGGCTTCATTTCCAGCCTGTAGCACCCTTGGGTGCAGGGCTATTCCTTTTATCTGTGGATAGTATTAACCACTCAATAAATAATTGCTAAATAATAAAGACACCAGCTAAGCGAGGGCAGATAACGGCTCAGGGGAACCCAGCAGACCTGGCCTGAGACTGTGGACTCTTCTCACAGCGTTCTGCCCTCTCCTAGAGACAGACTAACTGGACCTGCCTACTAAGATGATGGAGTGGAATCGGGGGAAGCAGCAACTTTCTGGTTCTTCATTGCTAAGCAGTATTGGAAAAGCAGCTGGATCTCCAAGGTTACCTGAATTATTAAAAAGCAAGAAAAATCTTTTGATCTACAAAAAAAATCCTCAACAGCAGATTTTGCAGAACGTGTTATTTTTCTCATTAGGGCTCTCGTGTGTGTTTTGGGAGGCAGAGTCCTCAAGGGGCATTTGGCTATGGCTAGTTTTGCTTCCCCTGTAAACTGAGAATGCACTGAGACAAAATGCTAAGCTCTTGGGGGAGACCAGGGGCTTTTCTCATTTTCAAAGGCACTAGTGGTTTGGTTCAGGAATGAGTGGAAGCTGGAACCCAGGCTGAGATTGAACGCACGCTAAATAGGAAAGGCCATTAGCAAATGCCTTTCTCCTTTGGCCAGAGATACTAGAGCAAAATGCTGTATCCATTTGCACTAACAACTGACATACCCAGCCTCAGGAAAGCCTCTCATCTCTGTTTTGGGCTGAGGCTTCGGTTACTGTGGATCATCATGCTTTATTCGTTTTAAGTTGCTCCTACTAATGGATGTTCACTGGTGTTTGCACCTTGTCTAAGTGACTTTTCACAGATCGGTGACAAGCAAAGATCAGGCTCATCTTCCCCCTTTAAAGCCCTATTACCCCTTTGTATGGACTCTAGATTTGTTTTCTTTCTCAGAGTTCTGTGTTGGTTAAAAGTCCTTGCTTCAGTGTGATGTTAAGTAGAGACAGAGCCTTTAAGGGGTAAGTGGGATGTCGTCATGAGCTCATCAGTGTGGGTTTCCCATGCTGTGATTAGTGTCCTCAGAAGAAACTTGCAGTCTCTCTCTACCAGTAGAAGAGGCTTTACCAAAACTTGACCATGCTGGCATCTACTCTTAAATCTTCAGTTTCCAGACCAGTGAGAACATAAATTGATGTGTTTTGAAACCAACTAGTCTATGGTATTTTGTTATAGAAGTCACAGTGGAATAAGACATCTATATCTCCAGCCCTTGAGTCTGGTCTTGAGATCCTTGTAAGCTTGTTTCTTGTCATACATTTTTGTTCTTATGCACCAAACTAGGGCAAGACAGGGACACTGAAGCTGGGTGACAATGACGTAGAGGATGGAACGCTCCTTCCCAGCTGCGCCCCTTGCATCCCCTTAAACTAGCCTCAGAACTCAACTCACCTAGAGAACTTAGTTACAAATTCTGAGTGCAGAGATCTCTGGAGATTCGGATTCAGAAGTGCTGGAGCTTCAGAAAGGGTCTTGTCATTTAACCAGCTGGCCTGGAACTCACTCTGTGAACCGGATCAGTTTCAAATTCATGACAGACATCCTTTCTCAGCCTCCCATGTGCTAGGATTACAGGTATGAGCCACCATCTTGGGCTTTATTTATTTAATTTTAGGGACTCTTTTATTTTATTTTTATTTTATTTTTATTTTAACAAGCAATGCAGCCAACCAAGGATCAGGTAAGTCTGGAACACAGTGGAGCCTCTTTGGAATACATACTGCCACCATTTCCTATAAACCTTACAGGAGAGGGCAATGAGGATTTAAATGCATACATTTACAAAGCTTGGGATGAGGACAAGAAGCAGCCTACTTGGCCCTGAGCCCATGTCTACGCAATGGCCTCTGATGGTTGTTTTATCTTGTCTGAGGGACGACACAGATACTTGGCCTGAGACAATGAATTCTTGATGTTGGTCTTGGATTATCAGAGCATCAGGTCTTGGCTTGTGTGGAGGAAAATTTTGTCCTTTCTGGGAGCACTCACATGAGCCTGTAATGTACTGGCTTGGTAAATGGATGACGTGCTTGCCAGGACCCTGTTTTATAAAGAAGAAAAGTGTGTGTCTCGAGGTCAGGTCTTTAGGAACACTCTGCTCCACTCATTTCTAAGTATTCCCATTTATCTTGTTTTCTCAATAGTAGAGGCGGGTGCTATAGTCCCATTTTATAAATCAATAAGCCTGGGAGCAGACAACTTTCTGAGTTCCAGTCTTTTTAACCCACTATTAACTGCATTTCCTGAGTACTTTCAGCTTCTAGTGCCAGCTTGCCAGCGGAGATAGTGAGGGATGAATGCCAGGCGGGTGAGAAGGGTAAGTGCATGCTGGACTGGATGCCAAATTGACTCTCAGCCCTTAGGTTCCTGTAGAATACCTGGGTCCTATATGTTCTGGCTCTCACCCCGCAGTTCTGTTTACAGAGTATGCAGGAGCAGGGCTAGCAGAGGAACCCAGACTCGCACACCCAGTTATGCTTTGATTCCAGCATACAAAATCACACCCTTTCTGTTTGGTTCTAGGGAAACGCAATCTAACAAAGTGTGTTCTTCCTCTTCCCGCTGGATATGCCAGATTGTATCATCCGATGCTCACTGTCTTGCCTTAATGGTTAAGCATGTAATGAGCCATTGTGCAGAGTCGGCATGTGGGGTTCAGATGGCAGGAAGGGTTCTCCTCCATCCCTCAGCTCCCTGGCTGAAAGAGGAATCCTGGCTGTGCAGTGTGCTAGCAGAGACTGGCTGGCTGCAGCCGTGTCTTCACAGCAGCTACTCTGAAAAAATATCAAAGGACAAAATCCCCCCATGCCCCCATCATATGTCATGTTCTGGCTTTATAACAATAGAAAGGCAGGTGACACTAATTCATTCACAGAATCACATATGCTCTTTCAGTCAACAATTGTGCATTCCATTCAGAGGAAACTGCCCTAGACTGCAGGGCCACAAAGGAAGAAACAAATTCCTGAATAAACACCTTCAAGGGCCCTGGATTGCCTAGAGGAAGCCAGTGCCAGGTTAGCGGAAACCCTTCTAGTCTAGGCCCTGAGCTCTGTCCCTCACATGGTCTTCTGCTGAGACCCCTCTAATCTAGTCTCTGAGTTCTGTCCCTCACATATCCTTCTGGAGAAGGCTGTCCCCTAAAGCCCAAGTGGTGTGCTTCTTCCTCCCAGGAGCCTTCTTTAGACCTGCCCTGCTGAACGGTTTCAGGTCCACAGCGCTTTGACCACCACGTGTACATGCCTGTCTGAAAGCATGTGCCATATTGCTTCAAAATTGTTTACAACCCATTGCCCACTCTAGACTCTGACCTCCTTGATGGCAAGAACTTTATTATATTTGTGTTTTTTTTCTCTCTAGTGATGGGAATGGAACTCAGCACCCTGTGCTTTACCAGGTGAGCACACTTGATTATATTTTAAAAGGATTTTCATTATAGAGAGGAAGAGGGAATTGGTAAACCTTATAAATCTAACACATAGGTTAATAAATTTTCATAAAAACAAGAAACCACGCCCACCTGGAAACACGACTTGGTCATTCACCTGCAAAGTCCCTTGCCCGTGTTGCATCCTCATCTAAGTGTCCTCCTCCCACAGGGACCTGACGTCCTGATTTTATAGGAACCATATCCTGGAGTTTGCACTATAGTTTTTATCGCCCATAAGTACGTTCCTGCACACCACAGTTTCTCTTGCCCACTATGAAAAGAGTGTACGTCTTCTGATTCCTGGGCTCCTCCCCAACATTTTCAGGTGCTTTTCCAGCCTACCTGCTGATGATCTAGCTGACCTCGGGATATTTCCCAGTCTGCATTGTACTGACTGGAGCTCATGTGACAGTCAAACTTTCTTCTGCCCTGGGCACTTCCTACTTATTTCCAGGTGGATCAGATTTGACCTCTGTTCCTACCCGATTGTCACCCTTGGTGTGGTCCCAGCAGTCACCAACTGACTGACAAGTAAAAAACAGGTCGTCTGTTTGCGTATTGGGAATTGCAGACTAATGAACTTCTGTCTCTAGAGTAGTTTTAATAGGTAGACTATTTTTAAGAGGCGTTCATTCATTTGGTGGATTCGGTGGAGCACTTGACATGGAAGACATGCCCGAGCCATTCCATGTGTCTGCCAGCGTTTAACATAAGGATTCATTTCCTCAGTGTTTCTAAAAGTGACCATTGTTTTTGGTTAAATATCATTGTGAAGTGCTAAGTTTAAATTTATTTGATTCTAGTTATTATTGTTGATACTCAAATTGACCCATCTTTGTTTAATGAGTCTTTTAAGACACCTCCTGAGTCTTAGTGACAGGATTCCGGTATCATTTTTCTTTTTTGAGACAAGATGCCGCTATGTATCCCTGACTGTCATTCATAGTGATCTGAATTGACCTCAAATTCATAGAGATCTGTCTACCTCTATTTCCAGTGTCATTATCTTTGACATCATTCTTATCATCTATATGACTATTGTTTTCAGATTCACCTTATACATATCTTGACTCACACCTTAGATCAAAGATTTCTCTGAAATTTCCTATTTTCTTTTAGTTAAAAGGTGGTATTTCAAAACCAGACTCCTGATACTTCAGGATTGCTACGTACAGTGGAATAGAAGTAAATAACATTGAGCCTTCTATTTAAGTAAAATAAATAGTTAACACATACATATGATACATGCATGCATATGCCTAAATACATATATACATATACATATATACATATATATATGTATATATATATATGTATATATATATATATGTATATATATATATGCAGTCTGGTTTGGAGCTCTTCGTCATATATATCCATGGGGCAAGTACGTCCCTCATAGCTAGTTTTAGGATACTATTTTGACATGGTTGAGTGTGGAGCTGGGGGAGGTTGTGTATAGTCTGCTTTTATCAGCTACCCTTATGTATTTCAGGTTCAGTATCTCCTGCCTTCCTACGGATACTCCCACCTGAAGTTCCAGTTTCTAATTATTCAGGACATGACGAAAATAATTAGAATTTTCCATAATTATTCATTTGTTATCTCCCATACCGCACACAGAGCAGACACAGAATATTTCTGTTGCCACCATAATAATTACCAAAAATGTTAATTTTTGCATATTCTATTTTTTTTGCATTAACACCTCTTTTGTATTTTAGTTTCCCATTTACAAAACACTATAGTAATGATAGCTAGCAGCCCCTTATTTATATGGCCTGAATGTGTGGCTATTAATATTTTCCTAGTCCTGGCTGTTCAAGTACTGTGTATCAAATGCACCCCATCAAATCTTCTGTCAATGCCTCACAAGTCATTTAGATTGAAACTTGTTATTCAATCGATTTCTCAGGAAAGGCTCACGGGATCAATATTCTCTGAGCTCTTGTATATTGATAACATCAGTGCCCATTATATTTTGAAAGTCAATTTTTCTGGAAATAAAATCATTTGACTTACTTTCTTTGAGGATCTTAAATATATCACTCTCTTTCTTTTGACACAAGAAGCTGCTCCTGAAAGCATAATGAAAATGTAAATCATGTGCTTTTCTCCTCGATGCTCAAAGGGCTTTTTCCTTAGAATTTATTAATATTACTAACATTTGTCTGATGCTGTCTTTTCCAGGGTGATGGTCGTAGGTATGAGGCAAGCTCGACAAGCCACCCGAACCTGTGCTTTCAGGAACGGTCTCTTGACGTAGAATTTGCTGTTTCCTTGCTCTTGTGGTTTGAATATGAAATGTTGACCCCAAAGGCACGCTGGATGGCTGGGTCTTGATGGTACTATCCTCACGAATGGATTAACAACCCCTGGATGACTGAAAAGTGTGGCAGAGGGTGGGGTCTGGCTGAGGAAGTAGGTCAGCCGGGAGCAAGATGTTGAAGGTGTTTCGGGTCTAACATTCTTCTCTTTTTCTTCCTGCTTCCTGGCTACCACACGTAAACAGCCCGCTCTGATGCCTGGGCTCGCTGTTGTGACGTTCACGTTGGGCGAAAGCAGGGCAGCCAGCTAAGCGCAGGCGGAAACCCCTGCAACCAGGAGCCAGAAAACCTTTTCCTCCTGTAGGCTGGTTGCCTCGGCGGTTTTACCACAGCAGACAACGGCAATGCATGTATTTCGCCTTCCTTCTCTAGGGGCCCTAGTTTCCAGGATGTTAAAATTTCTTTGCTCACTTTTGATATTTGTCACTTTCTCTCAAATTCTTTTTATAGTCTTCTTTCTTTTTTATTTAAATTTTTAGCCTTTTCACCAGCTGTTATTTTTTTTTTCTGAAGGTATTATTCATTTTGTTTATTTGGTTTATATTCTATGTAATTTAGCCATGATTTTTAAAATGACTTTTTCTTTTAAATTATTTTTGGAGTTTAAGTTTTTATGATTCTGATTAATGTTCTTTGGTGTTTTATATCATTTGCACATTGCTTTCTAACTTAGCTAGCGAGTGATGGTATAGTTCTGATTTACTTTATAGCTCTATTTTTGGGCATACATTCCTTGTATGTGTTATTTCTGTTTTATTTTTTTCTTGTAAGAGCTACCTAAGACCTGGCTGCCATTTTTTTTTAGTGTTCATTTTTATGTTAAATTATGTTTTTTGTAAACTTATGGAAAGACTTGGGTTTCAGGAAGCCCTTTCCAATTCCAGAGTCCATCTTCCGTTTTATTTAACATGGTATTAAATATGGTGGCTTGTATTCTGAGCTTTGCTGCCTGTTTACTGCCCTGCCCCCCAGGGTCCCTGCTAACCTGTACCTCACATGTATTTAGATTCCACTCAGTGCAGCTTCTCCCCCTGGCCTGGTGGATCTATCCTGAGAGCTTGCAGCCTTCTTGTCTGCTGTAGCCCCTTCAGCCCCCACCCCCCCTTACAGAGACCTCTCCATTTCTCCCGAGAGAGTGGGTGCTCTCCACTCCCTGAACATCTTTCATGTTTGTGTTCATGTTTCAAAGGCATCCCAACTTCCCAGGGATGCTATCTGCTCTTAGGGGCTTCTGTTCCCAGCTTTTCCCAGACACCACTACTCAGTTGCTTTCTCTTTCCTTCCATCCAGATGCTTGTGTTTCTACCCACTTGTCATCCGGGTCTTGTGAGACAGCTTAACCCTGGTTTGGCTGGAAATGTGTCCCTGGATGTCTGGTTTTGTTATCTAACTGTTCCATCCATTTTTATAAAGGCGTTTGTAGAGATTCAAAGACCGTAGTGTTGATACCATGGCCGCCCTCCTAGAGTCCTCCAGAGTGCTCAAGCTGCCTGAGACCCTCCCCTGATCAAACAGTGTCCCTCAGAATTATCAAAATGAACATCCAGGGTCACAGCCAGGTGAGCTGGGAAGTCAGATGATGCCTGGAGCTATGGTTCTCCACCTTCCCTGGCAGAGGATTTATCTCTGAAAATGTGCCAGCATGTTCATCATCTGTATGCGATTTTATAGGACATTACAGAGCTCCCAGATGCCTTGAAACTCATCCTCGTTCCCCCAGAGACTGGAGTTAGGAAACCCAGGAATGATTAAGACCAAGGGCAGATTAAGGACCGATAAAGCAGAATGCTGACAATCCTGTTTGCCCCCGGGGTTGGTTTTAGCAGCCACAGCTATAGGATCTCCTTATCACAGGCTAAGATAAATCTATTTGGCTCCTCGGATCCAGACAATCCAGGGACAGAGAAAGGGCATCAATGTTTGTTGGAAAGCTTAAGGGAAAGATGAGCGTTCTCAGATACCAAAGCACCAGTGTAAGTAGGGCAAATGGACTCAAGATAAACCAGCAGACATACCCGGATCAGGAGGAAACCCTAGAATTCATCTAATCTACACCTTTGGATCTTTAGAAGAAAGTCTAAACCCAGTCTCTACTAGCTGCTCACCTGACTGCATCAGAAGCTCCTATTGTGTTTGATAAAATGAAGTCTTCTGGGCCCTTGACCCTCTCATGTCGGTGGACTGAGACCTGTGATAGTGGACGCTGTTCCAGTATGATCTCAGCTCTTCTTAGCTCATTAGACCTGCAAACCAATCTATTTACAAATGAGGTTGCATTTGGAGGTCCCGAGGTGAGGGCTTCCACATGTCTTTCTTGGCAAGGGAGGGGGTGTCGGGGAAGTGCAATTCAATCTATAATACCTAACTACTCTGGGGTCATCCAAGTCTGTTATTTATTTATTTACATTACAATTTTTTTGGAAGTAAAAGGACAGACTAGGCTTCAATCACAACTTTGCTACTGATTATCCATGAGTGGCTAAATTTTTGACAACTTTGAACTTTATAAACTGGAAATAACTTACCATGGTGACCTCATAAAGGAGAGGAGTAGAAGAGATGAAAAGAGACATAACTTCTGGCACCATTGTGGGCCCATAACCAGCACTCACTCAATAGACAGTGGCTACTATTATTACTTTTTCACCGTTTCCTTTGAGAACTTATGAGTATTAGAAACTAGATATTTCAGGAATGGAGAGATGGCTCAGCAGCTAAGAGCACTGGCTGTTCTTCTAATGGACCTGGGTTTGATGCCCTTAGTAGCTCACAAAGTAGCTAACGACCCTGTATAATTCTAGTTCCAGGAGCTCCAACACCCTCCTCTGGGCTCCTCAGACACTGCACACACATGGTGCACACACATAGACACAGACAAAACACCTATACACACAAAATAAAAATAAGTAAATCTTTTAAAAATAAATATATTTCAAACATCTTAAGTCAAGTTACTCCCGTGACATCAACCACATGCCTGTAGAATTCACCGTACTTCTTTGGCTGGCTGCTGGATCCCTTAGAAAGATACTGCAGAGTCTCTCCACTAAGTCCCCAAGAAGACACTGATCACTGTATGACAATGACACAGCTTCACAGCACGATATTCCAATCAAGCACTTAGAGGATCAGGGCCCTCCTCACCCAGGAGTGACCACGCCTTTATAAAAGTGAGGTATCTGCTTAGAAGTGGGGCTTTTACATGGAGCAGCAGGGTTTTAATGACACTTTTGTTCAGCCTTCTCTCGCTCTTGTTTGTTCACAGTTCCTAGCTGTCCTTGAGGCCACCTTCTAAATTTCCCACATTCAATGGTCACTTTTTGTTCTTGGCCATTTAGCAAACTGCTTAGTAAGATATCTGTGCTGACTCTTTGAATAAGGCAAAGCTAACACACACACACACACACACACACACACACACGAGATTGGCAATGCAATGTTGACCATAACTCATTGATTTGATATAGATATACCGAGTTGGTTTTGAGCTGTGGAATGAAAGCTGTTCAGGAGGAATGAGGAACTCTGTTTTCTTGGAAAGGACACAGAGAAGAGCCCTATGTTACTCGTCACATGCTATAATCTCTTGCAAACTTTACCCTTGTGCTGTCTGCAAGTTGGGCAAAGAGCTCGAGGGATGCAGCTTTTGTGAGTCATCATTACTCCTGCAGAAATGGGAATTTTAACGGTGCAGATGCCCAGGGGTCATTCATGCTAGAACTAACCTCCCACAACTTGTTGGCTCAGCAAGGTGGGCGTGGGTGGATTATTTGTTATTCCTTAGTGTCCTTCCTGGACAGAGCAGACACCTATTCATGTCTTCCCAGGACAAACCAACAGCATCCTCCCATTCTCATCTGCTAGTCTGCCCACTGCTGGCTCAATTTCTCTGATGTCCAGTTCCCTTCTCTTTCTAGTACTTGAAACAGCTGCATCTGCATCCTTGAGGTAAGTTGGATATATGCCCAATGCTGACCCATGTATCATGGTCATAAGTAACAAGGTTTCATTATTTATTTATTTGAGACAGGGTTTTTTTTTTGTGCAGCTCTGGTTGTCCTGAAACTGAACCAGGCTGGCCTCGAAATCACAGAGATCCTCCTGTTTCTGCCTCTTGAGTGCTTGGATTAAAGGTGTGCGCCACCACTGCCTGGCACAAGGATTACTTCTATATGGACATGTGGGCAGGTAGTAGGTGACTGTCTATCTGACTCTTTGCTACAGTGACCAAGGGTGAGAGGGCGTAGCCACTATCAGAGGTGAGGAGTTGTGCCCAGAGACTTCATCCACCTCTTCTTTGCCTTTAAGCGCGAGAGAGAAACAAAACTGTTAGATGAGCCACTGAGATTGCAGGAACATTTGCTACAGCACAGCCTGTCTATCTCAATATGACTACTATGCTTTTACTATGCCTTGTCTGAGATGCTTGGGCTCTCAGAGACATTCACGGTTGGATAGGGATATATACCCATAATGAGATATCCTAGAGATGGCGTTATGTCTAAACACAAAATTCATTTATGTTTCATATGTAGTAATTCAGTGTTCTACTGGTGATTTTATTATTTTTGTGTGTACCTGTGTTTTGACCCACCCATCTCACGAGGCTGGGTGTTGAAAGGAATATTCTACTGGTGGCTTCATGTTCATGACGAAAGAGTTTCAGATATGAATTTTGGACATTTAGATTTGGATTTTCAGATTCAGAGTTCAAGATATATATTGTATTCTTTATTTTATTTTTAAAGTGCTAATTCTGAGCTGTTGAAATGATCCCACAACCCATGATGGATAGTCAAATAAATTCTGCAAACCATTTTATGGACATATCTGGCCTCTCTGTTGCCCCAGAGTGAAGAACCGTGCTCCCGGAAGGAGGAAGAGCACACCCCAGTGCTTTCTTCCCTCAGTCCCTATCGGAATGTCTGGGACTAAGTTTCTTTAGTCAGTGGACTCACTCTTTCTGTGGGATTCTACCGCTCAAATTTGCAAGCATCCAGATTCAGGCTGGATCTTTGTCTCGTGAACTCCATGCTGTAAGTACAGGCCTGTGTGCGCTGAGGATTCAGATCCCAGTGCATCCTGCTGACCGCTAAACTGTCAAAGATGGGGTTGGAGGTCTCCATCATGACTGGGCCCGTAAGACTACACCTGCAGGGTGATTCCCTGCATTTCCTTCTAATCTCATTGGCCACGCTCTTTCACAAGCTTTCCTGAAATGAAGCTCGATCCTTTCTAATGTGCTTCTGTCTCTCTGGGTCTTCACATACGCTGCTCACTCCAGGTGGACACCCTGGCATGTGGGAGTCCTTTACCCATTCAGTCACATGCAGATCGTGTGTCTCTGAACAAAGACCCTTTGATGTTTTCTTTCCCACTCTCTCAGGACCCCTTACTCCTTGTCTTACAGAGATTCCTCATTAAAGCAAGGAGCTCTTTCTCCTGCCACGCCTTGCTTGAACTAGAGTTGTTTTCCTTTTAGCTTTTCATCTCGGGGGTGGGGTCACATGAAATCTCATCCAAATAGAAGTGTTCTGTGAAGGATAGAAACCTCGGTGCCTATGCCGAGGTTAGAAATGCCACGTACTTCAAAAGACAGGGCTGATTTATGAAGGTGGACATGAGAGGCTGTCCTGCAGAACCCATGTCACCTCATTTCCATCATATACTTATTACAGATATTAACTTTGCACAGAGACTCTTAGGTCTCTACTTAAAATCTGTAGGAGAGGGTGGTGCTTGCCTGCCCAGTGCCTAGTCTCCCTTCCTTACAATAAAAGCCCTAACTTTTCCTGCTTTTCTTACTTCTTCAACAGATTAGGTAGCCAACAAAATGGAAGGAATTGGTGGATAGGGTTTCTAACTACTTAAATAAAACATTAATCGTATCCCCTTTCCTTTCTCGTCTAGGACTTGAATGCATCTTCTGGAACTCAGGAGCTATTTTGAGGTCAAGAGTAAACTTAGGATAGATAGAAAGCACACATTGAGACTGGCACAAAGAAAAAGTAATGGGATTGTAATAGTACCAATGACATCACTCAGCTCCATTCCTCGCCTCGGTTTATCTATAGCCTGCTTTCTAAATGATCTAGAGCCTGCTGCTCTAACTGGGCCTGCTTTCTCTGCCTGCTGTCTTCCCCCACACACTCCCACCACCAGGGTAGAACCACTCTGCCCCACCTACTGCTCTGATGGACTGGAATCTCCGAGTCCATGAGCCAAAAGCAAACTCTCCTGGTTTAGGTGGCCTCTGTCAGGTGTTTTGCTACAGTAAGGACAAAAGTAACGAATACATGGAGCTAAAAGCAACCCGGCCAGAAGCAGGTCACCTCAGGCAGTGCTTCTTTGTTGCTATCTGTGTCCACTAGAGAACTTCCTCACCAAGGCTCTGCAAGCCAGCTTCCACCCAGCCGTTCTGATTCCATGGATTACACCAAAATTTTTGGAGCTCGCTTTTCCTCCTGTGAGGCTGCGTGCATCTGGAGGGAGGGACACTGTCGCTCACTCCTCTTCATGCCCACAAGTGCTTGGTGTCCAGTGACCAGAAATGAAACCTTTCAAGTGACGTTTGATGGATCAGATTGAGATTGGAGAGCGATTTGGGGTTGGCATGCAAATTCCCTTAGGATTTTATTTTGGATTTTGCTGGTAAATAATAAAGTCTTGGGGGTATGGCACTGATGAAGTCCTTTGGACCCGTTATTGGAAGGAAAGGAAGAAAAATATGCAGCTGTAGATTTCAGCTACGGATTCCCCAGGGTGGTTCTTATTTGCAGTCACATTTTCCTGCCATAAAACCGTGTCCCTGGAAAGCCCTGAAGCAGCCTCACCAGGAAGAATGCCTCGCCTGACTGTTCTAGCCTCCTCAAGAGGCAAGGCCTTTCCCATGGGACAGGGGATCAGAGATAACTGGCTCCTCAGGCACGGCTGCCCGGCTCTTCTGCAAATCCCAGCCCTGTCCCCTTGGCCCTCACAAGGCACTCTGGGAGGGTCCTTCATGCTTGAGTGGCAAGATTAAATGAATGTATGTTTGGATAAGATGCTTTTAGGCTCCAGATCAAAGTTTTCATCACTGGGGGGTGGGTCTAGACCCCTTTCAGCACAAATACAAAACCAGCTTTCCCATCTTGGCAGATTATGGCTGCCAAGAGGGCATAGCCTGTATCTGCTGTACCAACAAATTTTCTGGGGAGTAGAGACCAAGGCTACCAGGGAACCAATGTGATGAGAAAACGGAAAATGAACGTTTTATTAAAACCACTCCAAGTGTTATTTGGCCTGAACAAAATTGATCCTTTGGCTAAATAAAACCACTGGAGAGCAAATTAAACTGTGACTCATAATATGATTAGTCCGTCCTTGTAAAAATAATAAAAATTGTTTTGGTAGGTTTGCAGTGGGTGTTTGTGCGCTGGCTTTAATAAACAGTCCTAGGGCCCTTCCTGGGAAGGTACAGATATGGACTTAAGCCAAAGCAGAGGCAGGGGCCGTTCTGCTTGCCATGTCGCAGAAGAGATGGAGAAAGCACCTCGCCCACAGGCAGCCTTCCTCTCTCCAGTCTTTTCCATTCACTTCGATTACTTACCATTCCTTTGCAATTGTGAGCAGACTCAGAGCAGAGTGGAACTGGAAGTCTATTCAGTTTTTTTTTAAGAGGCACAAAGTGGCAGCTGGAGCCCCAAATGATAATTCTTTTTTTCCTTGTTAATACCCAGCTGCTGCTAGGAGACCTGGGAGAGAAGAGTCACTTAACGCCAGCTCTAGACATTTCAGTGGGAATTAGCTCTTGTCCCAACTTTGAAGCCTGTTTTGGAAATCACCTCAAAAATTGGGAAGCTGAGTGGACTGTGACCTTGAGGTGCGGTGCTGCTCTAATGTTTCAGAAGGACGGTGAACTACCCCTCCACGCATCTGTCTACTGCTCGGCAGTGGTGAGGAAGAAAGTGTTATTCGTTTTCCAGGGATGTGATTATGCTGTGGATAGCTGAAGCTCAGCCTGAGCTTTTGTCAGCTGGAATCTGGTAAAGAAAACTGGATTTTAAAACAATTCCACCACGACCCCACAGGACTTTGGTACCCAGGCACTCTTGTAACATTTAAGTATGTCTCCAGAACACCTGCATCCTACTGGCAGACACCATCAGTGATGGAAGGGTCTCTGCCGTTATTCATGGGTCATCTACCAAAGCCCAAGACCTCCTATTAGCAACATGCACGACACAGACAGCTGGTTGCTCTGGGGCTGCACAATATTTCTAACTCCTTCCAATTGCTTATCGAATAACCACTTCTGGGTGTGTCCTGTTTGCACATGTGTATGCTGACCGCTGTGGTCCTGTCCAGGCTATGGATGTAGACCTGCTATGTCCTTTCCCCAAGTCTATGAATATCACCGAGTTCCTGATCTAAGAATCAAAAGCAGCCAACTCCTGGCTCTCTGTCCTTTCCGTTCAGAATTGAAACATTCCTGATGCCTACCATCTAATAGACATGAACTCCACTGGAGGCTCCATGCCAGGTTTTCCTGTGAAACATCTTCTTTAATCTGTTTATCATTACCCTCATGTTAAGGCTGAGGATATCGGAGCACTGGGGGACCAAGAGGCAACCATGGCCATGTAGTCAGGATATGGGAACACCAGGTAGAACTCCCCAGTGTCGTACTGACGTGCGCCCTCCTTCCCCCCTCTCACCCCCCCCCCCGCTTGTGTCTGGACCATAAAGCAGTACAACTGCTTCCTTAGCTCAGGCTGAGTCATTGGAGGGGTCTCCTAGGAAAACAGTATCACTATGAGGCGTGGTATCCTTGACACCCAAGGCTATCAACCTAGTAGGTGGAAGGATCCTGAGAACTCTGTGGCACGACTCTACGGTAGGAGAACCAACCACAGATTGTTAGGCAAAGATTTTTCCCCCACTGGAAAATTTACTGGAAACTTCCATTTGTAACGATGGAAGTTTTAGTACTTTTGTCGCATTGTGTCCGGGTCCCTGAAGGACAAAGTAGAAAAAGAAAGGACTGTGGAAGAGGAAATTCTCCCTCCCCTCATAAGGTTTTATTCAGGAGTTGTGATTTGAGAATTTGGGACATTAAACAGCTGAGGAGTTGCTTATAATCTGGTCCCCAAGAGGGGTTGGAATCTCAGGGTTTGTAACACACACACAAACAACTGATGGGTCCTTTTCTCTTTTAACTAGATAGAGGGAGGTCAAGGGCATCTCAAAGTTGATGACTTTAGAAGCTGGAAATTCCATATTCCATCTGCCATCTGCTGACTGAATGGTGGCTGTTTTCATTTTCTCCTAATTGAATTTTTTCTGTTGCTGAGCTTAAGAGTGCTTGCCAAGAAGGGCATGTGTATTCCCGGCAGGTAAGCGTGGTGGGCAGGGGCGAGGAGCTCTCCAACAGCCTTCCTGGACCTACCTGAGAGCTCTGGCAATGACTTGGCCACAAACACAGTGCTGATGCGGAAGGGGCCTATGACCTTTTAGAGCATTTGGAAGAGGACACGCAAGCAGACCGGCCGTCCTTCTGTTGGCTTCCTCAGGACCCCGAAGCCTGGTGCCATTCAGAATCATTGGAATAATTTGACATTCTGAAAGGAGTCCAGTGTAATTTTTAATACAGGCAGCAGCCAGGCTCTTAGCAAGTCACTGGTGCTTCTGCCTGGTGACATCCCTTCCAGCTCTAATCTTTAGTTCAGCTAGGGCTTCACAAAGTGTTCCTGCTCAGGCTAAAAGAGCCACTCTTCTATGCCATGGAGTGAAGGTCTGTCTTTCCCACTGATTTTTTTTTTCCAGGTCAGGGATGCAGTTCTGGAACAATACACATCTGGAAAGCAACCAGAGTGGACAGATCTCAGAGACTCCAAGTGATCGTCTGAATGGTGTTTTCCAAGACTCAGATAATGCAGACCGACTCTGAACTCTCTAGGAGAATATTTCTGAATTCCCGAGAGATTGTGAAACAGACGCTAATGTGACTTATCTCTGAGACATTAGAGTCCACATCACTAGAAATCCGGAAGCAAAAGCTTCCCTTTCCTTGATTTCATGATGTGTTTATGGGCGGAATTTCCCAGGTCCTCCCTTGCCTTGCTCCTCGGGTTACTGTGCTGGAGGACACTAGCCGACAGGCAGGGAGGAGGGGGAAATGCCCACTGGTGCCCTTCTGGATGGACGGTGAGCACTGAGTGAGAAGAGATGGCAAGGCTGGTAACATTTCCAATTTTGTGTTCAATCTTTGGCTCGGTCAGTTCACAACTGGGATGGGGTTTTCGCTTTGTGGACACAGACGTGTGTCGTAAAGCATGCTGGGATTGATTCGGCGAGTCAAATAATAGCCTGCCACAGGTGAGCAGGAAAGGCGCTATGATCTAAGGGGGAAATATTTTGTCTTCCCTTGTACTCTGGATGTTTCTCTTTCATGCTCGCCATTGCTGGCGGCTCCTGTGGTTCATAAGGCCCTGGAGTTGAAAGAAGAAGGTGGGGTAGACCACCCAGAGCTTCCAGGCAGCTCCAGGAATGCTCTCCTTGCTCACGCCTCAGGGTCTGGAAGGATTTCCAATGCTGCTGCTCGTGCAGGCCGGTGTAATCATTTTCTCCTCTTTTCCCCTCGGCATCCCATTCTTTGGCACTAATGGAATAATGGTGATTTGCTTCTTAGAGTCCCCAGCCTGCACACCTCTGCCCTTCAATTAGGAATGACCTAGGTGGAGAGGATCAGCCACATAAAGTGGACTCCAGAGGGTATTTGGAAGGCTTAAAACATTTCCCAGAGATAAATGACTTGATTTGTTTTAAACAGACCCTAAGTTACACCAATTGCTTACTCTAAGTAACTTCATGGCAAGGATGGTGTTCTCTGGTAAGTGCTGGTCCTTATCAAAAAGGCTTTTTTTTTTTCTGGAAAAGGACTCAGGCTTTTGATTGATTTGTTTTTATTCAGAAAAAGTGGAGTGGAGTTAATTTTATATGTTGAGAGCTGGTCATCGCTTCTGCTGCTGACAGCACTACAATGGATAAAAATGGAACATTTCCTTCTAAACGGAACTGGAGTGAACTGAGAACTAAAGAGCGTATGGGAAATGGCTTTCAAGTGATTATTTCTGTTTGCTTAAATGCTTGATTATGAGGATTGTTATTCCAGCTATACACAGAGAGAGCGTGGCGAAGAAGCTAAGCCTGGGCTTCCATTATAACAACAACGAAAAAAATACCAAAGGACACATCACACTTTTTAAGACCAAATGCCTGGAGGTTTCTGAAGATTGCCAAGTGAAAAACCAACATAGGACTCAGGATCTGCTTTCAGGGCTCGGGGTTTTTTCTAGGCCCTCTTTAAAAGACTCACTCTGGGTCACTATAACGCATCGGAAGGGATGTGTGGATTTCCTCATTTCGTCTGCAGAGCTCAGGCCTCTGCTCTCCAGTGTTAGACCACTTAGGGTGAATGATACATCTTCAGATGCCCTAGGGTTCTGGAAATCGGGCTTCAGCTGCCACTGCCCCAGCTGCTTTTAGAAAAGGTGACTTTACGATCGCTATAGAGAAGATGCCTCCCACTGCAGTGCAGTTTACTGAGTGGAGCCCCACGGATGTGGTCAGCTCAGGAAACCATTTTTTCCTCTTTAACAAGGATAAAGTAGGACCACCAAAGTGTTTGTGAATTCTAGTATATTTTTAGATTAAGATCAATGTGAAAAAATGTTAATATGCCTTGAAGCTCAGAGCAAAAATGGCTGGAGAGCCAACTACAGCGTTTCAAATGACCTTGACAAACCCAAAAACAATCATGACAAACAAAAGCTCTGCTCTTCTCTGGTCTAGAGCAACAAAAATCCCTCTGTCCCAACTCCCTTCCTATGTTCACAGGGACCCAGGGATGTTTGGACAGCAGCGACAAGGGATGACACAGCCGATGAATGGCTTCCCGATCATCCATCAACTGACTTTAAACCCGAGGCCATTTGGTAACTGGTTGTCCCCACCAAGACCATTTGATAATGGGTCGTCCCCCAGCTGGGCTGTCAGACTGGACTCCAAGGCTCTGTGTTCATGGTGGGTGGGAGGGATGCCTACAGGGTCCTTGTTCGTATCGGCTCCCGTCCCACAAAAGAGGAGACTACATAGAGGATCTTGGCATTGGAGGTTCAATTCACTGCCTTCTGAACAACAGCAGCAGTGATCCACGGTACCAGTAGCAAGGCTGCCCTGGTACACTTTGACTTGGCTTTTTGTTTCAAGAATGCTTCTGAATCCTTTTTATTTCCTCTTCCCCCAAATGTCCCGTTGTCTTTACCCATTCAGCACTGAAGCTTTGGAAAAAAAATGAAGGACTCTCAGACATACAATAAAACATTTTACACTTATTCTGACCAAAACTGAATGTACCGTCTCTCCTTCCCCCAGACCTCTTTTTCTCTCTTGCTCCACGTCTTATCAAAACAGTCTCTTCCTCTTTCATGACCCAACAGAGGCTAACCTACAAGTTTTCCTTCCCTTTTCTCTACTACATCAAATCAACCATCAGGTTTTGTCTGGCCCGCTTTCCTAAGGCATTCCTATAATCCTTGTATTCACATGTCTGTCAGTTCATTTGTCCACTCATTCATTCCTCCTTCCTTTTTAGCCCATAACTAATTCCTCCACCTGGGTTGTTGGTACCTCTCCTCAGAACTGTAATGATGCCATTACAGGTCTCTAGGCTGGGCTGATAAGCCCAGATCTTTGCTCTACTTCTTCTACTCAGAGCCAGAGATAGTCTTCTATAAAGCTGATGAGATCATAGGGCTTCCCTGATAACAAAACAAAACAAACCAAAACTAAACAAAACCAAACACTGATGGCTCCGCTGGCCCTCAGAAAGAGTCTAACACAGCTGGCCTCTGAGACCAATATCCTCCCATGAAGCTGTATGTTCTGAGCCTGGTTTATGGCCTCCTTTGGACTCTACCGCTATCCATGACCACCACCTCCCCAGTTATCCAGAACGTAACTCAAATGTCAGGCTCTAATATTGCAGGCCACAGAAGTCCAGAGGAAGGAGGGACAGGAGAAGCATCTCAGAGATCTGATACAGAGGATGGTAATGCCTGGTTCCCAAAGTAGCTGACTTTCATATGTGTTCAGTACAGATTTGTAAGGAAATGTCTAAGGGATAAATATGGCCGCCTTTTGCCCCCCTTTGCCTTCTCCATCACCCAGCTTTTGCATTCTACAGAGCCTTTTGGAGAACCAGCACAGGGCTGTGGCACCCTGGGTGGCTGAAAGCCTGACATCCTGCTAAGCCGGGGCTGTGCTTTGTGCCTCTTTTTAGCGCCTTGCCCAGGACCTGGCTCACAGTCAAGGCTCAAAAGATTCTTGCTTCACGTAGGCTGGAAGTCTGCACTTGCCTGAAGATAGAGAGGTTGAGGTTGGAGAGGCCGTGGCATCTGTAAGGCCAGCTCTGCAGGTAGGAACAGGACAAGGAAGGACTCCGGCTTGCCTGAGAGTGGCCCAGGAACAGGAAGGTCAGCAGGGTTGACCTTCCCTGTGAGCACTGCCCTGTCTCTGTCCTCACCGTCCCAGTGTCTACTGTCTACTCCCATAGCCTTTCAGCTGTCAGCTTCTGACACCAAAGTGCCACACTGATGAGACTTCACTGCAGTCAGGGACAGTTGCCTCGGGCGCTTCCTGTAGGATAAAACCTTTCTGACCTTCAAGGAAAACTACCGAGTGGCAGAGGACCAGGTAGTAGGGCTCGTTCTGAGCAGGGCCCACTCCACACTCCATTGCTCCTCTATTCTTCCGTAGGGATGGCCTTGGCTACAGCAGGTAAAATTGGACCCAGTGCTCACTGAGCATAAGGCGAGGCCTGCGGGGTTAGAAGTGCCAACTGATAGTTTCTTCTGAGAGAGAATTCTTTAAATTGTAAATTACAGAATGATGGGATTCCCCTAAAGGCTTCAGTGGAAACCCCCGCCCCCTCCTTCTTCCTTGCTAGGAAGCTCAAAGTGTCATGGAACTTACTCTGAAGGCCCGGATTGACCTGGAACCTTCTGGCAATTCTCCTGCCTCACCCTCCCAAAATGTTAGGAGAGGGATGCGTCACCACAAGTTCCCTTTCTGATGTCTCTTCTCTAGTTTAAAGTGGGAGAGAAAAGACCTGGGAAATGGCACAGTGCCGTTCTGTCCTGAGCTACTGTGAGCTTAGGTGAGGGTAGCTGGGGGCTTGGCCCATCTCTGCTCTAGGCAGCAAGGCCGGTGCTGGGGGAGTCCAAACATACTACATTTGTGTCAGAAGAAGAGCCAGCCTTCAGGCTCTTCCTGGCTGAACTGCTACCCGGCTGGAGCAGACATGAGCCAGGTGTGGGACCAGAACAAGGCAGATACAGGGGTGGAAGCCTTACCTTGGGCTTAGACGCTCTTGGAGGGCTGGTATTTGGCTACTGTGTGATGAAGAGTAGTAACGTTCAGCCCCATGTTACTGAAAGGAGCTTTTGCCTCCATTTTGGTTCTAGTCTGATTTACCACCAAATGAATCAGGAAACACATTCAGTTTGCAGATAATAATAGCTGTGAACTTATGGTATTATAGCCAATGTTTGAATGAGTGAAGCAAGAGTCAGAATATTTAGGGCGTGAGCCTCATTTTGTGTATTTGAGGTTTATACATTTGAGACACGAATCTAACTCAGCCTACTTTCAACAGAACCTATAGTGGGACACTTCCTTGACCACACCAAGGTCCCCTGCTCCCCCTGTGTTGGATGTGTAGACCCTGTGGTTAGGGGTATCCCAAAGCTGTAAAGCCACGTGTGTGGCTCCATGACTGTGAAGGTCACTTCTCATCCCTTCTTCTCCATCTCTGACATGTCCCTTGTCTAAGATGGGCTCACACCTGATAGACACTATGAAGATAAATTTGTACCGTCCGAGACACCTTCCAAACTGCAAGACCTTCATGGTTGTGGACCAAGTGCACATGTGAGACTTTTCATCACCTTGTGCCTTCAGGGCACTTCCTCTGGTTGAGGCTGGCATGTTAATGTTTTCCCTGCTGGGGGACAAAAGAGAAAGAACGAAGACCCTAGAGTTGTAGCATTAGTTCCCACTTCTCTTTGGTGGTGGTGGTGGTGGTGGTGGTCGGGGGGGAGGGGTAAATTAGAAGATTCAGAGGCATTCACCTTTTTCCATGTGTGTTTACAGTAAGCTCTTTAAGGATACGTTTTCTATACAGTCCTCTCCATGTATCCGTTCAATTATATTGGTTCATAAATAAAATATACAGCTGCCTGGCTGAAATGTATCACCTGCTGCCAAGATTCCTTCTGCAGGTTACTGTTTCCTGCCAGGTGAGCTGCCCTGGTTTGCGGTGACTTTCGATGACCTACTTGTATGCACCAGTCCAAGCCTCACTTGGCAGTGAGCTGTGCATCTGGAGAGATTCCGCACTCCCACGCTAGGTTAGCATTTTAACCCCCTCACCAGACCAATCCTATGTACATGAAGGGAGCTCTGCAAACACTTTATATGGACAGCTGACTGGAGTAGATGCTTCTGGAAGAGGCAGAGGAAGAAAGACCAGTTTACGCTAATTAGCATTCTAGTGCTGCTCATTCTGGCCATGATTGACATCTCCCCTCTAACTGCCCTCAGGACCCCCTGCTTCTGCAAGGGAGGACCTCCAAAGTGGAACTCACCTGAGTCTTACTGTGCAGAGGTGAGGTGTGGGAAGGGACCTAACTGACAATTGAGATCGGTGGTTGCGAGTTCCAATATGGACCTGCCAATCACAGAAGCATATCTGAGCCTCATTTGGCCCAGAAAGAATTGGAAATTATTAAATAATTCCTGAGTAATAACCCAGGCACGGGCTAATCTCCAAGTCAGAAGTTGGTTTAGTCCCCATGATCATATCTTAAAGAAAGAGTCCTCAATTTTTTCTCATACATTTTGCAGAAGCTCAGTGCTTTGAACACTGTAGCTATTGCAGGGGACATTCATTGTTAAATGGAGCATATGACTAGGGCCAGGTATGAAAAACTGGAGGAGAAAAATAACAGACCTCTCTAGTCTTGTCCATGTTTATAGAAGCAACTAGAACAAACCTGATGGGCGATGCCACATGGGCTCCTCCAGCTGCTTGGAGGCATGCTCAGCCTCATCACGGGCTTGGAAAGCTGAGAATGATTCTGTTTCTTGTAAACTAAATTACAACAAGTCGGATAAAAAAAAATCAATGGACTATTATTTATGTTCCATTTAATCCAGGTGTCTTAATAATGTCTATCTGGCCAAATACAGGATTGATTTTTTTTTGTTGTTGTTGTTGCTATGGGACTCACACAGCCTCAAATAAAACTAAGCAAAACTAAGTCCAAATTGCCCACTGTCTCCCAGATGTTGGTGTTTACAGTGGGGGAGAACATACTAAATTCATATACCAGAGACACGAGGAGGAGGAATTTGGGAGCCTTAGCTGTCTGTGCTTTGGACTAAGAGAATTCTGATTGCAGGGCAAGGCTCAACATCTTTTCTCTTTTCCTTTGTAAGACTGATTCATGCAGCCCAGTCTAGCCTTGGACCAGCTCTGCAGCCAAGGATGACTTTGAACTCTTAATCTGGCATTTTATGATGTGAATTTTCTGTCTATAAAATGAAGGCACTGGGTAGATGCTCCCTGGGCCCCCAGGTGACAGAATTAGCTTGAAGTGATAGCTGATCAATTAGAATTGTCTGCCTTTCTCCTTTCCCACTCAGTCCCCACAGAAATTCATCGTCTTTCTATCCTGGGAGGCAAATGACCAGGAAGCTTCTGCTTCTTTCATTCTTCAAATCTGGAAGCCTCTTTCATTTGTTCTGCCTGCCATGTCCTGTAGGCATGTTGAGGTCTTTCTGGACACAGACAGCAGACAAGAGACACTTGTGCTCGAGAAACTACCATGATGACAATGGAGTCTCTGATCTGAGGCTAGCCCATTAATCCCTTGGAAGCTTATACTACTCTTGGTTTGGTGGGATGAGGGTTGGTTTGGAGAAAATTAATCTCAGTGGATATTAAACAGCACAAAGACACTCTTTAAAAAACGTATTTCCCTACCTCCAAGCCACAGAGGATGCTTTACCTGACAATGAAAAGCATATAACCTCGCCTACCCACACCCACAGCCACAGTAATTAGGTTTAATTACTAATGACTCACACCGTTTAGCCCTACCTGCCCCCTCTTTCATTCTCTCTCCAGCCAGCTGACTTTGGCTTGTGCTTCCAGACTGTTTCCAGCGTTCCTGGAATTAGGTGATAACATGAAACTAAAGGGATCAAATATGCAGAACTATGCAAAGGCTCTCGCCTTCTCCCCTGCCTCCTGCCCATGACACCCTTCCCTACTGAGAAAGAAGGGCCCATGCTTTCTGGCACCAGGCAACTCTCTTACTATTCTATTTCAAGGCCCTGTAGTAGTCAATAATAGGAAATGCCCTGCAGAGTTGAATGATTTCTGGAAATTGATTAACTAATTGCGGTAGGAACTCTGAAATGACAGCTGTGCTCTGAGCATGTTCTTTCGTGCATGGCAACAGTTCTGTCAACTGTAGCTGCATCATCAAAGGGTCGACATGGACCTCTGTATGAGAGCAACAGTGTTGCTGTCCTGGAGGAGGCAGCAACCAGGCAGCATGTTCCTCTTCTCCCTCCTGGAGGCCCTGGAAAGACCACTCCTCTCCTCTCCACTGCATCTGCTTTAGACACAGCATATGAGCGCTACCTAGTAGCATCTGTTCTCCTGTGCCTGGGTTTGTCCAAGCAACATGGTGTCCTCTAGGTGCTTCCGTGCTGTCAAAGGTTAGGTATCATCCCTGTATACGGGTATGCCGCACTTTCTCCCTCCATGCACTGACTGACAGGTTGGGCTCACATCTTAGCAGCTGTGAGGAATTACAAACATTGTTGGAGGTCTAGCTTTTAGTGGATTGGAAGATGGACTCAGAAGTGGGAGGCTGGGTGGTTTTATTTTTAAGCTTTTGGAAAAGAGTTTTGTTATGTAGCCTAAGCTGGCCTCAAACTTACCTCACAGACCAGGCTGGCCTCAAAACTGCAGTATTTCTGCCTCAGTTGCCCAAGTCCTGAGGTTCCAGGCATGTGTTATTGAGGCCTGGTACATTTGAATTGTTTTAGGCAGTTCCACACTGCCTTCTATAACAGCGACATCAGTCTGTGCTCCCACTCAAGTCCTAGAACCGCATCCCCTTCTCTCCACAGACTCACCACGTTTGAGTCAACAAAACAAAGCAGTACCCATCACTGCCACCTCAACGAGGGTGACAAGGACCTCATCAGAGTTTACACTTGTGGAGGGAGGTAACTGGAGGAGAGGAGGGAGGAGAAACTGAGGTCGGTATATAGAAAAATTAAATAAACCAAATTTAAAAATAAATAAAGGCAAAAAAGAATTTAGACTGTGTTTTCTTGCGTATTAGTGTTTCAAGCACCTTTCCGTGCACTAACTGTAAACGTCCACTAAGAGAAATGCCAGTTCAGGTCTCCAGCCCCTTTTAAAATCAGGTTATTTTTTTGCCACTGAGGAGCAGAAATCCCCAGATGCTTTGGATATTGACTTTATCGGATCTGCCGCTTGCAAACCTTGCTCCCGGTCTGTTGGCTGCCTTTTCCACTCTACTTGTTATGTTCCTGATGGTGAAGAAGCTGTCGGTTGACCTGACCTTCCTGGTCTGGCTTTGGTCTTTCGTTTGCTTTGTTGGTGTCCTAACCAAGAAATCGTTGCCTAGACAAATGCCGCGGGACATCTCCCTACTTTTTTTCCCTTTAGGAACGCTATACTATCAGGTCTGCTGTTGAACTCTTTAAGCTGATTTTTGGGTTGGTGGGACATGGGGTTCCAGCTTCACTGACTGGGATGGAGACATGCGATTTCTCTAGCACTATCAGTTCTGCGGGATTCTCCTGCTCCCACTGTGTTTTTTGTGCTCCTGCTGACCATGCAAGGCTTTATTGCATCAACGTGGATTGATAACTGAGAGCGTTCTTACTTAGACCTTTGACTTAAAACATCCATTTTATCTAGTAATATACTCTTTTAATTACTTTATTATAGCTCTGTAATAAAATGATTTTGTTGTTAGTTCATAACTGTAATTTTGCTACTGTTATGAATAGTAATATAAATATCTGACATGTGACTACCCTGAAAGGGTCATTTGTCCCTGAGGGGGTCAAGACCCACAGATTGAGAACAACTGTTCTATATGACTTTTAGGATTATCTTTTCTATTTGTTTGAGAAAATGCCATTAGAATTTTGGTGAGCATTACAAATGGATTTGTGTCTCACCTCAGGTGGAACTGACATACATTATCTTCTCATTAATTTCTAATGTCAGTGACTTTAGTTATCAGTGTGCAAATCTGTCACTACCTTGGTCAAGTTTATTTCTGAGTATTTTACTCTTGATGAGATCGTAACGGGTTGTTTTGTTTTTAGGTTCCTGTTAGGATAGTCTACTGTTAGTGTTTGTCCATTGGTTAATGTTCTATAGCTGATTCCATTCTTGATGTGAGGCTAGCAGTCATGCACGGTGGTGACAGACAGGCAGAAGAGATGCAGTGGGCTTGGAACTGAGTTCAAATGATGGTGAGTAGTCACCCTTGGGCTGCGCACATGTTTGCAGGACTCTTAGGCCTGGACAATCTCCAACAAAGACACTTAACAAAAATTGCCAATCTGCATTTGACAAAGTGTAAAATTCAAATAATGAGTTTAAATAATGGGCAAAGAATGAGTTTTCTTTGTATGAATGAGAAAGGCTGAACATGAGTTTCATTTCGCCTGGTGAGCTCTGCAAACGACTTCAGTCATTTGGACTACAGGTTGGAAGAGCTTCCCTTGTCTTAATATTCTGGAACCTGTGTGTGCCCATCCTAGGGAGGGATGAGATGACTAGGAATTTAGAAGTATTTAGAAGAGGTTCTGAGGAAACAGGCAGGGATGAAAGCCTATTCTGACCACATAGCCCCTAAAGACCCTCCATTCACTTGCTTGCTCTGCCACGGCCCTCTGAGTCAGTCATTGCCGTCTTTGTTCTTGTAATTAGGGAACAAGAGTTCTTCCTGGGGTGCAGGAAGATGCATTTTCCTGCACTATTATCATCCTGCTTCACCTTGTGAGCTTTCATGTCCCAAGATGTAGGTGTGGTTGGTCATGGAAAGAGCAAGGCTCAGGGCTGCTTACAGGGCACTGAAATGCCATACTTGCTGTTGGGGAATATTATTTTCAGGTGTGTGACTTTTGTTTCCACTGCACTTTTTTTTAACTCTGTGAAGCTGTGTTACTGTGCCTGTCTAAAACACCTGATGGTCCTGATTAAGAGATGAACGGCCAGTAGCAAAGAAGGAACAAGGTTAGGCAGGGATGGCAGGCAGAGAGTATAAATAGAAGAAGAAATCTGAGAGGAGGGAGAATGAGGAGCAACAGAAGGAGAGGAGGACACCAGGCCCAGCCACCCAGCTACACAGCAAGCCATGGAGAAAGAGATAAAGAAAGGTATACAGAAATAGAGAAAGATAAAAGCCCAGAGGCAAAAGGTAGTTGGGATAATTTAAGATAAAGAAGGCTGACAATAAATTAGCCAAGCTAAGACCAGGCATTCCTAACTAAGAATAAGCCTCTGTGTGTGATTTATTTGGGAGCCGGGGGGTGGGCCCCTCAACAAAACAAAAGAATAAGACCTCACACTACAACTTATTGCTTCAGAGCAGGAGCTGCCAGAGAGAGGAGACCCCTAAGCCCTGCAGGGTGTGCACGGGTGAGCTACTTCACTTTTCATGACTGGCTTTTGCTTGCCCTGAGGAACGTGTCTACAGCACAGCACGAGCACTGACTCAGGAACACAGCTGAGTGGGTTATGATAGGCAGCTCTGCCCTAGAGGCTTTGCTTGTTCTAGTCTTTCTAGAATCCGGCTGTTCCAGACCCTAAGAAGGTTCTTTTCTTTTCCTGCTGGGGGTATAAGAACGAGGAGCACAGGTGATAAAAGACATCTGGAGGCCACCATTGCCACTTGTGATCTTAAGTCAGTCAACCTGTCTCTAATCTCAGTTTCCTTGGTTGATGTTAAATGAGATGCTAGATATGCCCATTGACCTGTGCTCCTAATTCCCAGCATTGAACACATGCTCATAATGCCCGTTCTCTTTTTTCTTGGTGATGCCAACTCTTTATGACCTTAGCGGAAAGTGGGTTAAAATGCAGAAAGAGCATTTAATATTTCATCTGCTAGCCACCACTTACTTTCTCTATCCTAAAGCATCACAGCTTTTTTTTCCCCCTAAGGAGTAAAGAAGGCCCTAAGAAGATTAAAGCAGCATGTAAATTTCAGCTTAGTTTAAAGCTAAGCCCCTTAAGAACCCTCTTTGTGGCAAGCAGGGGCTCTGGCTCCAGAGCTCAGGGCAGGCTTCCAGGCTGGCCCCTGGGGCAGTTTGCTGTAAAAGTCAATTCTCAGACTGAACAATGTCAGAACTGCCCTGAGGCTCTAGAGAGGCCTAGGGGTGGTGATGGAGACCTTAGGAGTTCCCTGATGAGAAGGTCCTTTCGGTGGGAGGACACTCTGAAGATGGTGGTGGGAAGATGTATGTGGGCAGCTGGGACTTCTAGTTTTAAGGAATTGGGTGACCTTAAGTAGGACCTTAATCCCAAGGGACACAGCTTCCTCTCTGGCCAGTGGTGGATAGAAAGGATGAGTTGATGAGATTATCACTTAAGGTAGAAAAAGGTAGAACTTGCTAGAAGACATTTCTTCTGTGCTGGGTGCTGAGAATCAGTACCTGGGTACGCCTGTAACCCATCCAGATACTTGACATGTGCATTTGACATGCTGACCAAGCAGCTTATGCAAGGGCATTCTCATCCTGCATCCTGGAAACTCTAGGTGTGTCTTCACCTAATTATCTGGGTGATATTTCTACTGTTCACCTAGGTCTGAGCCTCAGCCTGCTTGGCTATGAAATGATCACAGAGCTCATACCCATATCCAGGGTCATGATGAACATCCAATTAGATAATGCAAGAACAGTCCTCAGAGTGTTATTATTCATTAGCTGTTATTATTGTCATTCTGAAATTCTTCAGTTCACTCTGTGCTTATCCTGTATCTAATTGGAGGATGATTATCCTCTGTAGGCCTCTTGAGTGTAAAAACAGGTCCTCTAGAAAGTGCTTCCCAATCTTAAAATGCATTCAAATTATCTGGAGCTATTGTTCAAAGGCAGACCTGGTTCCACAGGTCTGTGGGGCCTGAGATTTTAAGCAGCTCTTGGTCACGGTCCAGGCTTCTGGCCCACAGAGCTAAACTGTCAGGAGCAAGACTTTGGGGAGTGGTTCTGAATCAGGTGCATATTAGAATTCCCTGGGGGCCTTTAACAAGTCCTAGCCATGCCCCCTACTAGTTAGACTGCAATGTTTTTGGGACAGGACAGTACAGCTACCTAGGGGCTTCCAAGTGTGCCGATACATGATCACCACTCAGAGTTGGCTGCATATGGATTTAAAGTGAATAATTCAGCCTTATCCACAAAATTCAGGCCTGAGTATCAGGGTCCTTTAGGCGCTTCCTGAAGCAAGTTTGGGAACCACTCACCTAAAGCAGTTCTTAGCAGACACAGGGAGACACCAAATCATCTTGTATTTAAGTAATTGATTTCCCTTCAGATGGACCCTGGCCCATAAGAAGTTTGCACTGAAATATAGCCAAGTAAGAACTTAAAGCAGCAACAACCACCCTACTTTATAGGCAATATCCCATTTAACATCTGTACTGGGGGGTGTTCTGTTGCCCAAGAGAAAGATTCCCTGAGCCCCTAGTCTTTTTCACCATTGACTTCAGCAGGACCTTGGGGAAACTCTTCACGTTTGCATTTCTGTATTTTCTCCTTTGCAAAACTTGAATAATCCCATAAAGTGATCCCAGGATGGGCACGCCCTCAGATGCAGCTTCAGAACATCCCTGCCTCAAGTCGCCTTAGCTGTTCTGATTTACTCACTGAATGCTGCAGTTAAGTAAAAGTGGACAGTTTGTGAGTCTGGGGGATCAGTTGTGTGTTAAACAGCAGTCCCCTGTCTCCTTTGATGGTGCCAAATGCTTCCTGCTCTTCTCATGCAGAGTTTAGGATGAATTCACTGGGAGGTGCAGAGAATCAGCATGAGGCCAGCAATGACTTTAAAAACAAAAAGCTGTGGTGGGGTTAGTCTGCTGCTTGGTCGGGCTTCCAGTGGAAATGTGGGAGTCAAAGGGACAAAGGGGCTCAGGAGATGGAGCCAGGTGGTGTATCTGGAAACCAGAGCTACCCTGCTGCGGTATGATGTTTTAGAGGCACACGAGGCAGTGGTTTTTCTACCGGGAAAGGAGGATAGATCACAGAGACACAGAGCACCCCGGCAAGAGAGGAGGATAGACCACGAAGATGCAGAGCACCCAGACAAGAGAGGAGGATAGACCACGAAAAGCAGAGCCTAGGCAAGAGAGGAGGATAGACCACGAAGATGCAGAGCCCAGGCAAGAGAGGAGGATAGACCACAAAGAAGCAGAGCCTAGGCAAGAGAGGAGGATAGACCACAAAGAAGCAGAGCCATGGCAAGAGAGGAGGATAGACCACAAAGAAGCAGAGCCTAGGCAAGAGAGGAGGATAGACCATGAAGAAGCAGAGCCCAGGCAAGAGAGGAGGATAGACCACAAAGAAGCAGAGCCTAGGCAAGAGAGGAGGATAGACCATGAAGAAGCAGAGCCCAGGCAAGAGAGGAGGATAGACCACAAAGAAGCAGAGCCTAGGCAAGAGAGGGCCTGGCCCTTGTGTTTTGCCAGGTTCCTCAATCATTGTTTTACTGATCCAAAGTCGAGACTACTGTTTAGGATTAACTGTCCCTTAGTGTTTTCAGGTAGTGTCTTCCTGGACACTCAGCTTTATCCAAGGCCAAAAGGCTTCATCCTAGCATAAAACACTGGAAAACTTCATTTTCAGGTGTTGTGACCCTCTCACTTTTGGCATAGCCTGCCAGGATCCCCTTGACACTTGGTGTGGCAGCGACGAGCTGCGGGGCTTAGACAGGGAGCAGGGAGTGCACGATGGCTTTGCGAAGGGGGCATACATGCCTGTTTCAGTAGGATGGAGCATGCTGCCCGTATACAGCAAGAAGTAACTCAAGGAATGCTTATTGGGGTCAGCGAGATGGCTCAGCAGGCAAAGGCTCTTGCCACCAACCTGATGACCCGAGTTCTGTCTCTGGGCCCCATGTGGTAGACGTAGAGAGCTGAGGTCAGCAACTTGTCCTCTGATCTTCAGTAAAATTCAAAACGAAATGCTGGTCAGAGCAATGAGGGAACAAAGCGGCAAAGATGAGGTGGTGCAGAGGAGTCCAATGACACCAGAAAAAGAATGGGCAGGCGTCAGGGCAGGGAGGGAGGTGACGTGAGGTGCTGGTGTTGATAAACAGTAGGGAGAATGAAGCACAGGCCCGGGAGAGCCCTGCAGGGGAGAGGCAGGAAGGGCTTGGAGGCCATGAAGCTTGCCTGGAGTGGGGAGGAGCAGAGGCCCTGAGCCAGACAGGTAGAAAGTGGAAAATGGTGACGGACAATGGGGCAGGGATGAGGAGCAGGAGGGGCAGGGCTGAAGGAAGAAGGCAGATGAAAGGGATAAAGAGCCAGGGGGAAGGGGTCAGGGAGGGAGGCTAGAGCTGTCATGAGGGAGGACATGTTTGTCCAGGGACTTGGACCTGAGCAGGGCAGAATCAGTGTGGGCGAGTGGTCAGGGATCTCATGGTGTCTAGAACTGTAAGTTTCCAAACTGCCCAACCCTCCTCATTCTCAGTTATCCTCTGCAAGACGGAAGTCCCTCCCACGTGCCAAACTCTCCTCGGCTAAGCACCAGACATCCTCTTCTAATACCACAGACAACTTTTTTGGCAGGCTTCCCGCCCACCACATCCTGCCCCCACCCCCACAGAGACGCAACTGGACCTCTCGGTATTTCCCTTCTAAATGTGGACCCAAGTCTCCGTCTTGTCCTGCAGCCCCTCACTCTTCCAGGGCCACGGCTAGTTTACAAAGAGCTTTCCTATAATTTAGGGAAAGGAGCCTGCCTGGGTCCTGGGAAGATGATACAGGGAGGGTGTAGGTAAGAAAACAAAAACAAAAAGCCAATCAAACTGACCCAGGAAGGAGCTCTCTGTGCTGGGACGGCATGTGAGGCAGCCTCAGGAACTCCAGGGAAGTTCCTCACAGGAATATGTGAACCCAGTGAGTTATCCAAGTGCCAAGGTTTGGGTCAGCACAGACGTTCCCTGCTCCAGGCATGCATTTTGGGGAAAGGCTGGCAGAGGGAGCAGCCTTTCCAGGAAGGGGCTTGAACAGGAGCTGGGGAGCAAAGAGGGTGCCCTTAGTATTGTGCAGTGTGTGTGTCCGAGGTTGATGCTGGGCCAAGGTTGGGATTAGGTGAGAAGAGACAGGAAGGGCCAAGCTTTTGGTTTCAGGCAGAGATAAAAGGGGGTGAAATGTGCCCATGAGAGTCATCATTCCAGGAAGGTGAGACTGTTTTTTTTACTGGGGAAAAGTTAGAGCCCAATGAGGCATTTGTAAACGACCTGTTTCTGGTCATGCAAGCAATGGTGGTAGAACCAGAACCTGACCGTACTGTGCTGTGCTAGACTAGGTGCTCTACCCACACTTCAGTCTGGGTGATTTGCAAGAGTTTCCTCTTTTCTTCCCGCCTGCCAAAGCCAGAAAGGACTAGGTTTGCATCGGCATAGACATTGCCCTCGGTCCTTTAAAGAAAGAGGTGGTTTCTTTCCTCCAAGTCTTCACAGGCAATCAGGTTATTACTTAGAAAGCTGAACTTAAATGCCCCATTGGCTATTGTCTGACATGGATTTTGGAAAACATTTATACTGGATGAAGTGGGGGAGGAGGATGAAGAGCCTTGGGACTTTGTGGGAAGTGGTGATTCTGGGCAGTTCTTAGTCACCAGCTGGAATGGGGAGTGAGTGAGCCAAATTACAGCCAGTGCTTGCTTTTGTCTGCACTTGCAGTTGACTTTGAAGAAGCCTTGCTTATAACAGAGACAGGACATTTCCTTAGTGCTTTTCCTCTTCTGTCTCTTAGCTAGGGAAGGCTACGTCTAGAGATGGCCCTGGGGAGACGAGAACTGGGAAAACCCACACTGTAGACATATCCTTTTGGAGTGCTTAATGGCTGAGCTGTCAGGAAGTACATGGCTTGACGGCCCTGTCTAGGACAGGCCTTCGTTAGACTCCAGCAGCAGCAGGGATACTGGAGGAGCCGGAGAGTGGCTCCCAAGGCTGAGACAGCACTGAGAGAGGAGCCAGAGCCCTGACCTTCCCGAAGCTTTCCAGAAAGACACCAGGAGAAGGGGAAACAGATCTCTCTCGGAATGTCCATTTTGGCCCCGAGGCGGTGGGAAACTTGGTTTGAAGTCCTCAGATCTGATAGGAGTCCAGCCAAGTGTTTGGCTCATCAATGGGACACTCAAGATCTATCTTTGGAGAAGCCAATAAATTATCATATCTCTGCTGGTAAGGTTGTGTCTCCTTGAGTTTCTTTCAAGAAGAGAATGTGAGTGACTCTTGCCAGACATGAAGAATCTGCCTGCTGTTAATAACAGCCTGAAAGCCCGACTCAACATCCCTCCTTCCGTTAAGGGTCTTGCTATGAGGATGGAAGGCCTAGAGCATCAGGTGACTCTACAGCGATCATTCCAGAGGTGACCCCTTCTGAAAGCCCAGGGAGGGAATGCTTCTGTTTGCTGGCCTAGCACCTCTTCCTCTTCCTGGTGACTGCTCCCTCTGCATGTAACTTACAACAACTGGCTGATCTGGGTCAATGGAGAACACATATTTCGATATCTGATCCTGAACAAGACATCAGACTTACTACTAATTACTAGTATTATGAAACAGATTCTGTTTTAATTAACTCAGAAAACAGTAAGACACAAGAACTCCCTTTTCAATCACCTTGAGAATCCTGAACGCCAACCGCTGTGAGATGTTTGGGTAGCTGAGAAAAAGAGGGCAGAGGGGGTTTCTGGGAAGATATTAGCCTTTTCTACTGCTGCTTCTCCCCAGCCTCTGGTTGGTGGTCCCATGGCTCCTGGCTCTCTCCCAGAATTACTGTCACTTTAGTAGACTGCTGGTGTGTCATTTCTGCTCACAGAAACAATATATGTTCTTCGTGTTGAGTACTTTATGCCTTTACCTCATTTCTAATTCTTTTTGTTTGGTTGGTTGTTTTTTCTCTATAGCTTTAGAGCCTGTCCTGGAACTACCTCTTGCAGGCAGAGCAGGCTGGCCTTGAACTCACAGAGATCTGCCTGTCTCTGCCTCCCAATTTAATCCCTCTCTGCTGGAATTAAAGGCGTGTGCCACCACCGCCCGGCTTCATTTTTAATTCTTGACAACCACAGAAAGTTAGGATATAACATTTTCACTAAGAAATAGACCTGGAGAAAGTAGGTACATTTCATAAGAGTTACATGGCTCCTAAGTGTTTAGAAACTGGGACTTGAAGGCTTGAACTGTCTCTGTCTGACCTTAAAGTAAAGAAAGTAGAGTTTTTGTTCATACAAATTCATGTCAAGTTAGGTCTTTGTGTGTTTATGAAGGGTTGCCAAGGAGAAATACATTGCTAGGCAGAGAAGGCCCGGCAAAGAGGCTGTCTACACAAATATAAATATTAGAGGGTTCAATGGTCTCAAGGAAATCTTTTGGAAAATACGACAAATGCAGTTAGTAGAGGTCATTTCTCTTTAAAGCCCATGATCAAAACCAGCTGCCCATCACCTCATATAAAAAGAAACGACTGAAGATCAGAAGCATATCTACCGGCTAGGGTCTGGCTGGCAGCGGGACATAGCCACAGGCCTGTCTCTGCAGGTTCTTTCTTAGCTTGTGATGGAGGGCAATGCTTGCCACTTGTCAGACTTAATGCCGAATAGGACAAAATAGTGGTGCAAATGCTCCTTTGTGCTATATTCTAATTGACAGCTTAATTGGACTGTGATCATTTGCTTGGTCCTATTGGTATGCATGACCCGCAAAACCAGAAAATTGGTTTCTTCAAAAAATATTTTTAAATGAACACAGGCATCATTCTTCTGCTTGTCTGAGGCCAACCTAGATGCTTCCAGGACCAAGACTGTGCACCATGTCATCATGGAGGCAGAGGAGCTGGGGTGGGACCACTGTACAGGAGGTTAGGAGTTTCCCAGGGGACCCAGCTTTCTTCTGCCCTTCTTATAGCATCCCCATGCCTTCTATCCCTAATGGGATCAAACCTAGATAGACTGGATAGACTCTAGACACCTGAACTACAGTCCTACCAGCTTCTTCCTCAATACCACCACCAAGGGCAACACTTGTGTCTGTCCCCACAAGCGTGGGAGGGTTCGATGGAACAGTGTCTGCCAAGAAGTCAGGGCTGTGTTGAGCATGCAATGAGCTCCAAAGATCTAGCCATTCCTATAGCTTTTAGGGCATTTTTACCTGCCTGTAAGTTTCATGAAGGCCATGGCAGTGTTCCTTTTGGTGGGCTACCAGGGCCTGGCACAGTGGTAAGTGCCTGGCACAAACTCAGGGAATGCGCGTTCAACAAGTATACAACTATAGCTTGCATATCCTAGGGTTCTGTATCTGTGGATTCAACAAAGCACAGATTTTAAGTATCTGGAAAGAATATGGCAGAGTATACAAATCCAGACAGTTTTTCCTTGCCATATTAACAATACACTGCAAACAGCTGTCTGCATGGGAGTTCCACGGTATTAGGTTTGTCAGTGCTCTGGAAACGATATGAGCAGCATAGGGCTATAGCTCAGAAGTAAGATGTTTGCACACACAAGGCTTCAGGTGCCATCTCTAGCATTGCAAAAACAAGGAAAAGGGTAAAAAGAAAAGACAACATTCAGAAGGATTTGTGTAGGTTCTCAGCAAATACTGCACCATGCTATATAAGGGATTTATATAGATCTATGGATCTGATTATCATTGGGGAGTGTGGGGAGACTGAGGGACAGTTGATTGTAAACCCAGCCCAGGTCACCAGCCTCTTCGGCCTGGGCTACCACCTGACCTGCTATCCCTGCTTCCATTGTGTCTCAGAATGCATTATTCACACCCTCGGCCAGAGTGATCTAAACCATGGGAGAGTGCCATGCATTCCTCTGCCCAGAACCCAGCTCTGGAACTTGTCAAATGCTGCCACTGGCTCCTCTGCTCTCTGCTTTTCCTCAGCCCTGTCTTCCTCTGTTCCAGGCTTTCATCTTCTGTCCCCTTCTCTCCTCACCCTTCCCTACCGCTGCCGCTTTACCCCATTTATATCCAGACATTTGCCAAATCTAGAGGAACATGCGTCTTTTTAGGGAGGCCCTTCCCATTCTGTCCCATTGTGCTGATGATTTGTTCTCTGCCATGGTACCACGGTCTGTCCGTTCTCAGTCTTCAGCTGGTGTGGGATCCACAGAGTAAGATAACGGATAATGGACAGTCCTCCTGCTTCTGTATCCAGTGACAGATGGTGCCACAGGGGCAGTAATTACGCCACGGGAACTGGCATATGCCATCAAGTAGTCTTTACTTTTCCTCCGGATAACTGGTTTTTAAACATTTACGAGCACACTACTGGCTGATTCCATGGATGCCAGCAGTACCTCAGTCTGTCTCACAGGGCCTGGCTCCTATTAGAGCTCTGGAAATACTGAAAGAGTTGACTAGACATAAGGTGAAGCTTTCCAGTGTGGCCACAGTGAACTGTGCACTCTGCATATCTGTCCTTTGACCTCGACGCTCACTCATGAGTTTAATTCTACTTCCCCGATTTCCAAATAATGAAATTCAGGCTTTGTAAAGAAAAATTATTTGGTCGGGTCACAGAGTAGACAAGCTGGGGGGCTCCTCAGGCTGCACACAGGTTCTGGTTCATCGTGCTGCTGGAAGGACTCAGTACTGTTGGCAGTCTAGCTCTGGGCTCTGGATAGCACCCACAGCAGGCTGGTTCTCAGGCTAATGGAACCCTCTATAATCATTTGCGTGGCTCCCAGCCTTGCAATGATAGTCAGTTAGCTGCCTATGGATGCGTGGATCAGGTTCTTTAGCTTGGTATCTGGGTGAGTCCCAGTTTTGGAGGACATATCTGTGGCCCACCAGGCACAAAGCATGGCATAACAGACAAGGTCTGGAACACTTCTGGAAAGCATTACTTGGATCCCTCAGTAAAATAACCAACTCAGCCCAATGTTCTAGGGACTCTCCTGATTCTAGTACAGAAAAAGAATTACTTTAGGGTTAACTGGGATATGTGATAACTGTATTTGGCCACATGACCCCAGAGCTAAGAGACTTGGGGTCATTGCTGGCAGGGGATTCCCAAGGGCTCTGAAATCATGCCACCCATGGAGCTTCCCTCTCAGCTCTGCCCCTGCTGCCCCTTGCTGAGTTGTCTGTAGCCAGGCCAAGAAAAAACAACTGAATTTCCTCAAGTCTCTGTTTTCACATATACAAAATGGAAATAATGGGGACTCTCTACTTAACTTGTGTGGATCGATACAAAATGAAAATGTTGTTTAAAAACAACAAAGGATTTCAAACCAGTGGTTTGGTGGAATATTAAGCCAAGTACTCGGTCCTTCTAAGTGGGGAACCAGTAACTGAACAGGTGTTGTGTCCTTGAACCTGGCCCTGGAGATGATACGGTCCAAAACCAAGGCTGGGGGGGTTTAGTGGCCCCAAACATTAACTGCACTGAGCCCATCCATGACCCGGGTAAATGACATACAGCAATGATTGCTTCCTTGAAATCCAGCTTTGCTTCCCCAGCTTGTCTGGCCTAAATTTTTTCCTTGACACTGTCTGAATTAGGCGATCTTCCAAAAGCCACGCCAGCTGCTTCAGGATCACAAAGGGATTGCAGAACTCTCCAAAAAGCTTACCAACTCCAAATCTGTCCTGGCCGGCTCTGTAACATGTATAAACATGAGCAGGGTCTTCAAGTTCTTCTGAAAGCCCTTTCTCCCTTCTTGGGCTGGTAGGAATTATCTTTGGATTTCAAGCTCCATCCCCATAATGATGTTTCTACCTTCTGAATACATACATGAAGGGCTCCTAGATTATTTCTAGAATTCCTCCAAAGATCACCCATTTCATAGCTGAGCAGCTGGAGGCTTAGGAAGGCTAAAGGGCTCAGATGACCATACAATGCAATGGGGGATGTGGGAATCTAAGCCGGTCCTCCACAGTGTTACATTATTTTCTTATGGTCTAAGAGAACATGGGGATGCCTCTATCCATGATCGTGCTTTGTAATTATTCTTTCTGGAATAGTTTTTCATAAGAATAAATAGAAAATAAACAAAAAAGGAAAACGAAAAACATCACTTGTCATGTGGACTCTCTACATGATTTTTCTTTTTTCTTTTCTTTTTTTTTTTAACATACTATTCCTGTTTTTTCAAAGCATGGATACCCAGCACAGAAGGGACTCCCTGGTTTCTCTGTAGTCTGTTTACATTCAACTAGGAGCATGGAGGATTTCCAGACCCTTTCTTTCTTGTGTTCTCTGCTGAGTAAATGGATATTGTCTGTCTTTAAGAAGCCTTTTTTAACCTTTTGGCTCCCCGACCTAAGCGTTATGTTGACGCTATCTAGTCATTCCAAGAGAAGGTTGGAAGGAAAGTAGGAATGTTATCAGTCCTGGGTCTGAACCATGTGAAAACACGGGGCATTTGTTCATGTGCCTGGTGGCTGAGACTGTTGAAATTTTCCCAAGGATAAAGAGTTAAGGGCAAAACAGTCTCTGGCTCTGGAAACCTTGTTGCTCCTCAAATCGTGCCCACCCTGTGTTCTTCCGTCTTTCTACAGTTGAGCCCTGGCTGTGCAATGGCTCTGACTCATTTTTAAGGCAATTTGTGACTTTATTTTAAAGAAAAAAATGGGAAGTTTCACTTTCAGCATGAACTGGCCCAGGGCCAAATGCCTAGTCCTTGTTGGGGAGGATGGTATTTTGTTTTGTTTTCTCATTTTTTCAGGTTTTCTTTCTTCTGAGCCGTATGCCACCTTCTCCTACCACAGAAATGTTGATGGCAGAGCTCCAGCTGACCGGAAGGGTCTTCAAAACACTCAGGATGTCCAGGCCACTTTCTCAGTTTTCAAGCTTTGTAAGGAACTACAAGAGCTCAGATTCTGAGGTGCCATGATTAGAAGAGCAGGGTGGGATCATGAGCGAGGTTGTGGACTAGGAACCATTTCTGGTGGGCCCTTCCTTTTCCACAGGGCCGAGGAGTAATCTTTCTAGAAGGCTGCTATGGATTTACAATTGGTATCAAGCCAATGAGTGCTGAGAGGCTTGGAGCAAAATGAGGGGGTGGCATGGCTTTTATAAAACAAAACCAGATCATCTAACAAGGATTTTAATCCCAATTTAGAATCTAATTGTGCACTGATGTCAGAGTTGGAGGCCTTCAGTTTCCTGTTCACTCTCCTGATGTAAGGGATGCTCTCTGTATGGACGACTTTTGTGCAACCATTGAGAAGAGAGTGCAGGTAGATAGTGCCTGTGCTAGAGACCCCGAGAATAGCAGGGGTACTGTGTCCATGTGTAGAAAGGGTGGTGATGAGAGCTGGGGCATCCAGAAGAACTTGTGCCCTGGGGCTCCCACATACTCATTTGGCTGCGTGGACACTGACAAGCACAGCTAGTTGTAATGTTCATAAGTAGAAAATAATATTTAAGTTCTAGAAAAATCTTCTGGGCCTCTAATCACCCCAAAGCTAAGAATGTCTCTGAATTAAACCGGATTGTTTATCTGGGAGGATGTGGGATGTCCTCAGGCTTCTCCTTTTAGAGACCAGGAAATGGATTCTGAGAAAGGTCAAGTGAGCTGCCAAAGGTTGGAAAAGGGAATAACTGTAAACAGCTTGATTTTCAGGGAGCCTCTTGCCATCCATCTCAGACCGGATTAAGATGGGCTCCTTGCCTCAGTCAGTAGACTTTTCCTTTTAAATTAATTTTATTTTATGTGTGTTTGTGTTTTATTCTACATTAATGTCTATGTACCATGTATGTGCCTGGCAATGAATGAGGTCAGAAGAGGGCACTGGATCCCCTGGAACTGGAGTCACAGACAGCTGTGAGTTGTCACGTGGATGCTGGGGATTGAACTCTGGTCCTCTGGGCGAGCAGTCAGTGTTCTTAACCAGTGAGCTACTTTTCCAGTCCCCAGGTAGGCTTTTCTTTAAGAACAAGTTCAATCTGGGCCTAGTGGAACAGACTGGTACCACTGTTCTTCTGGAAAATGAGACAAATTCAAGGCCTACTTGAGTTAGAGTAAATTCATGGCTAGCCTGGGCAACTTAGTGAGACCCTGTTTCAAAAAGAGTAGGTAGCTTCATATGTGTGTGGTTTCATAGTAGAGTACTTGCCTAGCATACAAGAGATCTCAGGTTTGATCTCCAATGTCGTCAACACTCTGTGAAGAGCAAGTCCACTGTGTACAAATTGGAGCTGTCTGTCCGAGCTGTGATACCTCTTAGCTGCCAGCATCTCCTCCCATGGGGTAGGGTTTGCCCTTCAGCATGAAGAGAAGGGTGTCTCCGGAAGTAAAGACAGCCAAATGGTCCAGAAAGCAGCAGAAGCATGACTGTAAGTTTGATATTACTATTTTCATTCTATCTGAGCTACAGACCTCCTATAGCTTGGGAGTGAAATGGCATATTACTCTTGACATGGGGTCTGAAGTGGTCTTCATTAATAAACTAACAAGCCTGTTTTCCCTGTTGTAATGTTAAGACCCTCTCCTCAGGCTAGGTGGGAAATCAGCGGCAGACAGACACTTAGATGTCAGACTGCTATGCAGTAGGGAAGGACTGAACAGTTTACTAGCCCTTTTGCACACATGTCTCCTGTTTTCCAGGTGTGTGTGTGTGTGTGTGTGTGTTTATTTGAGAATTTAAGTTCCCTAAGTCCTGAGATAGTCTTCCTTGGGTACCAGGTAAAAGCAGACTTCCTCCGGGGCAGGCTGGGTGCTTCTATTCCCAATAACTACAGCTTTGACCTTGAGAACAAAGGGACAATAACCGGGAGAATTAGGCCCAAGTACAGTTCCATATGAAGCAGATGAAATGTCAGTCTTACAACATTAAATGGAATTGATGGGGGCAGAGTCCCTCCTCTGCAGGTTTCCTTGGGATGGTCATCCAGTTGTGCTGGCAGGAGTAGAGACATGAAATGTATTGGGAGGGTCCTTTTCTTCCTATTCATTGCTCCGGCTGACTTTGCCCTGTGTGTCCAGAACAGCAACCCTAAATATTGTAAAAATGATGAGTGAAGATTGTCATTCCATATTTTAATGTGTCTAAGAACATTCTAGACACAGTCTTAGAAAATATTTTGAAAATATATCATACTTCTCTATCCAATGGAGAAAATTTTTACATGAGTCGTTTTGACAGATAGAAACATTCTGTTTGTCTCCTAGAAGGAGAAACAAAACACCAAGCTCCGCTGTTCACGGGGGAACAAAGCTTGAATTATGACATTTTGTCTGTTAAGTGATTTCTAAGATACAGGGAATGGAAACATTTCAGGAAAATAATCAGTCGCTCTGTCATGGTGTCAGAGGACAGAGTAAGACCTACGTGTGTCATTTAGTGAACCAGAGTTGCTGTGTGGGAGGTAAAAGCTACCGCCACAGGCTCAAAACAATAGCAAGTCGAAAAGAGCAGGGATAGACTCTGGAGGAAAAACAGACGTGGCTTTCAAGCACTGGCCTAACTCGAAAGCTACACCAGCCCTCAGTCAAAGGTCTGTTTGCAGAAGCATGAGCATTTTCACAGACGAGGCTGGTTGTTGCTCAAATCTCCATCCTGACGTCTCTGCCTCTCTTCCAGAATTGAGGTGATCTGCTCGCTGTCAGTCACCAAGGTGTCAGCATGGCCCTTCCACCCCAGGGAAGCCAGGTGTGTCATCACCCCACCTTTCTGTCTAGCAGATGAAATCTTACTCTGTTTGCACAACTGACTGAGAAGCAATTTTCTCCACCTTCTCCAGGCACCCGAGTCCTGCAGCTACCAGGAAGGGCAGCTCACTCTGTCCTGGGTCCCTCCCATTGCAGTGGTCCATCCTGATCCCGACCTTATTCCCCTTTAGGAGAGACGACACTGTTTTAGATGGTGTCAGACATTTGAGGACTGAAGCTGTCCCGAGACTTTTGTCACTCACACTCAGACCAAGATGGCATCCCTGCCTCATGACAACCCCATCACGTTGCAGACTCAGGATGTTCCTCAGTCAGCCTTCCACCCTAGAGCACAGGCTCTTTAGACACACACTTCTCCTTTCAGACATCTTCCTTCAGACTGCTGTCTGGGCAACACTGAGCTCACCACAGGTTTCAGAGACTTTGCTGAGGGGCTATGTTCCTGGCTATGGACTCAGGGAGTTAGGGAAACAACCACAAAAGACTGGAATTCATTTGTTTCCTGCTGGAGAGAACACGGGATGCCAAGAGCTTGCACAAGGCCCAGCACTGTCCCCCACAGGGGTCCTCCCAGGTAGTGGGCTGCTACTCCAGAGCCTGCATTCAGCTGTCAGTGGGAGAACAGCATCCTCACTGTTTCTAAAGCTGTTCTCAGCCACACAGCTCTTCACAGAGGGAGAGCAAATGATGGGGTGAGTTGTATCCCACAGAGTCAATCCCCTGACAGCCTAGCCTCTCTCTCTTTATTTTCTGTAGCCACAGGGAAACAGTTTCAGAGTAACTTTCACTCAGAAAATGTGGGGAGGGCTCTGGTAGTTTAGAGGTTGAAAGCCACATCTGCTGAGACAGGTTTGCTTGTCTCTCACAACACAGTGGCCATGAGGTGCCTTTGTGCTCTTTGGCCAGAACATCAACAGTTCCATTTCCCCCTTGCGTCCTGTTAGAGCTGAACTTCTTACCCTTCCTAATGCTGTGACCCTTTAAAACAGCTCCTCGTGTTGTGGTGACCCCCAACCATAAAATTATTTTCATTGCTATGTTATAGCTGTAATTTCGCTAGTGTTACAAATTATAAATAGTTGTTGGAGATAGAGGTTTGCCAACGGGGTCTCGACCCACATGTTGAGAATCACTGTCCAAGCATATTCTAGGCATTCTTCCTACTTGACAGAGACACCATCATCATCCCCATGAGCAGTAGAGGAATGAACATTCTTCTGTGTTTTTTAGAGAGAAAACTTGCTAGCATTGCAGGGGAACCATTTTGGCTCTGACACTGGCTTTTCTGACACCAGACAGAGCTCCATAGAACATGGCAGTAGATAGGGGCAGAGTGCACCTGAGCAGACCTATACCGGACAGAGCCCGTCTCCAGAGGAACCATGCTATAGAAAGCATGGAACCGGTCAAGCCACCCATTCCTGCTTCCCTGTGGGATGCTGAGTGTAAGCGGGACAGATGAGTTCGGCAGCCCCTCACCGAGCTCCTGTTCACCATGGCCACCACAGCTTTCTCATTTAGTTCTCTGCTGCGATTTTTTAAAGTTCTCTCCCCTGCCCGGCTGGGAGCTCCTTGAGAGCCACTTTTTCTATTGTACAAACCCAGCAGGCAGCTGTTTGCTTGCTCATAGTAACTCTTCAATAAATGTGTTCTGGATCAGGGAGGAGAGAACCATGGGTGTCTCCCATGGACCCCGGTTTTTGCTGTTAAGGTCGCACACCGTTACATCTCATCAGATGTCTGCTGAATCCTAGGGTCCTCCCTGCTCATGCACCCCCTCCACCATGATCACACGTATCCCTCTGCAGAGGGATAATTCCAGGGAAGAGCCTAGAAACCCAGCCCACAGAGCCAGACAAGTAAGCATTCTGAGTAGGTTTGAGAGCAGCGAGAGGATGGTTTGAATTATCATTTTCTAGGGTTTTCAGGGGGATTGTGGGCGTGACACACAACAGCTGTTTCCACTTAAAATTGATGAACAAGTATCACTACAATGAACTCAGAATTTAAACCAAAACTCCATGGAAACGAACCTTTCGAGATCATTCCAAAATGGCCCAAAGGAAAGAAATTTCTCCAACTGATGATCCACAAGACCGTTAACCCGGTTTCTCTCCATGGACAAACCCTCCGTGGGGCTATGTCATAGACACGTACCCCAGCCCAGTTCCTCCTCACTGGGCTGCTTGGCATAAGGACTGTAAATTGGCCCCAACAAATGCCCTGGCTCTGCCTGCAAAGCAGGAGGTAAAATATCATTTGTGACGGTGGTGGCCCAGGCAGCCTTACAGTGCTTTGGGCAAGAGTCACACTCCAGGAGATTAACCTCGGAACTGCTCCGGGGACTCTGAGAACCGGTCCATCACTGTACTGCTCGGTGAGCAGCTGCTGGCCCCGTGGGCAGGGCTCAGCCCTTCCCCACCTAGGATGTTAAACAGAAAATACTGTTTGGGTTTTTTTTTTTGAATGTTCTCATTAGAGTTAAGAGTCTAATTCGCAGAAACAAATAATCCCCAGGTGTGACACTCAAGGAAATTTCAGAGTGTCCTGTGGTTATTAACGGCGGTACAGCGGGGCAGTCTTAGTAGAAAGCCTGATGAGGAGGCAAATCGAATAAAGAAAATCAATTTTCGAGAATAAACGAAATTTAAAATGCTCCAGCTGCAGGGCCCCAGCAAAGACGAGGCGTAGTCCATCTTCTGGTCATCTGACTAATGGATGTCACACTGTATTCCTGTTACACTGGGCGCACATTACCAGCTCTGTTCTCTAAATTAGGTCTTCGCAAAGATATAGCTGGCTCCTCCTGACAAGGTCAGCGGTGTGTGTGTGGGGGGGGGCGGGGAGGACGCCTCTGCTGGCAACAGGCTCCACCTGGGTGGACCATGCTGTTCAGCTCCATCTTATATCCTCCGTGTCTCCAGGGCTCATGAGGTTGCCACACGGCACTGCAAAAACAAAGCTCAAAGGTCTCCTGCTTTCCCCTCTGTGGCCTTGGCTGTTCCCACCAAGTATCTCCACACCCCGACAGGGACTGAAAGACGCCACCATGCAATGCTAGGCTCAGACAGGTCACAAAGACCCAGGGGTGGTCTATCCTTTTATGAAAGAAATTTAATGATACTTTTAGTCTGTACCAGGGGTTTTTTTTTTTGTTTGTTTGTTTGTTTTTTGTTTTTTTTTTCAAGACAGGGTTTCTCTGTAGCTTTTGGAGCCTGTCCTGGAACGAGCTCTTGTAGACTAGGCTGACAGAGATCACTTGCCTCTGCCTCTCGAGTGCTGGGATTAAAGGCGTGCACCACCACCACCCGGCACCAACTTCAGGTTTTTATTATTATTATTATTATTATCTCTTTAATGGTAAGGATTCCCATTGGTCAGAGTTGGAAATAGACACTGTTTAATGTTGCCTTGGGGTTGTGTTTAAATGTATATTAATGTACAATAGTGCAGAGAACTCCATCCCTTGGCCCTGCGCTGTGAGAGAAAGGAAAATGGAGGCTGATCTGCATGGAGAGGTGTAGTGGCTTAGAAAGAGTCTCAGTTTCCTCGCCTGGGCTCTGCTCTACCAGTTTCTGAGCAGGTGGGTGGATTATGCTTGGCTGAAGCAGTTGGGGCTGATGGTTTCAGGATGGATGGAGTTAGACTGCTGGGAGCTAAGACAGGAGGAAGGCAGGCTGTCCTGCAGAAGTCACCCGGATAAAACCTTTCCCCAGATCTTTAGCCACCCACTACCGACCAGGCCCAAGAGGTGGCTCTATGGGGAGGGTGGGTTTGCCAGTTTTATTTCATGTTATTGACAGATCTATTGTCAACCTTGGGGATCACAAGTCAGGTTCAGTCAACCATCCCCAGACAACCAGTTGAAAGAGCCAAAGGAATAGTGAAAGCAGAAAAAGAAGATTTATTCAATGTGGTCACATTGAAAAGAGGAAAAGTGAGTCTCCTGCCCCAACCACCCATAGAGTCACGTGAGATCAAAGTTTAAACAGAGGGCAGGGCTATGCACATCTCAGCAGTCCTGGTCAAGGTGTGGTGCACCCTCCACTGACCCATTATTATCTGGGTTTCAGTCTCATCCTGTAAGGGGGTCTGGCAAGGTGCTGGAATCTGTTTCCAGGAGCCTAGTCCCCTCCTCTGGCTGGTGCCCCTTTCCTTTTCTCAGCATGAGATCTCTGGGGAAAATCCCCTTCCTCTGTGGTCCACTGTTTCTGATAGTTAGATGGAGAGACATAAGTGTCTCTTTAGAACATCAGTGTGTCTGCCAGGGCAGTTACAGATCCGATCGACATTTCTGTGTCTAGTGCATCAAAGACTTTACCAGCCAATGATAACAATAACAACTCTCCCTAAGCCACACTCTCTGTTCTCAGATTTGTTTCTATTCCAGTAGGGACAAGGAAAATCAGCAGAGGACTTCAATTTCTGTGCTCAGTGACCTGAGAGACATGGGGTGGGAATCTCTGGAAGTGTCAGGAGTGGTGTTGATAACAAACTTGGTTGCAAGAGGACCTCTGCTATACTATGGCAGTTTGCAGAAGCACTGGCTGCCATGGTGACCAGCAGACTATGCTGTATGCAGTGAATTGCACAGTGAATGAATAGATATGAATAATTTACATTGGTATAAATCTTGATTTATGGATACAAATTTAAAGTCAAATTTGTTATATGTATATGTATTTTTCTATCTTGATTAAGGTATTGTGATTGTGTAGCTCATTTAAAAATGTAATATATAATTAAGAAATATAGGTTAATAGATAATCATCTATAATAGTCAAGTTTGTAGTCATGTTAGTTAGATTTTCTAGATGTGCATTGATATATTTCAGATAGGCACTCTTCATATCTTTCAAAGACTACAAAATGTGGCATTTAAAATGTTTTAATGACTTAGGGCTTTTCAAGACAATGAGACAAATCTGCTCCTGGCAGCACCAAGCTACTTCCTGAGGAAGATGGGCACTGAAGAGCCTCCTTATGGAGTTGGTTAGCCATTTGGGCAAGAAACTGCTCTTGCCTGGACTGCTTCACTGGACATGCAGGACCCGCAGAGAAATGACTGCTAAACTGGCCTAAAGCTTCATGGAAATGTCTGCTGGACACTATGGGCCTGTAGGCTGAAGATGGATGCCCCAATGGTACAGAAGAACTTTGGGTAAATGTTCAGGCAGTGAGATGTCTCTGTCAATTCTAGAGTTTTGGAAGTTGTTTATAATGCACTTCCTGTTTACTTAGGTAATATTATATCCTTCTGGAGTCTTTAATGGAGTTGAAGAATAGATAAGATAGTTATAGTTATACTTTTCCTTAGTTACGATAAAAGATAAAGTAGATATAAATATTGTAACTGTAATTCCTGCTTGGTACCTGTTTTGTTATATGTAATTTTACTATGTAAAAGTTAAAGCTTTCCTTTCCTTTTTGTTTAAACAGTAAAGGGGAAATGGTGTAGGAGTTCCTTCTGTTTGTGTGTTGCTTTCATTGAAGAGAGCTGCCATGGAGCCACCAGGTCAGACATGCTGAATCTTTCCCGGCAAGCCATGACCTCTTGGTGATATACAGATTAATAGAAATGGGTTAAATCAAAATGTGAGAGTTAGCCAATAAGAGGCTAGAGATAATGGGCCAAGCAGTAATTTAATTAATACAGTTTCTGTGTAGTTATTTCGGGTGTAAGCTAGCAGGGCGGCCGGGACAAACAAAGGACCACCCTCTCCTTGTAACAAGTGAACATGCCTGTAAGGTTGTGTTGACGATGATATATCTCAGTTCTATTAAGAGAATGCCTTGTTGTCCCAGATCATGAAGATACTGTATCCTGGACATTCAGTAAACCCTGACTCTGACATGGATCCAAAATAGGGCAGTGGGGAAAACTGGAAAAAAAAGTGGGAAGGTGTGGGAGAGGATGTTATGGTCAGAGCTAAGAGCAAAGGGGTGAACTTAAAACATTTTCCAAGTACCCTTGCATGTGCTTCTCTCAAGAAGCTACAGAGGGAGGAGATACCATTGTTTCCATCTCTAGGATGAGTATACTGAGGCAGGGGAGTATACAGAGCTTGCCCTCTACCAAGGTGCTAAGTAGTAAGCACATTGGCTCTCACATCCTAGCCTAGCCATACCAGACCTCTGCTGACTGAAGGTTGCCAGCTGGCCTCTTCCCCTAGTCAAGCACCAAGCCCACCAGGGGCTAGCCAAGGAAGAGCCTCTTGTGTTTTCCCCTACCCTGTCCCTGACAGTCATTGGGAGTAAAACATCTCCCTTACCCACCCACAGTTCTGAGGCTCCCACTAGCAGGGGGCTGTGAGGTCATTAGGGAGTGCAACAATGAAATTGAGGGGCAAACCTTCCCAGTGTTTGCCAGATGTGGACCATCTGCCTGCTAAACAAATATCTATTTTCTTCCTTCCTTCCTTCCTTCCTTCCTTCCTTCCTTCCTTCCTTCCTTCCTTCCTTCCTTCCTTCCTTCCTCTCTCCCTCCCTCCCTCCCTCCCTCCCTCCCTCCCTCCCTCCCTCCCTCCCTCCCTCCCTCTCTCTTTCTCTTTTAGAATCAGAGCCACAAATTTTGTTATTTACACGCAAGGCCTGAAATGTCCACTGTTCTGCTTTCTTCCGTCTCCCCCCATCTATCTCTGCAGGTCTCACCCCACAGTGAGATTTCTAGAAGGTTATTCCAACCACCAACTTGGGGGTGTTGGACACCAACACTACTTTTCACTTTTACAACTTCTCACATAATCTACTTTCAAAATCTACACCTAAGATTTAAATAACTTCCAAAACCTCTACCTGGTATGTAAAGATCACAGAAACTCTACAACAATTGGTCTCAGGGAGTGGCATCGTCTCTGACTCAAGTCACCAAAGTCCTCAATGGAGCAGTTGTGGTCACATGAAGCAACCTAGGACCAAGGCTTCCTTGATTGTCTCCTTGTGTCCCAGGACCAGGGCCCACCTGCCACTGGGCATTGTTTTGCCCTGGCCAGCAGGAGGGCGGGGCTTGGGGGATGGGTTCATGCCTTTGTCAGGCACTTGGAAAACCCAAGCTCTCTGCCTGTTTGAAAGACAGTTCTCTTAGAAGAGAGGCTGCAACTCTGGGCAGCTCCTGCTTGGATAAGATCTCCCCTCTGTTCTCATCTGCCAGGGGGAAAGGTTTATTTAATTAGCAGGCAAGGTTTTTCTCGAGGCTGCCTCTGTGAACAGGAGAGAGGCAGCAACTCCTGGGCTATTATTGCCATTTGTCTCTTTCCTCACTGACATTTGCCGTCTGTTGCAGGACACAAGTCCTACAGAATAGATGTGCCAGGGGTGGGTGGGGGAACAGCTAGAGGGGAAGGCGACGGGTCACCAAGGGTTTCAGCTGAAATTAAATTGAAATTTAAAGCCTCATAAGAAACACGTCAAGACGACCAGGGCAAAGTAGGAGCGGAGAGTTCCGGCCTGAGGACTGGGAGCAGGGTCTTTGGAGAGCATGCTTCTATTTCCTGGCTCGGAAATGAGAGTGACAGCCCTTGCCTGTCCTTTTGTCTCTGTCTCTCCTCCATGGCATGGTGTCTACTGTGTCAGGACCATCATTTGCTGGGGATCACTTAGGGCTTGGCTAGCTAAATGGCCTCTTGACCTTAACAAGGATGAGCTCCTACCTCTCTTCCTCTATTTGGTGTGCTTCTTCTTTCAAAATCTGCCTCTCTATGCCTTGGTGAGCTGCAGGAGAGTAGGTGGCTCAGCTATCTAATTCACTGTGGTATGCCAGTTTGGGGGACTGGCCTGGGCATGGGAGCTAGAGGACTTCTGTATGCTAAGGTACCCATGATGACATACTCTGGGTAGGGCAGAGGAAGGGAAATCAGCGGTAAGGCACTTGTCCAGCATGAGCAAAGCCCTGGGTTCAATCCCCAGCACTGTCTGGAAAGGGAGGAAACTCTATGAAGCATTGTGAGGTGAGTGATATCCTCCCCAAATATACACTCCAGCCCCACCCCTGAAAACTATGAATACTGGCATAGAGTCTCCTGTTACAAAGTGAGGTCCAGCATTTATTAGAATAGGATGCCTTTATATAACCGGTCCCTTTGTAGAGGACAGGCCAGATACTATAAGTAAGCCAAGTAATGCCGAGGATGCCAACCACCATGACAAGCAAGATGAGGCCAGGGAGACATGCCTCCCCGAAGCCACTGGAAGGTCTGTGGACCGCTGACACCTTCATTTGCAGCAGGCAACCTTCATGGCTAGGAGGACTAAGCTGTAATTAAAGTCATTCCTAGCTTGGGGTACTTTATTATAGCTACCCTAGGAAACAAATCCCTGATGGCGCACAGCTTAACCAGAGGCCAGCAGAGAGCAAGGTGGCATGCCCTGTCTCATCTGTTTGAAGCTCAGTTTACTGTGGGCTCTACTGCAGAGCAAAGCTGCAGACTTTCAGTCACAGACTGGCGACTTGCTGGTGACGATGGATGTGGAGAGACTGGGAGGGTAACATGTGGAACGCATCATGGCCTTTCCCTGTACAGGGGCATCCCTGACCTTGCTATCTGATCTTCAGCGCGGCCCACCTGAGGTCCTCCGTGTATCACACCCGGACACAATGGCTTTTCACAGGCTGTCTCTCATGTTGAAGCTGCCAGTTTCACTTTGTATGGTTTGTGTTCTCTGTTTCCAAGGAGACTTAGGATCTGCTCTGGGCACTGTGGTCTACATGCCAGATAAGTTTCAGGAGAGTTCTTCTCCCACTTAATGAGTATGCAAGTAGTAAGGCCCAAAGAATCAGCCGCAGCGGTATAGCCAGGGGGCCTCTAAATAAGGATGATTTGTAAATCCACACGGATGGAAGGCCAGTGGTTCACGGGTTTCGGTTTGTGCTTTAAGGCAGATTGTACTCTCTGACAGTGACTCTCACCTTGGTAATGCTGGGCTCTTGAGAGTCAGAGGACATTATAGAGTCTCCCGGAAAGGTCGAGACCCACATGGCGTAGGAAGGATACGCTGGGTCCCAGGACCTCTGTTAGGAAGCCTAGCTTTCTCCTGACTGGAACATTTTCTCCACATCCCAGCTCGTCCAAAAAGCAGCTTCTTGTTCTTCCTCTACTAACTTCTCCGTGGAGTGAGGCATGTGGCTAAGCCCAAGCTCTTGGCTAGCAGGGGGACCACAGAGGAATCCTGCTGTTTTGGTCACTCTCTAATGACTCCTTTCCCTTTGTGAACAGTTATACTAGTGCTGTGGCTAATTGTATCCATCCACTTGGTTTGGCTCCAGGGATGCCTAGCTATTGTATTCAGTGTTCTTCTGGGTGTGCCTGTTGTGGTGGTGGGGTATCTGTGAAGGTGTTTTTGGGTGACATTAACATTTGAACTAGTGGGTGAGCAAAGCGAATGGCCCTCCCTCAAGTGGGTGGGACTCATGCAAGTAGCTACAGACCTGCCTAAAACACAAAGAATTTGATTTTTCTGCCTGACTTCACAGCTAGATACTGGCTTCCTGTCTCTGGCCTTGGGGTTAGACAAGAACTAGCACCATCAACCCTTCAAGGCTCCAGCTGTCTGAGACTTATTTGGGGACTTCTCAGTCTTTAAAACTAATACTTTAGTTAATGCCTTATCATTAGCATCTATTCAGATCTGTTTCTGTTCTCTGTCTGCCTGTCTGTCCATCCATTCATCCATCCTTGTGCTGATTTTGCCTTCTCCGCCTCCTCCCCCTCCCCCTTTCCCCCTCCTCCTCCTCCTCCTCCTCCTCTTCCTCTCCTCTTCCTTTCCTTCTCCTTTGCTGGTACAAACAAGGAAAGGAGAGGTTGGACATACACTTCTTCTTACTCACAGACCCTCCATGGTCCAAAGTGTCTCTATATTTGCTTCTTTGAGTCCTAAATTACAAGGACTACTTCTAGGATATTAACTATTATGAGATAGTATGCCTAGAGATTTGAAGAAGACCTGCCAAATTAGAGTGTTGGAATGCTCTTTACACTGATAATCAAACGGTTTGCTCTGTTTCTGACACTTAGTTCCATTTAGAATACATACACGCTGTGAGTTTCTGATATTTTTTTAAATGGATGCTTGGAGTGTGTTTACACTAGTTCTCACTAGTCCATTTACACAAGAAAGTGCTCATGTAATCCTCAGTTATTTGGTTAGTCCCACACTCCTGCCCGCTGTGTGCTGTCACCCTCCCCAGTGTATTTGCCAGTGGGGAGAGACTGCTTTTCTTTGCTGTTATTTCCTCTTTCCCCAACTTGGTCGGCAGTGCCTGTTCTTGGAGGGGACACGGTGAGGGAAGGAGGATTGTGCTGGCCTCCCTGAACAAGAGTGGGAGCTGTGTGGGGAGGTATGGGGGCTGCTCCAAGGTGACAGGCTAGCCTGGTCTAGCCACAGACATGCTTTCTTTCCAACAGTGCCCCAAGTCCCACCCCAGGCAGAGGAAGGTCCCTCTGCAGCTGCAACCTGAGCTGCTCACAGTCCCAGCTGGGAAAGGCTTAGGATTAGACCAGGCTTGCCTTGATCTACTAGATGGCTACTCACCATCACCTTCAGCAAATCTCAGATTTAATTAACTTAAATTGACGTTTCAAGCTGAGAAACAGAGGACTTGGGATAGCTTAAATCTGTATTCCTGAGCCATGGTCATTTGAGTATGGCTCTAAAACAAGGATCTCTTGTATCCTTTCCAGTATAAAGAAAAGAAACGAAGGGAGATAGATGGACAGACAGACGACAAACAGACAGACATGTTTAAGTCTTTCCTGTCCCTAGTCTGTTTCTTATTATTGCAATAAAGTATCTGAGAAAACAGCTCAAGGTAGGAAGAGTTTATTGGGAATCAAGATTTCAGAATTGTTAGTACGTGGTGGGTGACTCACAGGTTCAGAGTTGTTAGTAAATGGTTGGTTGGCGCCGTTGTTTCTGGGCTGAGAACATGTAGAGGAGGCTGCTTACCCACTTGCTAATGGGTGGTGGAAGAGCAGAGGAAGGAAGAGTAACAAGAAGGAGCAAGGCCAAGTCAGAGCCTTCAAAGGTATGCCTGTAGTGACTCGCTTCTCCCAGCAAGGACCCATTCTCCAGTTTTGCTGCCCTCTAGTAGTCTGTTCAAAGTTTGAATCCATGGATGAATTTAATTGTTCAGCTGATAAGAGCCCTCAGGATCTAGTTCCCACCGGAAACATTTTCATTGACGTAAGCAGAGGTATGCTTTGCAAATCTAGGTGTCTCTCAATCTAGTCAACAGTCAAATATAACTCTCTCTCTCTCTCTCTCATAACACCCCTCCTATCAGTAGATGACACCATCATCCACAGGACTGTGTAAGTCAGGACCCTGGGAAAATCAGCCTTAACACCCCCTTTCCTCCAGTCCTTTCCCATACTCAGTACATACAAAGTCTTGGGATTCTACTCCAAGACCAGATCTCAAGGCATTATGATTCCTTGATTCCCCACCCAGGTGATTTCTAGCTCTTGTCTACACGAGTGCAACAGCTTCTTACACGACTTCACATTCCAGCCATCTCCACAGCACAGAGTCCTCGGAAGAGAAGTGACCCCAAGGGGCATCACACTTGATGATCAAACCGCACACATGTCCACTCGGTTTGGAATGGGAGCTCCACTCAGGTGGCTGTGGCCTGTGGAACAGGCTGCCTTGTGCCTCACTGGCTTTTCCTACCCACTGGCCATGCTGGCTTCTGTTTCTTAGACATGCCTAGCTCTTTCTCCCAGGTCTTTGCACACGCTGTGCCTTTCACCCGGAATGTTCTCAGTTTCTGATGCCCCCTGCTCGCCTTGGTTTCAGAAAGTCCTTCTCTCATACCTCCTTTCACACAGTCCCTTGCTTCTTTTGTTTTCTGTCACATCAAATTATGATCACATGGTGTAATTATTCCTCTTGTTAATCTGCCCCCCCACTACATTATCCAGTTGGAAGCTGTATAAAAACAGGGGCTGCATGCACCAAGTACAGTGTCTGGCACACAGTAGGCACTATGTATTTGTTTATTCAATGAGGGGTGTGTCTTTGTGTACTTGATGGTCACAAGACTCTCTTGTCTTCTGTTCATGGATTTAACAAATGGAAATAGGGGTCATTTATTTATATGGTGAACTTGTTTTCCTCGGTGGTAATGAATTCCTTGAATCTGTCAGCACAATGTACATGTTAAAAGATCATTCCAGCTGAAAAAAAGAGTGCACGTGGCTCTTGTGGGTCTTCTGAGAGCATGCTTGGTGGACCAGCAATGTTTCCTGTAGAATATCTCCTGGACCTCACTATAGAGGTGCTTGCAGACAGGACAGAAAGAAGGAAGCCTAAAGTCTTCCCAGAGTGGCAACGATAAATCCAAGTGAGGGCTTAGCTTCCTCTCTGAACAGTCATGACCTCCCACATGTAAAGAAAAGCACTTTGAGGGCAACAGGTATAGGCTGTGGTGGGGTCCAGCTGAGGAGTCTGTGAAAGGAACTCTCCTCATAAATGTGGGAGAACTGGGGGTGGGAGATTGATTTAGACACAGGGCCAGATGGTGTAAGAGGTACCTTGTGGAACAATATTAATCTCTTCCACCATTCTAACTGAGCTCCTATGTGACAGTGAAGTCCAGGTGGCCCTTGACCCCTGGGAACCATCCCCTGTTCCATCACCTGGATTCAGTACCACATAGTGCTGGAAGCCCAGCTCAGTGCGGTCTGCTTTCTCAGAACCTCTGGTCTCCACCTGGAAGTCATTTCTGTCACTCCCAAGCCCCACTGGGAACTTCCTGAACATTCTCAAGTTCCACTTATGCACACAGACATGTGTTTCTTTGGCAGTTAGATGTCTAGTTAGCTGCTCCTCACTAGGTTGACTCAACCCCCAGTATCCTCATAGATCTGTCTCGGGGCACTGCTTTCCTTTGCTTGCCTGCCTGCGAGCCCCAGTGTTTATATTCTGCTGTTAATTTTGCCTGAATATGTTCTATTCATATAAAAATCAGGCCAAAGGGCACTGGACATGTGACCTGTCGCCCGCCGTGGGCCTTGAACTTTCCAATGATGTTGACCTTTGAGAGTAGCGCTTGTTCAAAAAAGATCACAGAATCAGAAACCAGCTTTGGAGAAGCACCCAGTTAACAGGAGCTGCTTCCCAAGCCCGGCAGAGCCAAGCTGCACGCTCGGCTTCCCTGCTTACAGCAAATGCTGCACTTGGCAGAGGGGGAATCTCCTGTCAGAGCAACTTATAGAGCCTCTCATTCATTGTCTCTTGAAGGGAGTAGGGAAAGGAGGAGGGGGGAAAAGGAAGGGAAAATGAGAAAGTTGATTAGGGTGGAGGTATCAGTAAGTAAGTTGATTGGGACATAAGAAAGAGAATGAGAGGCCCAGACAGGATGCTGAGTGGTCACTTAGGAGGAAGATGCTCACGTGAATCAGAGATGAAGAGAAACCCCTGTTTCCTGGTACCATTCGAACTTGACTAACATGAAGTTGGAGGCAGGCCAGTGAAGCAATCAGACCTAGCTGCTGTTGGCAGAGTGGGTTGGTACTGTGCCTTCATGCCTAGCAAGGCTCACAGCTGTCCACTGGGAGCCTCACCTGACTCTGTGTCTCCTGTGACCTCAGGTTCCTGGTGCTGGTGGAGAGGCTGGGCCTCTCTGGTTTAGGGTCTTTCCTTCCCTTCCACTCCTCTTCCTGCGGTCATTATGGTTCTTCTTTTCGTCTGTAAGTTCTCAACTCAGCTAGGAGCTGAGGTGCCCTTGGTAACAGGACTCAGACCACATATTTCTCGCCTAGACAAGCACTCAATGCAGGTATTTCTGAAGCTCTCTGCTGTGTTCCACTTTGGCTAGTTCTGGGTTTGGACCCGAGGTTTTTGAGGGAGGGTAGTTAGGAGGAAACCCTGAGAAAACCTGGAGGATGCTGGAGGCCAAAGTGAGATGAAGGACAATCTGGGCTGACCCTGAGCTTCAACCAGGCTTTGATTTGGGTGGAGGATGAGAGCTAGGGGACTAGGACCTGCTCACCCACAACCTGGATGTGCAGTGTGCAGAGCGATGGAGGAGGTATGGCAATTAACCTGAGCATGCACTTTAGGACAGGAGGACGAACTCAGGACAGTGCTCATCAAAATGTGGGCAGCGGTGTGCCCACAGGGCATCTGAACTATAGTTTGGGAGCCCTGGAAACATCTTGATAACTAACCTTCATCTAAACATAAGCCGCAGAGTGTATACATGTCTTCTTGAGAGCATCTCTTTATTCAAAAATGTATTATTAACGGCCAATATTTTAAGGCATGCTTGCTGCATTTTTCTGCATGTCAAACACCTACTATATCCTGAACATTATAAAACATCCTCCTCCCATCCTGCCAGTGACATATCCCATTGTCTTGTTTCCACATGCTTAACTATGTGATAGTGAATGTCAATAGTAAATTAATGGCCCTGTTGCATGTCTCAAATATGACTTTCAATTAAGCACATTAACCCAATGTATTATCGTTTGAACAGCAACTAAAATGGAATTATATGCATTTTAAACTTTTGGATGCCCACAGAACATGAGAAGTACTTTTATAAAGCTTGTATTAATGCATATTTCATTATAATGTAATTTTCTATTAGATATTCCACTTATGCATGGAGCTGAAATAGTTTCCATTCTGCAGTGCTGCTTACTTAAATGAATAAATCACCAGGAATCAAAAAAAAAAGTTTAACTCTTTTTGAGTACCAGTGTGCTTATACACAGTTCTTTGGGCCAGATTTCCCTCTGTGTTTCATGAAGTCCAATACTGGGGGTTCAAGTGGGTGGAGTGAGAACTGGTGGCTGCAGGCTTTCTCCTACATACATTAACTAATTTGGGATGAATGAATACATTTTCTCTACACGCCCAGGGCAAGGCTGGTTTCGAAGGAGCCCTGAGACTGATCTGCGCAGGAGAGAGGGGCTGCCAGTCGCCTTGACACAGCCAGAGGAGCCTGCACACTTGATGCATGAAGAGACCTGGGGTGCTAAACGTTTGGTACTGAACAGCAGCTCTGCTCCAGAGCGTCCTACGCGATATCGCTAATAGACGTTTATGATTTTTATAGCTTCCGAGTTATTTTTGCGTCAGTACTAGCATTCAATTATTTCCTGTTGAATAAGAAACAACACAGGCCTAGAGGTGGAAAGGAAGGCGGCTGTGGGGAGAGGTCTCTCCAGATGGAAGCTTTAATGGCAGATTGTGCTTTATGACTCAGAATGAGCTCAGATTATTGCAGCAGATGGGTGGCAGTGGGGCCCACAGACACTCGTCACTCGTCACTCCGCAGGCTCCCCCTGAACTCCTACTATGTGTCAGTACTCACTGGGAAACAGGATGAGTGAGCATTCCTACCTAAGGACTCGACCCCACTCCCTCCCTCACTCACTCATTCACTCCCTCCCTCACTCACACATTCACTCCCTCCCTCGCTCCCTCACTCATTCACTGCCTTCCTTCCTCCTTCCCTCCCTCCTTCCTTCCCTCTATCCCTCCCTCCCTCCCTCATTCATTCTCTCACTCCCACCCCTCCCTCCCTTCCTCCCTCCCTCTCTTCCTCTCAGCAATGTTCAGCGTATTAGGAGGGCTGCACACATGTAAACATAGAGTATGTCACTGCACAGCACAACAGAATCTATTAGAGAGAAGAGAAAAAAAAACTATGCAACTTAGAAGAGGAGCCAGAGACTAATTACATTCAGGGCAGTCAGAAATCTTTGGGGAAAGGTGACATTCAGCTTGAATATTGGAACAAGAGTCAGGGGTTATTGGGAGGAAGAAAGGGCAGGGCCTCTCTAGCAAGGAGCTGGGGGAGTAGGTGAAGGCATGTCACTCGGGCTTTCTGCCTGGAAGGAACAATAAGAAACTGAGCTTCTGGCTGAAGGACAAGTAACCTGTGCAAGATTTTTGGTTGTGTTTGTGTGCTGGCTTCACCCCATTTGCTGGGAGGGACAGACTCAGAGTTCTTTACCCTCTGTTCTTAACGGTGGCCTTTCCTGTCACTCTAGAATCTTGCACACTAGGTTTGAGAAGCCACAACCAAGTTAGTGGAAATGGCACACTGGAAAGTCTGTTTACTGTGTCTGCTACAGGCAAAGAGCTCTAAGATTTTCAACAGGCCAGTGTCAAGGTCAGATCTGGTAGCTGGGAGAATTCTGGAAGCACTGTCATAGAGAAGAAACTGAGTGGGAAGAATTAAGAATCAGGAAAATTAGAAGGGAGCTGCTGGCTTGAGCCACTGGTTCTCAGCTTGGGTGCATATTGAACCTCTTGGGATGTTTTTAAAAACACCCAACCAGGGCTGCACCCCAGGGTAACTCATCCAGATTTAATCCAAATAAAAAATCAAACTAGGTGGTTCTGTGCATTCAAGCACTGCAATCTATTTTTGTGGGTCTCTTTTCATGAAAACATTTATTTATGTAGATACTTAATGGAAATTTTACCTCCTTCAACATAGACTCAAAGATGAGAGAAAGAGCTGAAAAGATGAGAAAGGATTTGCCAATATTGGGGCGGGGATACCGGAAACGGATGCTTTTGTGCGTCTCTAACTCTGTGCCTACTGACTTGCATATAGGTATAGGATTTCATTTACTTTTTCACATTTATCCCTTTTTATTCCCAGTAAACAGGTGAAGTAGCCAAGGCTTGGAGACCTGGAGACATCGAGTTAACTTACTCAAGACCATAGAGCAACTGACGGTAGTTACAATTGCCAATAACTCCCATATTTTGGGGAGGGCTGATGGGGTTATGTGAGCATTTCTTCAGGGTTAGAGTTGATCATTGTTGCCCATCTAGTGCTGCCACGATGTTTCCCGACTGTCTCAAATCTGATGTGCACACTCCACTGTGGTCCTGAGGGACATGTGTTCTCAACTGTGATTCCTGTCCAATGTATATATATATAAAAAAGTAACCTCAAATCAAAGACAACGCTACTTTATCTTTCACAGATGTCTATAAAATTTGATTTGTTTTGCCAGATGTCACTTATGAACCAAATAACGACTGCCTAATTATCAGAACTGATAAGGAGGGCATTATTGGTAGCTAGAATATTCCCTGTGTGTGCTGGGCTCTTACTCTTTCGAAAATGTCCCGAGTCTCTACACAAATAGCCACCACCCAAGATGTGCATCTAATTGGTAATCTGGATCCCATGTGTAAGGCCACAGGCTGCTTCCTCACCTGAGCCCACAGCTAGCAAGCTTCACGGCAGGCTAGTGGTAGAAAGGATGCTGGAGTGTGGCACACGGCAGAGCTCTGGATCTGCTGCCTTCAGTCATCAGCTCATCAGTCCCTAACAAAGGACTCGAGCAAGGGGCATTGAATGTTATTTGTTATTGTGTGGTCTCCTGACAAAACTCCATGCATTTCCTTAGCTTCTGCTTCTAAAATTATCATGGGGAAGAGAAGCCAACCCTTCCAGCTGGGCTCCTTCCAAGATTCCACAGTGGGGAGAGGGGGAGAGGACCATAGCAGATGTTATAGGAAGAAAAGAAAGCCAAGGAGAAGCAGCCTTTCCCTCCCATCTCCTCTCGCTGATTCAACATTGAAAAAAATCATTTGTTATAGTTGCTGAGAGACACATTGCCCTGGACAGGGGAAATCTCTGGGTAAAGGATTTATTTGTGTATGTCAGTGAGTTGAATTTATTAATTTAATCATCTGAAAATTCTATCTTGATCCTGTCCATGTCCTCAACAACTAACATGAACCAAGCTGTCACGACCGCAGACGTGACTCTCAGGTGAGGTCCATATCCGTCCAGGACAGATCTTTTGCCGTCACCAGCGGGCAGCTGGTGTCAAGATGCAATGGCTGAATTAATAATCTTGGTTACCACGTGTCAGGAAACAGCACTCGTAAATGTTATTGGAAGTTAAGACGCTGAAATGTAATAGACGGCACAGTAAGAAGCGAGGGAATCTCAGCCACACTGAGAACTGATTTCTCCCTGAGCCAGTGTGGACTCTCTGGTCTGACAGAGTTTGGCTCATGATCCATTTTGCTCCTCGACTTTCTCTGTGATATCAAGCCTCAGTGTTCTCTTCTACAAACTGGGCTGAACTGTGATCATGTTTGTGTAGATTAAAGCATTCCTTTGTGCAACGGTCACAGATAAAGGGTAAGGGAACCATGGCTCTGTCAGGAAGAGACCCACGCCGTTTCCTTTAGAAGTTAAAATCTCTTCAGGTCACGACAGCACTGTAACTCACACATTGATTCACAATGGCATCCTTAGATTTGTGTAATTATATATTATAGAAAAAGATTTGCTAGACCGGGGCGAAGAGCACAAGAGGCTATAAATTTTAGAAATCTTCATAAGCAACCTCATGTGTAAAACCAAACAAGCTTTTAGAATTAAGACAAACTTGCTTATTTGAGCTGCTGATATTCAACAGGGTAACAATGGAAGGCCTAGCCAGGTCAATTCAGTAAGAAAAAAGAAATAAAAGTGATTCATCTTGAAAAGAAGTAGTAAAACGATCTACTTATACATGCTGAAAATCTTAAATAAAAATCCCATGAAAGACTGTTAGACTAACCATTAAATCGGAAAGTTGCAGCATACAAAACCCACCCAAAGGAATTAGTTAATTTTCCATATATCAACAGTTAAATAAGACAGAAATGAAATTAAGAACTCGGTCCCATTAATGAAAGGGTCGAAAAGAATAAAGGCCTAAGTAAAAAACACAGGAAAGGATCAAGAACAGAATGAAAGCAGACACAAGTAACTGGAAGACATCTTGCTACCATGTGTCAGGAGAAAGTATTGCGGAAATGAATAAATAAATGTAAAAAGTAAAAAAAAAAATAACCAAAGCAGACTGGGGAGGTGGTTCAGAAGTGTGAGGACTAGGGTTCCATCTTAAGCAGATGAGGTGACCCGCCTGGAATCCCAGCTCTCGCCAAGCAGAGGCAGAGATCCCTGGGGAAAAGTGCTGCTTGATTTGAGTGAGAGGTTCTGTCACATATGAGCAGTCAAAGCAGACACGTGACATGAACCTCTTGGTGTGCCACACTCCTTATTTACTTATTTATTTATTTATTCTGTACACGCCATCCTCCTGTGTGGAGGTCAGAGGAGAGCTTTTGGGAGCTGGTTCTTTTCTTCCTCCACTTGAACCTTGGGATGGAACTCGGGTCATCAGACTTGGCAGCCGGTATCTTTCCCCCAACTGAGCCACATGACCAGCTGACTGCTCATCTGTCCACACTACAAAGTGATCTATCAAGTTCAGTAGTGTTCTCATTGAAATTCCAAGGGCACTCTTTAAAAAACAAAACAAAATAAAATATTCTATTATTTATAAAGAATCAGAAGGACTCTCAAGTAATCAAAACATGGGCAATAAAGACAAAATTGGAGGCTTTATACTTCCTTATTTCAAAACATATTACAGAGCTACAATGACTAAAACTGTATGGAACTGTCATAAAGACAGAAATATAAATCAAGAGAGTAAAAAAAGAAAAATGTATGTAATATTACATATATTATATATAATCTTATTATAATTTATAATATATATAATCTTGTGTATATGGTCACATTATTTTCCATGAAGTGCCAGGAACATATAATGGGGAATGGACAGTTTCTCCAACAAATGACTTTGGAAAACTGAGATTCTATGTAAAACAGTGAAGCTGCAACCTTCCTTTATATTGTAAAGAAAAACAAACTGGAAATGGGAGAGGGGCTGAAGGGATAAAACTCATAGAAGAAAACATGGAGGAAAGGCTTTGCGACACTGGGCTTAGAAATCATATTTTGCTATGACATCAAGAATAATAAAAGGAAACATAGACCAACTATGAGATATCAAATCATAAAACTTCACAGGACATGAAACACAAAATGGAAAAACGACCTAGAGAATGGGAGAAAATGCGTGTAAGCCATCGATAAGAGCTAATATTCAGGGCATATAAAGAACCTCTCACAGACAGACACAGAAAGAAACAATCCAGCTGAAACAATGGGCAAAGGCTTGGTGAGACACCAGGTCACGGGAGCTATGCGAGAGGCTGCCGAACTCAGGAGAAGGTGTGCAGTTCCCTGCTGCTCAGAGAACAGTGGGGTTGAAGCCACAGGGAGCACCTGATCACGGCCAGGAGGAAGTGTGCTTTAAGAAACCCTCCTCTTGCCGTTCATTCACCTCAGTGGTTCTCAGCCTTCCTAGGGCTGCTGTCCTCTAATACAGTTCCTCATGCTGTGGTGACCCCAACACAAAATTATTTTTGCTGTTACTTCATAACTCTAATTTTGTGACTGCTATGAATTATAATATGTAAATATATGGCCTTCAGGGTGTCTGATACGTGAGCCCTGTGAAAGGGCCGTTTCACCCCCAAAAGGCTCAAGGCCCATAGGTTGAGAACTACTCATTTACCCCATCTTGTCAGTCACAAGCCCCTAGATCAGGTCGGTTCAGCCTGAAGCTGTCAAGGCACCCGCTTCCCAGGGTCAGGATTTTCCCTGGGTTTTCTGGTAGATTTTATAACAGAATCCCCCTGGCACTACAGGCCTCTTGGCTTTACCTCCAGACAGCCTGAATCCCAGTGTTTATTTGTAAGAAAAGCTGAACTCTAAGCATGAACCCAGGCCGTTGGAGCCTTTCTCCTTTGGAAGCTCTGAGAGACCGTTCTGTGAACTCGAGAATGAATCTTGGAAGCTGCAGAACGGAAGGCCACCACAGCCTACGGTGGCCTTGGCCTCTTTCACATCATTTTCTTTCTCAACCTGAGCTTTCTCTGTCAGCAGCTTTGAAAACCAAAGTCACCGTGCAACCAGTCATGGCCCACTAGTACAAAATCACACATTTCTGGGTGGCCTGTCTTCGAGGGCAAATGAAGAAGAGAGAGGTCCTTGAACACCATTTAAGTGACATATTTTTAAACATGAGGGTAATATGTAATAAATCAAAACTCTTCTTAAACATAATTAGTTTGGTGTGTGTGTTTAGTCTCCACACTTCTTTACTCCACTGGACCACCAGGTTCCTTATCTGGAGACCCGGAGAGTTTCCAGAAAGAAGAAAGCATTCATGTTGGTTGCAATGCCAGTGTTACAGATGTCACCTGGCTGGGTCTAAGTCCATTTCAGATCCTTTGTTGTAAGGAAAGCTAGATTCTTCTTTCTGTAATGTTTTCATTTGCACAAAGCTCGTGACACACAGAGAAAGTCATTGATAACAGTTTGTGCCCAATTTGGTCTTTATGCTATTCTGTGTCAGACTAATAAACAGACAGGGTAGTGCTATATCTAAAAACACCTTTGCAAATCCCAGAGACAGATGAGGGAGAGAGAGAAGAGAAGGCAGGAGACAGAGGAAGAGGAGTAAACAAGATGGTTGCTCCTCAGCTCAGTTTAATCAGATATTCTGATTAATTCCTAAACCTAAATCAGATGCACAGATCTTGGGACACATATACACACATCTTAAAATAACTGGTTTAAAATAATGACATGCCTAGCTGTACCCCATGGCCTCAAGAGGTTTAGACTCACAGCAGCTACTGGACAGAGGAAAAAGTGTCAGAACGGATAGGTAATTTTTATGCTAAAAACTATGTAGAGCAGGCTGAGGATCACGAGTGAAATACAGGGAGCCTTGTGAGCCACACAGCATCACCGTGGAGGCACGTGGCTTCCAGTTTAAGTAACTGAAATCAGAGATTTGAAAACACAGCTTGCTCAAGTCCCTCAGGTGTTAAGTGAAAGAGCCGGGGTTCAGATCCTGTTTTTAAGATTCACGTTCTGTGAGGGCACACGTGTGTACACCCTACAGCCTGGAAGAAAAGCTCACAGCCTGAGCCTGCCTCGACTTCTGCGCTCTCTGGAGTGTTGCTGGCGAATTAGACAAGAAGGAGTTGAGAAATCTGGGTTCCTTCAGGTGCATTATTTAAATCTTACTGATGCCTCCCCGACAGAGCACCCTGTCAGCTGACAGCCCGAGGCATGGTATTTTGGTTTGCTTATGCTACTATGGATAGTTTTTCCTCTCAGTCAGCGCCAGCAATTACTTGTGAGTCTCCTGGAATTCCACCTTGCCCTGTCTCACAATCTCCTCATTAGCACTCACTCCTGATGTGGATGGTTCTCAGAGAGGGACCCTTCCGGCCTCCTCCTCTGCTAGCTTGCCTTGTCTGGCATCCTTTTCTTGGGTAATTAATTGCAATTTGCAGAGTTTCCTGTGAAGTGAGGTTGAAGGGAAGGAAGGCTGCTCCCAGCTGGCTCACTCACCTGTGGTAGCTCAGGGCTGGGGCTGGGGGTTTCTCTACTTGGGTTGCAGGCTCCTCACTTCTCACTTGGTGGATGGTAATCCTTGCCTTTTTTCTGTCTTTTTCTTTCTCTCTATACCTCTCCCCCTCCCCGGAGTGTACCCCCACCTCTGCTTCTGGACTGACACCTACGTTGCTTCTTAATGTGAATAAACTGCTCTCCAGAGCCTTTTCGCTAGTGTTCTTGAGGCCTTCCATCACACCACACTGCCACATCATTTAAAAATGCGCTGTGTCTGGTGAACAGTGGTTAGTGAGAGCAGACTGCTGGGCTGTTCTCTGGAGGTCTCAATGATCGCAGATAGGGTGATAGTTATCTTCCCTGCTACAAAGCTGTGCCTGGCTGCATTCACTTCTGGTCCCTGGCTTCGTGTTTACAACTGTTGCTCAATTCACTGTTTTCTTCTAATTATTAATAGCACTCCGAAGTGACAAATGCCTGGAGAGGATGGTGCTGTCTAAACGGCGGGCGGGGCTCTCCACAGGCATAGCTTCCAAAGGGTGTTAACCTACTTGGTTAAAAAGCGAAGCCTGTTACAAAGTTGAAATCTCAAAAGCACGGAGGATACAAAATGTAACCTTGTTTAAACTGAATCAGCATAAGTGCCTTGGAAACCCACGCTGGAAGTTCCCCGGGACTGCTGGGTCCTGCTTAGTCTCCTGTGCACCCAGACTTGTGCATTGCAGTAGCTAACAAGGCTATAATTTCATGCTTGACCAGCTGCATACAGCCCTAGGCTCCAGACTCTGTTCACAACCAGGCCAAGCCACAGAAGTTAAGTGCCAAGCAAATAAATCAGGAAAAGAAGCACTAGCAGTCAAAAGACAATGCCCATTGCCAACCTGAAACACAGCGAGGCTTCCCTTGGAATACCCCAGAGTTTCTGCTATCAATGAACTGAAGCACTCTTTTCATTCCCTGCAGATTAAACATCAAGTAGGTTTTTCTGGAGTGCCTGTCATGGCCAAGCGCGGTGGACCTGAGGGCTGGAACTCAGAGGAAACAGGCACTAATGGATACTGGCAATTTCTCAATAGAGAACCAGATGGTACACTCTTCAGCCACTCTGTAGCCAGGGGACTCTTGGAGAGACTCATGGAGGGACCAGTTGGGTCTTGAGCCACTCTGTAGCCAGGGGACTCCTGGAGAGACTCACAAGGGGCCAGTTGGGTCTTCAGTCACTCTGCAGCCAGAGGGCTCTTGGAGAGACTCATGGAGGGACCAGTTGGGTCTTTGGTGGGTTTCCTACACCTTCTTTGGGATTCCTGCGGTCAGTGGAGCATTGACCCCCCTACTGTTTCTTGGACGTCACTCACATTAATTATTCACCCTACTATATTTGCCAGCTCGTATTTCACAACTGATGCCAGAAAGGCCTTCTACTCTGATCTGTCTGCACTCAGTCAAGCTTTTCCTGAGGCCTTGAAACCACTACCAGCACCCTTTCCTTTGCACTAAGGTGAGAGCACACATGGGTTAGTGTGAGGAATGCAAAGAGAGAAACTGCGCATGCGTCGCGGGGTATCAGGCACCGTCAGGATTAGCCGTATTTCCCACAGTAAGAATCGTCTGAACTTAAGCGCTTTTGCTGGTAACCGAATCATAATTAAAGCTGAAAAGGACCCTTAATTCTAAGAAAATTCTTGACGAAATCCTTAACAAAATTCTGAAGACTGTCTCTCTCATTATCCCTAAGGCTGAAGAGTCTGTCCAAATACCTTTTGGCACTTCCAGTAAATATAATAAATTCTTTTCTCTGAGAGTGTCTCAGGGCAGCATTAATTTAGCATGATTGGGAGGCAATTTGCTTTAATTAGGATCCTTCCCACTGTTCTTTGGAGCCTCTGTTAGCAGGCTCTTTGGAGCAATGGGTTTAGCTCCTGCGAACCTTGGTCTTGGGCATGCGTACCTGAGATGGGATCCGTTTGGGAGCCTCTGATGCCTGCAGTCCCGATGTTCAAGAGGATTTTAGAATAATCAGCTCAGTAGGCTGGGCTGTAAAGGAGGGCAGAAGACTCACGCTAGGCCACGACGGAATAATGTACATTTCCATGGGAGAAGGGAAGGCACTGGAATGATTACAATTTCCTTCCTGTCTATGAATTTAGTTTTAAATACACACGTCAGAAGGTGACATGATGCTTGCCTTAGCGCCGGATAGGGTGAGCTGTGCGGAACGGTTGCAAAGATGTGGAGAGGGTCAACACTAGACACAACGCTGGGGGTTAAACTCAAAGGATTTCTGAACCTCACTGGAACACACTGAAATTTTATTCGTTCACCAAAACGGCACTGACAGGTAAGTGCAGAAGATGATGCTCTGGAGGGATTGAGATCTTTTGCAGTTGTGATTTATTAGAAGAATTAATGTTGTAGACTGGAAATTACCTTGTTTTTCTTCCAGCATTTACTCACATGGGCAGGAACACAGTAGAGCCCGAATACACAATTTATGGGTTTCCTCTTAACAAAAATAACACAAACTTTTGAACATAAAATAAAGCACAATCCCTTAAAGGAAGCCCATATAACTGAATGGTCCTCAAAGCTGAGCTGCAATGCATCCTGGGAAATCTACCGCTGGAGGAAAGGCTGTGTTATGGGACCACCATGCTGTGGGTGGATCCAGTTCTCCATGCACCTAGGAGGCAGGCAAAGATAACGGAGGAAGCTGCAGCTCTATGGCTCACCCTTAACGCTTCTTAGCCATCCGCTGAGCACCTCAGAAGGTGCTGCCTGGATCCCTTTGGAGGACACATCAGTGGAACAAACACCAGGACTGCTGATCTTATGGGCCAGCAAGTCTGGTTTCTGGGCTAGACACTTACAGAGTACACTGCCGACCCCTCGCAGGCTATTATTTGACTGCCTTAGATATCAAACACCACACTCAGTGCCACTACCCTTGGGGCAACAAGATCAGCGTCCACAACTAAACCTCCAGAGACAAACAGCTGCCCAGAAGCAGAGTTCGCAAGATCAACTAAAACAAGTTATCAAAACCAGGCAATGTTTAAAAAAACATCAAATATCACCTTATTTCAAAAGACGAAAATGAGCTGCAAAAATTCCTACTGAGAGATCTATTTTTAATCACTCTGGCTAGGTAGAGCATGCCTGGCATGGCCGAGGCATGTACAGTAGGCCATACACGCATGTGCAAATACACATATAAACATCTGTCTGTTCTTGAAAGAATTACCCCCTCTTCCTGTCTCGCCTGTTTGTGGGCAAACTGTCAAAGCAATCCATAGCTGCCAGGTAATATAGTTCTCAAATGCTAGTAATATAAAAATTACTGTAATAATACAAGTGATGTTGCAGCTGTCTGGGCACCGGCACTTTGGGAGCTCAAATCTGCAACTATCCTATTTTCTAATCTTTATTCTTTTATTTACCAAAATGACCAATATGGGCAATTCAGAGACCCAGCAGAGAAGGTAAAGGTTTTTAACCTTAATAGATCATTGCACTGTGTAGTGTATTCCATAGACTCAACACGATGAGAAGTTATAGATATTTTTTTCCTGCTTCACCCTTCTCTATTGTCCAGAAGACTAATTGTGTGTGGTCACATGGACATGTGTGTGACAGGAAATGTTAAATTCTTTTTGAGTCTTTTCCTTTGGGGGCTGGCAGGAGTGGTGGGGGCATTCTCTTAAAAATCCTTTTCCTAACAAAAGTGTGGGAACAAAGGGTGAGAATAAGTCAATTCTCAGAATAAGATGTTCTACCAAGATATAAAGGGTGGTGGTGTGGCGGGGGGGGGGGGGCAAAAGTAATTTTCAACAGCTAGGCAAGAGCCGCCGTGAGTGGGAGTCAATCAAATAAATGACAAGGCTTCATAATGTGGTGTTGGCTGCAGTACGGAAATACAGAGAAAAAAAACTGCAGGAGTCCCTATTATGTCCCTGCGCGATGAATGAGGCCTTCTGCTTGAGCCTGGGGTGTTCAGGTGATCTGTCTGCCACTGATTCCTCTGGTGTCAAAGGGGATTCACAGTTGCCTAGAAAGGGAAGCACTTTTTTGTTTCCTTGCTGAACGCTAAAAATGGGAGAGATTTGTCTTCGCCTGAGGGATCTGCCCATGCTACGGTTCTACCACCCAGGGACTCTATGAGCAGAGATCTGAGCACTTCTCTAACTATCCAAGCACTAGTCCAGATGAACTTACAGGCTGGTGAGTGATCAATGGCTGGCTCAGCTTGAACGTTATGGCTGAAAGAATGGCTTACCCATCAAGCCCACATAACTCCAGGAATAATTAGCATTCCAGCCTTTGTGCTGGACACTCTTTAGATGAGTGCTTACTTTCAGAAATGACAGCAGGGAGAGGAATCATGTAAATTGACTTCCTTCAATGGATAGATCTATTTACACTTCACATTGGGATAATTTATGCTAGTTTTCTCTGATGTCATCTGTTGTTCAGGTCACAATTAGTCATGGTCTGTATTAACCGAGGGGTGCTCTGCGTATTGGCAGAGGAAGGCATATTATTTGGAAAAGTGCCTATGAACGCTGGGCTTTTAATAAGGGTACAAGAGATTGTTTGCAAAAACACAACATTTACTTCCTGAACAACTGAAACTCTTCATTCTCATGAGGCTTTGTGGAGGAGGATGTTTTCTTTACTAGTGTACAAACAAACAGACAATGACTAAAAGAGACTAGGACAAAATATTTATTCTAGCTGTGTAGTGGCTCTTTGCTAAAGGAAAAGATGGCATTTTAAAATACATTAGGCGATGTCTCTTTTATAGGCCACACTATGGATCTTTTGACAAACTCAATGTGAATATGCTCAGTTACAAGATCCAATGATCAAAATATTAATTTTAAAATTCATTTACAATGTCACCAGATATAAGGGATATAAATATCTATGATGGGGAGACAGTACTCCTTCAGCGTTTTGACATTCTTGATGCAGGTTGGAGTCCTTTGTGTGTTTCTGTGTAATTTAGTGACTCTGACCTGTAGAAGGTAAACAAAAACGGTGCCCACTACCAACGGTCTCTCTGAACAACAACAGTAACAACAGAAACAAAGCAAAGTGTTTCCTGGCATCTGATTCTTTTCCTTTTGCAAAACATACCTGGTCCTGAACAGAATTTTATAACTGATACAGTTTCCCCACTCTTAATTCTTGCTTGTCTTGGTGCACTAGGCAGGGGCGGAGGGGGGACTGCATTGCTCTTTAAACGAGAGCCAACCAGATAGTAACGGTGTCAGCGTGTCAGCATTCGGAAGTATTTACCCTGAAGGCAATGGCAAGGGTAAAATGACAATTTGTGTCACCGTTGGATGAGAGAAAGTATCCAGAAAACTCCCTGACATCTGCTTCAGTATCAGGACGGAGGGAAGAATGGTTGTGGGTGGGGCTTGGAGGAGGACTCCCCGGATCAGCTGTGGAAAGGACGGCTGCACCCGTGGGGCACACCAATGCAATCCCAACACCAAGTGAGGGCAGCTAGGACTCAGAGTTTGGTGGGGAGATACATGTAGGCTCCATGTTGGTTTCCACGTTGTTTTAATCCCAGAATCGAAAGGAAAAGACAGAGACTTTAGTAATAGGAAAGGACGATCCTAACAGCACCATAGTTAATGATGACATTTAATGGACTAAAAAAAAAAAAAATTAAGTCGGGTCAGTGAGATGATTCAGTGGATGAAGGTGCTTGCCACCAGGCTGATAACCTAGGTTCAATTTAAGGACCCAATGCCCAATGGTGGGAGGAGAGAGTAGACTCTTGCAAGTTGTTCTCTGACTTCCATATGTGCCATAGGGTACACATGCTTCAGAACAGACACACACATGCACACACACACACACACACACACACAGTAATTTAAAAAAGAAATATTTTTTAAAAATGAGGATGAGCCTGAAAATGCCTGCCCAGAAGAGAGGTAGGAAATGCCCAGACAGCATGGAGCTAAGGAGGGAGTGACTATGAGAGCACGTCAATAATAAGGCAGTGTCCAAAGATCAACTGTGTCAGCTGCTGCTGCGAGACAGGTCAGAACAGCGCTGACAATACTTAGTGTTTGGTAATGGGATAGCCCTGTGGACTGACAGGCTGCACTGGGAAAGAGGGGGAGCCAGGCAGCAGCTTGAATAGCTAGGAAAAATGAATAGCTTACAAAATCAGTGTTCTGAGGAGTTTGGCCTGGAAGGGACGGCGACATGTGAGGGGCTGTGAAGTCCCTGCAGGATTTTATTCATGTCACTGTTGTTAAGTGGCCCGGAATTATGCATTTAAAAGTCATCTCAAAGGATGTAGCTGGGAGGTTGACTACACCAGAAAGGAGAATCCTAGGAATCGACTGGTTTTGATGTTTGACAGGTTGATGGGAACAGGTCCCACCCAATGTGTCTTCCGCATTCTTTGTGAGGAAGGAAGCGAGATCAATTGTTCAGAGCGAGAAGTCAGAGGGCTGGAGATTTGGGGAAAGTAGGGTAGAGTATGAAGTCACTGAAGACAAAACAATGGGAGATGTGCGGTAGGGGGTGCAGGGTGGCGCAGACTGGTTGGAGCTGATGATCAAACATTTAGACGGAAGGCGGAAATCAGTCTTTAAGGTATGAAGCTCTGTAATGCAACCACTCAGATTGAGTTAAGGGCATTGCCTCAACTGAGCTGGGCTTGCTTTAGAAGCAAAGGGCAGGAGCTTTTACTGCTTGGGACTGTTTTCAGATGAGCGGCACGGCGGACACAGTGAAATCTGGAGTGTTTGTGGGGCTGTTGTGAAAATGGTGACGCATGTCTCTCACCAGGACAGAGAGGCACCCCAAGAAAGGGTGTGAGCCAGAGTCTCTGTCGGCTTGAAGAGGGACCTCACTTACTAGTGTGCCACCTTTAACACAGCTGTCCCACAGAAGGAGGAAAAGCATGTGTTCCTCTGAAAGCTGCAATTTTTTTTTAAAAGGCTCAGAGGGTAAAGAATTTCCTTTTGATTAAAACAAAGGAGAAAGAGAACTGGGTCTAATGTTTAACAGTTCTCTCTCCCCATCAGGTTCGTTGGAGGCCCAACTATACAAAAACAAACTTCAGACGAGTCCACGCTAAGGCATGTTCATATGTGAATGTGATTTCTGACATGCCAGACACAACTCTCTCAGAATATGAGAAAGGCCACCTCTCCTCTCTTCATTTGGCTAAGGTAAAAGACGATCCTTGTATGCCAAGAATTGCCGTCCAGGTGAGGAGAAAGTAGAGGAAAAGGATGAATATCAAAATCTTCCTCAAGCCGGGCGGTGGTGGCGCACGCCTTTAATCCCAGCACTCGGGAGCCAGAGGCAGGCGGATCTCTGTGAGTTCAAGGCCAGCCTGGTCTACAAGAGCTAGTTCCAGGACAGGCTCTAAAACTACAGTGAAACCCTGTCTCAAAAAACCAAAAAAAAAAAAAAAAAAAAAAAAAAAAAATCTTCCTCAAGCAGGAACCGCACCTCTTCGTCTGCCATTCTAGTGGAAAGGAAGCCTAGCTAACTGCTTGATCCAGGAGGCTGAGAAACAGATGTACTCACTCTAGAGTGTCGCTCCGTTATCTGTTCTAAGTAGCCTTTTGATAGTATTTTTATAAAAACTTTTAGATAAGATGAAACAGAAAAGTAATGAAACATTTGCTATGTAGAAAGCAGATAGGGAAATAGTAATGAAATAATTTACAGTCAGACTTCACAACATTTTTTAGCCGATTCCCTGATTTTCTTCACCAAATGATGGGTGATAGCCAGGGTAACCTTCTTTTCCCCAGGAAGGCAAGCAACAGGGAATTCCAGGTAGGGAAATGGACTTTCCTACTCACCAACCAAACCGCAAATAAAAACAAAGAATGGTGGTACACCCCTTCAACCCCCGTCTTCTGGGAGCAGAGGTAGGAGGATCCCTGAGTTTGAGATCACCCTGGTCTACAGAGTGAGTTCCAGGGCAGCCAGGACGACACAGAGAAACCCTGTCTCAAAACACAAAAGCAAACAAAAAAGAAACATCTAACTGTTCAAAGACCAACCTGGACTGAACCGCGGACCTGAGGCAGCGGCTGGAATCTTAGCCTGTGCTGTTGTGAGAACTGAGATGATGGATCTAGCTCCCCGCTGCAGGGAACACCGGGCTACTCCCCACCCCACCCCCTGCCGAGTGTGACCATCCATTTCTATAAGCATGACTTTTTGTGGGTTTCCATCCAGAAGAGGCTCTCTGGCTTCATAAGATGGGAGGGTAGGAAAGGAACCAGTACATTTTTGTTTGCACCAACAAATGGAACAATTAGAAAGACAAGAAGGCAAGCCAAAATGAAGATGAGTCAAAGGAAGCAGACAACGGGAAGAATGAAAACGAAACAGAAATTCCTCAAAGACAATTCGTCCTAAGAAAATATGGTCATTTTTGGTTGAATCACAAATCAGATGGAAGCTATGTCTCTTTGAGGCCCAGTGTTACAAAGCGTAGGACAGGGAAATGGTCCTTCAAGATGGGAGTTCTGGCCCTCAAGTTTAGTCTTAGATTTTTCTGAGCCTCAGTTTCCCTACCTCTGCTCTCTGGACACCTTAAGGCCCAGCTACAGACCATCCCAACAAAATAACTTCTTTCCAATTCAGCGTGGTCTGGAAATACCAAGTATCCCTCACTGGAATTCAACACTCGGAAGTGAGACCACTTGCTCTAGTCTTGAATGACTGAGGACCGAGTACTTGGGGGAGAGGGGGAGTGGTCTCTTTGGCTACAGGCAGCAGAGTCCTGGGGTGGCTGGCTTTCTCCTGCCTCAACACCAGTCCAACAGTTTCTATGTGGTATTGCAAGCACTTTTATTCAAGTAAATACAGTGTTCATTGTAGGAAAAGCTACGTAAGCCAGGTATTTCCCAAATAGGCTCAAACGTATGTTCAAAGACCATGCAGTTGGGCCCCAGAGGTCACCAGCAGCAACTTATGGATCAGGCTTGCAACTCAGGCTCGCTGGCCATGTGAGCTTGTACCAGGCCTGCAAGGACCTGTTTCTCTGTCTAACAGCTAAAGGAAACTCCCTCTCTGTTCTTTTGCCACAGAAGCCACTTCCCTAACACAAAGCAGTCTGCATGCAAGTTTATGTAAGAACCCTCACACCCTGAGAACCCGTGTTTTCATGTGCCCCTCTCCATGGTTTCATAAGGCTTGGCAGTTAGAGCTGGTTTTACAGTTTGTTTTTTTTTTTTTTTTGCTTTCAAAGGGACAGGACTGGCCAGACCAGTCCTGGCAGAGCCTCTGCTTGGGCAGAGCCTATGTGAACCCTTCTATGGAAACATGGAAAGGCTGTGGATGGTTAGGGTGAAACAATATCAAATTCATGCCCTTGGGTAATCATCTTTTTTTGGACACTCTTTGCTACATGTGCTGTGTACAGTTGTGGGACTCTCGCCCAGATCATACAATGTAGAGGTTATTATTTTTTTGTTTTTGTTTTGTTTGTTTGTTTTTATTGATTTTTTTTAATTTTTATTGAACTCTACATTTTTCTCTGCTCCCCTCCCTGCCTCTCCTCTCTCCCCTCCCCCAAGTTCCCCACACTCCCAATTTACTCAGGAGATCTTGTCTTTTTTGTAGAGGTTATTATTGTCATTACCCATACGTTATAGATCAAGGTCCAGAGAGTTCCAGTAGTTATCCCCACGTTACATAGCTTAGTGACAGCCGTGTGAACTGAGCCATCTGACTCATGCTGTGCCACCTGGGGCTAATGAGTCTGAACTTGACTTGGTAGGATGTGGACCAGCCTCACCTGTTCATGACACGAGTTAGCCTGAGGTGAATTTTGGTGAGGTCTACAGACAGAAGACAAGTTGATGAGACCAAATTAGCACAAAATACTGAAATAAATGTTCCGTCTCTCTTTGCACAGGGTGTTAACTGTGGAGTGTTCCCCTGTAAGAGAGCTGCTCGAAGAGAAAAAGTGAGTTCACTCAGAGGTCTAGAGAATGCCATCTGTGAGGAAAATGGCTTGCTTATCCCCAAGAACTGGCTCTGCATGAACTCACCAAATACCTGGGTGGGAGGGGATTCACTTCCTAGTTACCTCTCACCACAGTCTGTCCACCATGACTGTATCATTCCACTTAGGGTCAGCAGGGCAGGGCACCTATGGTCACGCGGACCCCTACTTCCTTACCGCCTGACCCTTTATCTCTGTAGATCTGATGTCCTCAATAATGTCACAGCTGATTCTCAGGACTTGGAGCAAGAGTTTCTTAGCCCTTGCCCTTTTCCTGTCTATTCCCATTGTAACTACCATAATTAGGTACTCGGTGACGTCTGAATCAATGCTGCTAAATCAATCCTTCTAAAAGCAGCCAGGATCACTCCTGTGTCCACACACTACCTGATTCTTTATTGTCTCCCGAATCACAGCCCGGCAAAGTCCCCCAGCATTCAAAATCTTTACACATTTCCTTTCATGTGGCTTTTTAGACTGTCGTCTTTTAACAGCCAGTCCTGAACATGCCAAGCAGCGACTCTCACCCCAGCCCACCTAGTGATTGTTTGACACGTTAGTTCTTGCTCACTCCATTTGGACGGTCCAGCTATTGGGCAGGACAAATGTGACTCATCCAGTGGATTTAAAAACAGCGGCACAGAGGGGCCCAGGAGCCTGAGGTTCTACACCTAAGAAGTCAGAACCTCAAACTTCCTATCGTCCCCACCATCCCCATCCTATCTATCAAATTCTACCTAAGTCCAGCTCGAAGGCATCAATTCTGTACTTTTCCAAAGCCAAGCGATGAGCCACTCCTCTGGGTTCTCAGGGCACTTTGTCTCGCTAACTACTTAAAACAATCGGGGGAAAGTCCTGAGAATTCCTGCACAGGGCATGGTAGGGCACAATGCCAACAGATGTCAAGCTTACAGAATGCAGCACACTCTGATATATTAAAAAGTCTGGCTAGGAGCCCACTAAACTGACTTTGAGACCCACTACTGAGTTCTGAACTGTGGCTTCCAAACCGCAGACTGAAATCTTCTAATAGGCCCTCAACAGACTGGACTCACAGAAAGACACGTGTAGCAGGGATTTAAGTACAGTTCCTCCTGGAAACACAAACAGTTCTGACAAGACTGCATCAGGAAGGAAAGGCCTTGGCCAGCCAGAGGCCATCAGCTCCTTTCGGGAAGGGCAAAGGTGGCCATGTTGCGGTGTGGCATTTTCGAGGAGTGAGATTTGTGGGAACCAAAGATGCAGGGAGAAAGATTTCTTGATCAGATGTGTCTGATGACTGAGAGGAAACTTACATGCTCATCATAATCTTGAATATAGTGGGAAATCAGCTAGAATTTAAAAATAATAAAAATGTAATAAAATCCTTTGTTTCTATTTGCGTAGAGAGGCTCCGGGCCTTTGGGCCTGTAAACCTGCCACTGAATTTAGTATCTTTTCAACTTTATGAAGCACTTGATGCTTGCAAAGTGCTTGTAGAATTGCCAATTACCATAATGCTCGTCTTCTGAGCGCCGCAGCTTACAGAGGGCCTGAGGACTTAGAGGGAAGGATTTTTTTTTTTTCCAAAAGGAGAAACATTGGTCAAAAACAGTTCAACAGCAGGCTTCTGAGCTGTTTAAGATGTGGGGTGTTTGTTTCTGGAGACCCCTTCATTTCTCAGCCTGTAGCATATGCCAGCTCTCATGATAGACACTAGCATGCTACACTTGAAAATGCCCAGAATGACTCAGTGTGCCTGCAATCCAAGCCTAGGCCAGAGTGAGGGATGCCAGGAACAGTTTTTGCAGTTGCTGGGGAAAAGTTAAGAGGAGAACGCAAAGCTGTTCCAGACCCTTCCAGTACCAGCTGGTTAGTCCACATGAGAACTCCAGGCATGGGCCTGCAGAGCATCCTGTGTTCCGGCTGTGTTTATAGGCAACACGTCAACAAGACCCTGTACACGGCAGGATTTCAAGGAATTTTGAGGAAATAGCTCCAAGGGGTGTCAAAGGCAAGGGTTGCAGGATGTGTCTGCTTCCTTTGGGAGGAGGGTGGCTCCCCTGTGCTTCTTCCCCTGCTTTTGAAAGACGACAGCACCAGCCACTATTGCTGGCAACAGGCTGCCCTAGGAGCTGGGCATGGCTGGGAGGCTGGTGACAGTGTAGTTTACCAGTCTGAGAACAAAGAGCAACTTTTTCTTTCAAAGTGAATTTTCATCCACACATTTTCTGTTAGGTTAGCTAAGACCTCTGTTGGAAATCCTGCCATTTCTGACAGTAGATTGCTAGCTAACGACCAGGTCAGCTGGCTGATGGCTGGGCTTTTAGCTGCAAAGTATTCTGCTTGACTTTGCCCTGAATTCTTACCCTACTGGCTCATCATCATTAGAGGAAATCTAAGACTCAATCTCTTTATGAGAGAACACGTTCATATCTTAACACATTTATGTCTTAGAGTGCAGGCTGAAGACCCAGAAGATCATTCAGAGCAGAATGAGAATTTACTGCGCTAATTGTTACCCAAATAGGAAATCAGGGGCTGTTTGGGAAGCAGCTCTCCAAGGCCATTTTGTCCCCCCTGTCTCATCGCTGGACATCTGGCCATTAGCTGTCATCACTATAACAAGGGCGCTGGGGGCCTCTGTGCTTAGCATTCATCTCCCGCTCTCAAGAGCAAAAATGGTTTCCCGTGATGTGTGTGACTGACAGCCTGGGCATGGAGAACACTCGGGTTTTACTTCCTGACAGTTGTGTGGTTTGCCAAACACCTTGCACTTGCTGGTGATTTTGCTGACCAGTCAGAAAGCCTCTCGCACCCTCAGCTTCCTGGTAGACTCTGACGGCCACTCAGTGCCTAAGTCCTCTCCCCATGGATCCCTGACTCTCCAGAGCTGCTTCTCGTTGCACGCCTTTTTGACTTCCACAGCTTCTCAATGTTCCAGCTGTCTGTGGTGCCGGAACTCATCTGTTGGAGCCTAATCCCCAAGGGGAGACACTGAGAAGTGAGTGTTCTGTTCTCATAAACGGGACCTCTGTCCCTAGGACCAGGATCTGATGACTAATTTACTTCTACGGCTTCAGAAGAAGGTTGAAGACGTACTTCCCCCACCCCGAGGGAGAAAAATTTTGGAAGTATTCAGTGTAGGTGTCTGATCAATGACTGTCATGGGGATGAATCAAAAACGCTTCCATTCGTTTTTTAGCCACTAAGCCACCAGACAAAATATAAATGAGCAGTACGAGAGGATTCTTTTCCTCCTCTCCCCTGCCCCATTCTAATAACATGGTCTCCCTGGAACTCATACAGGACAGGCTGGGCTTGAACTCACAGAGCTCTGCTTGCCTCTGCCTCCCAGGTGCATGTGGCACCACACGTAGCTGAGACTTCTCACTGTGACTGTAACTGTGGAACGCTTAGATGCGTTCCTCTCTGGAAATACGCTTGCCCCCTGGAGACTGCCTTTCATCTCTTTCTTCTGATTCTCTCCGCCTTGCTCGTTTTCTTTCATCTGCAGCTGTCACAAGGTTTTCCGCCATGCTATCCTCCTTGTTTAGAATGCTCAGATTCCCGTCTCATCCTTCAATTCCACGTTAGGAAACTAACTCCTCCATGGAAGAACAGTAATTATCACTCTAGTAAGTCCGTCCTCTGTGAAGCATCAGCGTGCTGCACTGTCCACTCACACTTTCGAGGCGGTGTGACATACGCTGAGACGGCACCGTCGCCATGTCTACCCAGTGAGGGAAACCTTGATTTGGGGCGCTCTGTGCTGTGTGACATCTACAATGGCTTTATATACAGACAGGTGCTAAGTAACTTCAGTCCTCCGGAGGGACCAGGCTCCTGCTAGGCGGTAATCTGTGCAGGCAGCGGCAGCCCTCTATGCTGATAGCATGTCTCTGGTAGCTCATGAATTTGTAACTTGGAAATACCTTGGCTGCCACAGTTGAGGAGTGACTAAGTGACAATTCAACTTTATAACAGAAGACTCCCCCACCCTCAAGGAGGAAGAAATGTGAAAACAAAATGCAATACTGGGGATACTGAAGCAGTGGGCATTCGATTTGAAAAGTCTTTACGTTGTTTTCTTTGAATACCTTTAGATCAAATAATACAACACTAAGCCAGAAATCATCAATACGACATCGCATCGCTAATGGGAAAGCAGCACAGCTTCACCTGGAAAGGGGCAATTGGGAGGCTTCCTTTATCGAGGGAAGGTACAAGAGGAATAATTATCATCAAAGCCTAGTATTGCTGCCATTGTGGAATCCAAAAAATTGCTGCATTTCTCTATCAAGTCCAAATTGCTCTCCACGGCATAATTTCCAGAACAGTAACTATGGGAGGATGGACCGTAACTTAGGAGAAATTATAAGCGAATCGACTGTGTGTACAGCGCAGAGCACAAAATAGTGCAGCTTAGCAACCAGTCTGGGCTGCTGACTCGGGGTCAGAGAACTGTGGTGGCTCACAGCCCAAATGAAGCCTTTTCCTTATGGAGACCCAAGTCGTCCTTACGTAGTAAAAATACAGCTGCTAAACTAAACACTATTGCTGGGGTGTAAAAGAAAGGGAGTTGAACGACTCACAGGGAACTAGTGATAAGGAACATTAAATGTACCACACGGCACTTCTTTTAGAACCGTGGCTGTAACGCATACTAAAATTAGCAGTTTATTAAGCATCACTCCAAGTGCCCTGAGTGAATCCCTTTAATAATCAAAGCACACCAAATGATTACATAACTAGTCTTGGGTAGGCCATAACAGCAAATCGCAGTTGATATAAGCTAAGCGGCAAAGAAGTGATTCATAGTAGAGAATCAATGGCTGGTCATTAAAGCAGATCTTCTATATTTGATAAAAGGCAACAGTGGGATATTTGAGGGTGCCTTTCTTTATTCTAGAAATGCCTTCTTAAAAGGATGCCTATAAATCAGAAATCATCAAACAAAACCAATCAGAATAGCAGCTCTGTGGAATTTGTCTACACCATGCATCAGGAACCTAAAATGGCCTTGACAATCACGCAACAGCGAAGGCATGAGGAATGTCTAAGACAGTGCCGTACCTTGGGAAAGTCCTTAATAGACTGCTTCGGTGTCATAATTTAAAATAATTTGGGAACCTATTTTTCACAAAAGGTGGACCTACGTTTTGATTTTGTGGTTGCGTAAATCTCAATTTTCATTTTGTTTGCTTTAAAGATGAGGTGAAATAAGAAAGCATTCTCATCTAATAGAGATATTATTAAAATATGTTTATGAGAAAAAGAGAAAAATATTTTAGGGGTCTTAAAGCTCATGTAGAACGAACTCTAGGACCGTTGTGGAAAACCCAGTCACCATCTTTGGAGCCTGATTTTCTTAATGACAGTGGGAGACCATGGTGTCTAGACAGGAATTCAGAGGGTCAAATCTGTACTTACAGTCAATGTCTTGAAGAGCTGTCTCCAACTACGGATTTATGATGTACTTAAGAAAATAGCACTCTTTGAGTATTTTCAGTGTTTTGGTTCTGGGATGCTAGTGAGTTGGGTTGCTCTCAGTCGGAGGCTTCTAATAATTGGTCAGCTTTCTCAGGATTCAGACAAAACAAAGGGCAGCATGCATTCATCTTATTACATGGAGAAGGCAGTGAAGATCCACATTAGACTTGAACATGACGGTCTCTGTTACCCTGTTAAAAGTCCTGTGTGTTGCTTCCACCACAATGCCATTAGAACACAGGGCCCAGGAAAATGGCTTTTTCTTGCAGTTAATTTTAATTTCTATTGTTTGGGGACTAAAACCAAGGGCTAAATGTAAGCTATTTCAACAGTGACACCTATGAAGGAAAAGGGTGACCAAAAGCCAACTGGAATGCCCAAGGAACTAGCCCAGGGACGGAGGCAGTGGCAGAATTGCTGCTCCCTGTGGGAGTATGTCTCTGGCCAGCTTCCTGGGGAAAGCAGATACAATGCTGTAGGCATTCTTCTGTGAGGACGCCATTAGGGAGCTAGTCAGAGACAGCCTTCAGAAAGCAGATTAATTTTTGCTTGTCTCAAATATGAACAAATAATAGTGTTTCCCTGAAGCCACTTTGGGATCATCTGATATATATCTGTAATCTGAGCACCTCTAAACACATCCCCCTTCCCCAAGGCTTTTTCTCATTAGTGATTTCAAAAGGATCTGGGGCCAACACTTACTTCAACAAGGCAATCAGCAGAACTTCAAGGTAGGTGCCTAACTACCTTGTTTGCTACTGAAACCTAGCATCTAATGGAGTTGTTCTCAACCTTTCTAATGCTGCAACTCTTGAATACAGATTCTCGTGTTATGATAACTCCCAACCAGAAAAAATATTTTAATTGCTGCTGTTTTCATTTTTTTCATAGCTGAAATTTTGCTATTATGAATCATAATGCAAATATCTGCCTTTTCCAATGGCCTTAGGAGACCCCTGTGAAAGGGTCATTCAACTCCCAAGGGGATCGTGACTGACAGGTTGAGAACCGCTTGCATAATGTGTCACCTGGCACATAGTGGACACTCATTAGAGTGTTACCTGCAGATTTCGCTATCTTCCCTGCTTGCTAATGAAAATAAAATGTGCCTCATGCCCAGACTGGTGAAACTTCTAATGAACAACTAAGAAATGATGACATTGCAATACTATGATGACAACTAGGACAATACTAGACACAAGTGCAGCACTGGCAACGCACAAATGCCAAGGACAGGAGCGCTCAGTAGATGGAACACACAAACCAAGAGCCTCGGGTCCTCTGATGGGACATTGAATAGACTACGCTGCTGGCTTCAGATCCAGCAGCAACATTGGATTCCTCAGATGAGCCTTTCTTGCCTTTGGGCTCAGTGGCTTGTTTATGAAGCAGAAGTCTTTGCTCCTCTGGGACACTGTGTAAGGCAGACTCAGCCATTCACAAAGCCTATATCACTACTCCAGTAAATGACTTAGGACTGCTTCCAGCAGTCAGCACAGTGAAGATCTGCACTGTGGGGAATCATCATTTGGAACTGAGGTTTCTGCTCATAATGTTCACACCTAGGATTCAACGTAAGAGTGACCATGTGGGATAGAAAGCATTCCGTCAAATTTTAGGAGAAGTAATCTTTCTTCCATTATCACTCCCTTTTTCTTTTTCTCTGTTAAGATCAAACTATTGTTTCATTTAAGCTCCCTAAATATGTGATTTGAAATACTGTTGGAGAATAACCCAGATGCTCAGCGTTTGTGTCTCTTAGGGTGTAGTCCCAACTACTCATGCCGTAGCGTTCAGGAAGTCTGTCACCCCGCCCAATGGGAACATACAAGGGCCACGGTACTCACAGGTCTTCAGTGATCTTTCGTTTGGTGGGTACTTGGCCCGTGAGCTCTGTGAGCTCTCTACCGTTGTGGCTTTCTGGAATTCTACTGTTGAGTCAATCTGTGAATTCATTGTTATCTCTGAGAATTCTTCGCATCATGTAAAATGCTGGCAAGCACACACTAAGTCCTTATGTTAGTTGATATTGGCACAGGGGAAGTGCTTAAGATGATTTGATGCTGCCCTTTTTATTTTGGAATAGGTCATTTTTTTATCTTGTGTCATTTGCTTTGGTAGGACTAATATATACACATGCTTAAGGAGAGCAATGATAAATGACGGAATGGAGAAAGACTCTACACAGCCGACAAGCCAGCAGGACCATTAGTCATGGAGAAGGCATGCAAGATTCCCGCACCAGCAGTAACACCCGAGTCTAGCCCAGTCATTCTACCAGATGTCTTAAGATATGAATAAGGATGCACCAATTGTAGCTTCTAAGCTGCTCATTATGTGAGATTCTTAGTGAGGTTGGTAGGTGGTTCTAAAATTTTGGGTTTAATGTTAATAGAACCAACATTGGGATAAGCTATATTCAGTCACCCATACAGAGCGCACAGGGCCTCTAAGCCAGGACTAGGCTAGACACAGTAGTTCAGCAGCAGAGTAGAACACGTCTACATGTAATATCTGGGTCATTTGAGTTTATCCTTTAAGAGGTTAGATTTTTTTAAAAAAAAAAAGTCCTCTCTTGTATGTAGTAGATAATCATCTTTCTTTAACCAGAATCTAAGCCATGAAATTTTGGGCTCCTGTGTTATTAATTAAGTCACTAGTAAATTAGGCTTGCAAAATCCTGGTGGTTACACCAGAAAATTAATGGGTGGGGGAGAATGTATTTCTTTCTCCCTGTGTAGGGTAGGGACTAAAGAAGGGAGAACTGACTTAAGGGCAGCTAAGGTAATTGGGACCCATGTCAGGTGTGCGGCTAAGTCCAGAGAGTGAGATACATAGGCTAGGGAGGCTTGGGTGAGTATCTATATGGGGCCGCCTAGATGAAAACCACTGCCATCCAATTGACCTTGCCCTGTTTGCAGGCTCACTTAGTAACCTTCAGATAATTAATATGCATTTCTTGCTACATCAATATCTGAAGTGAAGGTGCCTTGGATAGAAAACCTTGCTTTCTGGCTTGTCTGATTCATTTGTTCATTCATCATTAATTCATTCAACCAACAAATATTTATTGAGTGTCCCCTCTCTGCCAGACATTATTCTGTGTCTTAAGGACAACCACAGAACAAGAACAGACCCAAATCTCCATTTCCAGAGAGAATATATCCTGGTCAGAGGAGGCAATTAAAAGAAAGCACATAATATACTAAAAAGTACATCTGTAGGGCAGTCATAAAGCAGAGAAGAACTGAGTGAATGCCCTACAGGAACTTGCTGATTCCAATATAGCGCCAGGAGGGTCTTGCAGGCAAGAGGAATGAGAGAGGGGGAGGGTAGAGGCATTGCAGTCTGAGGGGAGAGCCAGCAAGAAGCTGTCCCTGACATACACAGGGCACACGGGGCCAGAGTTGACTTTAATTTTCTGGATAGGGAAGGCTATTCCACCCCACGGGAACATGTTGATACAGACGTTTGGTGTCTGGTTTACATTTCTGCCTCCTTGGACCTTAGTTAGACTAAATCTATTGCCTTAGAAGACTGAAGTACTTTTTAAAGTCCCTTGCATATTTAACTTTATGCCCCAGAAAAGTTGAAGATATGATTTGTTTTTATGGTGCTAGGAATCAAATGCAGGACCTCACCCATTCTGAGGGCTCTACTGTTGTGGCATAGCCCAGCCCAAACTTCGAGGCTATGACTCAGAAACTTAGCAGCTCCTCCATGGTGGGTATTCTCTCTGTGACTGACTCTGACCCCCAACCCTGGTCTCACCAGAATATTGTCAACAGACATTTGAGAGGCGAGTGACGCACTACATAGTGAGGAATCAGGCTCGTCCTTGTCTAAAGGGCAGCTCCAAGCACATACTGAGCTAAGGGGTTTGGTTTTATAAGTAGAGTAAGAGAATCCCTCACAGAAAAGTTCATTTGAATATCTCTGTGGCCTTTGGAGGGATCTGGGCTTGAACAGAATTGAATTTTACCAGCTGGAAAATGTGAAGCTACTTAGGTAAGTGATCTGGGAATTTGGCTTTCTGTCACAAGGGTGGTGGTAAGAATCCAAACCAAAAGAGAGGTTCTACGATTCATGAAGTCAGTACCTGGTAGTACCCAATAGCATTTGTTCCCCACCATCCCCTTATGTCTCAATTTCTTCTCTCTGTTGCATGGTTCAGAATTGCTGCCCACATTGAATTGTGATGAAACTGTCATTAATCATCAATTTGGGCACTATAGGCTTCTGACAACAGGAGAGCCCAGGTTGCTGCACTGAGGCCACCCTTGACCCCAATGGTCTCTTTGTGTGTATTCTCTAGCACTCCCAATCTCCTGCAGAGCCTAGAACAGAAGTGCGGGGCTGAGTGGAAAGCCCTCTGTACCATGCTTGGCCACTGCCCATCTTTATTAAATCTTCATTTGTGTAATTCTCCCAACCCCTGTAGTCTCGAGGAAATTTTTCTTAAGAATGTATGTATGAATTACTTGTCATGTAAAAATAAAACAACAAAAAAGTGAGCCCCAGTGGTTTGCTTTATTGCTAATAATGCTAAAATAATAAACCACCCTTGAGTCTGAACATTGGGTATCCACTGCATAGGAATGGGGGTTATCATGACGCAATTTCTAAGAGACTACCTCAGTAGTCAGTTAAAGCCTCCTTTTGATGTTACTCTCAAAAGCATTTGTAGATATGGTTAAATGTACAACCAGCCGATTCGAAGTAAATAAATTACCCAGTGGGCTTCCTGCAATTAGTTGCATAGCTTTGAAAGCAGAACGGAGGAGGCTCTGCAGGATTCTTCCTCAAGACTGCAGCATTAGTAGCTACCCTGGCTTCCAGGCTGAGAGCGTGCCCTTCAAACTGTATGCTTGTTAGCTTCTACGACTACTCAAACCAGTTCTTTGGAATGGGTCTCTACATGCACATATGCATGAATCAATCATTTCCAGCAGCTTCTCTGGAGAACTCTGTCTAATTCAGGTGTGTCTGAAGGCTCATTTATTTATTTATTTATTTATTTGGCAAAAATTCCCCTTTTACCATACTAGGGCTCAAACCCAAGGCCTTTCATCATCGGCAAGAGTCCTATCACGAAGGCAGAGGCAGGCGGATCTCTGTGAGTTCGAGACCAGCCTGGTCTACAAGAGCTAGCTCCAGGACAGGCTCCAAAGCCACAGAGAAACCTTGTCTCGAAAAACCAAAAAAAAAAAAAAAAAAAAAAAAAAAAGAGTCCTATCACGGAACTACCTTCTCCATTCTGTCAAGAATTCTTCCTAGAAGGCTGAGGCAAGATGTTGGCAAGTTCAAGGCCTGCCTGGGCTCTTGACTGAGTTCAAGACCAGTACTTAGCAAGATGCTACCTCAAAATAGAAAATTAAAAGGGTGAGTGTGTGTGTGTGTGTGTGTGTGTGTGTATAGCTCATGTCTAGCATTTGCAAGGCCCTTGGTTTAAACTCTCAGCACTACAAAAACAAGCAGCAATTCTTTATGCTGCTTTAAGCGTGGGATGGGATTTTATGGAGATGAAGTCTCAGTAGTTCCACACTGTACAACCCATTTCTACCAGCATCCTAGTATCTCCTCTGGTCAAGGTTAGGTAACCTGACTCCAGTGGGGGACTGTCCCTACTTTGGCAATGACTGGCACGGCCTAACCTATTAGGGTGACAGGGTTATAAGTGGGCAACAGAGTGAATGTAAAACGCCACATTTATAATTTGTCTGAAAATACAGCTATATGACGAGGTCCCAGAATTAAAACTGGTTGGCCTGCTCCTCTCCAGGTAAACTTCAGACCTTAACTAGGACACAAAACCCCTGTTGTCTCTGAGAAAGGCGCAATGACGGCTGCACTGCAGTTTCTGGAAGGAATGCACAGGAGGACACATGGCCGTGCGGAGAGATATTACACAGAGGATAAATCTGCTTTCATTTCTATTAGGCTGTCCTTAATCGTATGGAAATAAACCTTTGGTGGAAAGTGAGATTAAAACCTGTGACATCATCTAAATTTAGAGCCTGCTGCTCCAAGCTAAAAATTTGAGTGGGCTCCAAATTTCATTTTCTTGTCTCCTAGCTAATTTTTCTACTTCATCCTTTTTCTTTGTTGGAAAGCTTCCCTCAAAGCACGTTCAGAATTTGGAGGGAGAATATAAAAACCTCTTACCAGGTTTCTGATGTCCTATTTCCTTGCTGTGTATTTCATCAGGTGTTTTCTTCAGTCAATTCTTACACCTTCCTATAAATTTGGTTTTATCAGAGACTGAAATCAATGGCACCTGTTTCTAGAAGAAAAATCCAGAAGGAGTATTAACCTGCAATAACTCGCCAAGAACAAACTCCCTAGAGACCAGGAAGGCTCCAGGTAGCTAGTGAGACCAGAGCAAGAGGCCACTAATGACCAAGCTGCATTGCTTTTTGCAGGGTGGTAGCCTGCACTGCCTACACAAATGCAGAGTTGCCAGTGAGGAATCTGGCCACAGACAGCCCAGATGAGTTTAAGCAGAGCTCAGCTCCAAGCCCCGCCCTCCACAGCACCACGTGATATGGAGCGCTACAGGTATGGATGTTCTCTAATTTACACACGAACATGCTCTTACTTACCTCTCTGTGCATCTTCAGTTGGCTTCTCTTCACTTCCGTCTTAACCTTCCTTTCTAATTTCTAGTCCTTCTCTGATTTGTGCTCCTTTCATCCCAGATGTGAATTTACCATATTTCTTGCCTCCTCGCCCCTCGCGCCCCTCGTGTTACAGCTTCTCCTCCTTCACCTGTTTGCGGAGTTCTATCAAGCTTGCAAAGAGATCCTTTCTCTCCTCTTAACTTCCCCTCTCCTGACGACATGTTGTGGTTTTAATCATTGCTTTGGGTTTTAATCCAGAGACTGGCGTTTTCTCACTGAATGGAGAGGGATTTTGTCACTACAGAAAACCAGCGAGGACCCAAAACATTCAGCTCACAGCGCAATTGTCTGTTTCCTCCCGTGTGGAGCTCTTGACTGGATTAGCCATGGACGGCTTGCTTCTACAGGGCCAAGCACTTCAGCCTGGCGTTTCAGCCCCCGAACTCACATGACACGGCATGTCTGAACTGCTGCATTCACACTGATGGCTAGAATTTTTTTTTTTTAATTCTTTTCAGAATTAAAAGCTTACCTAAGTGTTCCTGAGGGGAAACAAAGAGCAACACTGTTTTATACTATGAGGAACCAGACTTCCGGTCCTCAGCTTATTCATTTCTCCTTCTACCCCATCATTTTACACAGGACACGGTATATACAGTGGTTCCTGGGAAGCGGGTGTAGCTCAGGCCTGTCCACGCCCATCAGACCAACCAAAGCCTGCAAAGGTCATTGAGACTGTTTGGTGAAGCAGGTCTCTGGCCAGCCCAACTGGAAGTAAGACCTTGTAAGACCTTTATATAGAACAACAAAATAGATAAATTCTTCAGGACCACGCGATTTTGTTATCCGACATTAGAAAATACCCGATCGCCGCAGAAACATCACGCACATTTTACACAGGGATTTCCCTTTGCTTTTCAACGCTTCACAATGGTCTATGTGGTTTTAGGTTTTGAAGTCATTCCTTGGCGTAGGCTTGCCCGTGGATTCACTTTACCTTTGTGTGCTCCTCAGGAAGTAGCAGTCCTATTCCTCCGTGATGAGGAGGACCTGCCAGGTTGTCATTAGAAAGGATACTTGTGATCAAATCCATACCACATCCTGAAGAGCTGCGCACTCTCCGTCTTTGTCAGGTTCTTACCCAACGAATTCGCTTCCTGGAGAGAGACCACAGACAACAGTACATCTTAAATCCATGTCACACCACGTCCAATTTAACTACACGACTAATGACACATTGAAAAAAGAAGCCTAGGCATGTGCATCTTAATGGTGAAGGAGTTTTCATCTTCCTATGTGGATGAGACTTTTTTGGTATGATTCAGCATTCTCTTTCCTAATCACTTTTTATTAACTAGCTAAGGAGATATCACTTTTGGACACCAGTGGAAACTGGCTTTCTCACATTGCTGTTGTAGGAATCTTGCAGTCCACTTAAATCAAATCTGGGTGGTATTTATTTACGGATAATCAAGAAATTACTAGAGAAATAACCTAATGTTGGTTACGCCGGTTTCCATTCAATGTCTTTTTGATCGATCTCTGGTAAAGGCTGTGACTGGGTTTTGCCTTTCTGCTAAGATTAGGAACAGTTCAAAGAGATGCTCCTGTTGGGAAGCCAATAAGAACTGTAGAAACAAAAGAGAAAAAATGCATTCAATGGCATTGCCTGAGAGCAAAGCATCAGAGGTAGAGAAACGGGAAAGATGCAACTGGAAAGGCTTGTGCTACAGATGCTTGCACTGTGGTATGATGAATCTTTGGGAGCATTTTGATGTCTGAGTGTTCCATTTTGCATATTAAGGAAAGCGAATTTCAATCAATTTCGATTGTGACGGCTGCTTACACTAGGCTTAGTACCGATTTTCTGCTTTGTCTGGGCCCAGAATTTCCACTTCAAACTATACTATGACTTGGCTGATCAGCAAGAAAGTGAGCTTTGTTCTGATGTACAATGATGCATGGAAGACCATGGAAACCCACGCACTATGCTGAAGTCGGCCCTCCTCAAGCCCAGTCTGATTTGATTTCATTGTTCGTTAACTTGTTTCTTGCTCTTCCCAGCCACCTCCATTGTTGATAATGATGAATAGCTATGCTTTGCTCTGTGAAATGTCTCCCAGCAAATGCTACAGCTCCAAGAAATGGGAATACAAGAAAGGCAAGTGTGTCCCACTGTTATTTACCATTTACCCTTTGTCGAAAATGGGGCAGCAGAAAGTGGTTTCATACTGAAACTAAACCCAAACTCACCAATCCTTCTGTCTTAAGATCTCTAACATCTCAAAAATCGAAAGCTTCCTACAGGATACTCCCTGGAATACTACTGTTCCTGGGATAGTGATGGAGAGTCCATGGCAAACAATGAGAACAGATAGACTAGAAAGTCCCTTAAAGATTCCCTTAACCCCCTAATAGTCCAACGTTATGCTGTGCTTTTTTAGTTTTTGATTTTGAGATAGCACCTCACCATGTTGTAGTGCTGCCTGTTCTGGAACTTGCTATATCAATCAGACTTACCCAAACTCATGGAGATCCACCTGCCTCTGCCTCCTGAGTGCTGGGGTTAAAGACCTTCTAACCTTTTATAGTGACCTTGAAAAAAAATCTTCAAGAGGGTAACTTTTTTCACACCCACCGGACTATAGACCTCATTTTCCGTTCCCAATCCTTCCATGAGAGCCTGTTGTCTCTCCTGGGCATCATGAGGTCTATGAACGGTGAAGTGCCATTGTTGGTATCAAGAGATAGAATTTCTTCCTCTCTCTCTCTAAAGGAAATGTAGTCATCTGGCTCAGTTTCCCCATGCTTCTTGTCTTTGTGTAGCTATGTGTACCCAACAACAGCATCAGAGCAATGGTGTCAACGAAGCAGCCTGGGCAAGCTCTTTATGAGCCTCCATTGCTCACAGCGTGGCAGGGCTCAGCTGCCAGAGCAAAACTTCTCACAATGGACTGGACTGGTTTAAAAAAAAAAAATCCTGCACAGACTGCGGGGGCTTTCCTTCTCAGTTTCTCCTTCTCTTTTCCCTTGAGAACAAGGACTTTCTGAGTTTTACTTATCCACAGGCATGGGTGATTGCAATAGTTGGCAGCATCTACTAATCACAGAACAGCCACTGAGTGGACTTGACAAAAGCGAGTGTGGGGACCCCTCCCCCCTTTGTAGAAAGAAAGGGTGGGTGCCGAGGTGGTGAGCTTGGATAGCATGTGGAGGCTCAGCTGCCAGCCTCCGACAGCCCAGCTGAGCGGCTTTGAAATAATGACAGCTCCTCGCTATCGAACGCTCGTTAACTTCCAGGCAGCGCGCTAGTCACATTATTCAGTCATTAATTTTTTCCAATCATTATTTTTCAATTTTCACCACAATCCATCTAGGTTGGTTGAGTTCTAGCTATTTTGTGCTCAAGGACCTAGAGACACCCAGAGAAGGGAAGATGTGAGTACAAAGCCACACAGTTAGCAAGAAGTGCAGCAGTTTGAGCCTAGGACTGAACTGCTAGGCTCCAAAGACGGTGTTTCCTCCACGGGTCTCCTGTTTAACTGCAGAGAGCAGTCATTCTCTAATGGGCAGCATAATTTCCTTCATAGTTTTCTTTCCCTCAACCTCCCCTTTTCTTTCTTCCTCAGATTCTTTCATGGGTTTACCTCAAACTTGACATCCTCCTGCCTCAGTCTAATGAATGCTAAGATTATAGCACACTCAGTGTGAGTTATAGTTTCTTAATTGTAAAATTAATTGAGGAAATCAGACTGTTTGGTCTCCAAGAAACTAAAACCATTTGGAATGGCTATATTTGTACTACTGACCCCCCCCCCCCCAAAAAAAAAAATCAGTGGCTGCTTCCTGAACACATGCCAATCAATGTCAGACGACATCCTAAATGATTTTTACACACTGCAGATTCTGATAACAAGTCACGAGAGTGTGCTTTCTCATTACCTGTGTTTTAAAGACTAGGAACCCAAGGTGAGTGGGGAACATGGAACATGGAGATCTCTAGGCATACTTTAAGTTCCTTAGAAGCAGGAATTCTTCATCTAGCTAGAGTTCTGGGGTATAAACAGGAAGCCAATGGGGGCAAAAGGGGTCTCTGAGCAGGAAGACAAGGTCAGACTCCGGGATGCTCATGAAGAGAGGGAACAGCTACATACAACTTAGACTCCTGGGCACACTTCTCCAGGGTTTTCTAGGCTCCTAGAGCTTCGTCTCCCTTATCTCTCCTCTTTCTCCCTGCTTTTCATTTTGCTTCCAAAGGATACAAAAGTGGAACTCAGAAGCTCTCCTGAGAGGATTTAATTCTGGAAAAACATCTACAATTTTTTTTTGGTCAACTGAAGAGTGCCATAGGTAAAAAAAACAAAACAAAACAAAAAAAAAAAACAAAAAAAAAAACCAACCTTTAACCTTTATTTTAGCTGAGTAACCGGAGATGGAGATGCTAGTCATTTCACTTTGTAAAAAAGTAAATGGAGTTCCAACTGTACCAAAGCAGGGGTGGAGTGTGTTTTCCCAGGTGATGATCAAGAATTGACTGTTTATGCTGCTCCTAGTTAAAAATTTCAATATGTTCCTTAAACATCTGTTGGCCCAGATCTGGATCCATTCATTTATTTCTCTAAAGTTATTGATGACTTAATAACTTGGTTATGAAAGGCCATTAATAAATGAGCAGAAATAAATGAGTCAGTCCAGTGTGTGTTACACTTGAGCAGTGGGGGCTAAAGATAAAGGTGCCAAGGGAAGGCCAGCCTTAGCAGTCATGGTGGAGAGGGGAAGGCATCTGATAAGGCAGCACAGACAGTAGGCCCTTAGAATGGTCCTGCTGTGCAGACAGTAGGGGCATCAGTCTATCTGCATTGTTCTGCAACAGAGATCCACACATGCTTCAAGGGCAGCGGATGGAAGCAGTCATCAGAAGGAAGGTGGTCTACAGGTCCATGGTGGTTTTCTTTATCACTAACAACAGGTATTCTCTCTTAAGTTTCTTTATTCCCGAGAAGGGATATGTATTTTAGAACAAGCATGGGATACAACATGTCCTCACCTTTTCTACCCCCAGATGGATTCTTAAATGTTCCCAAGACCAAGGTTTGGTCTTTCTTCCACTGAATAACAATGATACACTCACGGAACCAGAGCCTCAGGTTTCCCCAGCTCTTCATGGGAACTGGAAATTCAAGAGGGTTGAATTCTACCTTTTATTTGCCTTGCTACGTCTAAGAAGCAGGATGATGGATGTATATGGAATTTCTGGCTCCTTTATTATCTTCTGTTTCTGGGAACATTTAAAAATGGCCAGGCAATCTGATCTTTTCCCCACTCCCACTCCCACCTCTTCGAACAAGGGACCAGAGTAGAGATTGGGAAATGACCTGACCGGGCACAGCAGGAAGTGGATCGATTTCTTTCTACTGAGCCTTCATGTGTGGCTCCATGCTGAGAGAAAAAAATTATGATGGTCTTCTTTACTTTGGGTTTATTTGGACTGGTGAAGGAAAAGCCAAAGGCTCTAACCAGAAACCTATAAAAAGCCAGACACAGAAGCAAGGAAGGATTGCATGCTGAATGGACAGTACTGAGCAAATGTGGAGGCTTTCCCCAAATACTGCGCAAATGAGGCTTTCCCTGACGGACCGGAGCTCTGCAGCAGGCATCCACGTGGGCTGTTGTTTGTCTCAGATGGGTATGGGAAGGAGTGTTTTCTTTTCTCTTCCTGAGTGTTTCATATGTAATACTAATGACAGAAGTTAAGTGAAATGATTAGTAAACGGACTCTGAAATTATTTCAACAATGATGTCAGGCCCTTTCTGGGTTCCCAAGCTGCTATTTGGTGGTCCATAAAGATAGAATTGTTGATGTGGTATTTTGCCTTATCACCTCTGACCAGAATGGAGAGTCTTATGTGGTAATCTCAAATATATGCCTTGATTTACTAATTACTAAGAAGAGAACCATATTTTGTGCTCTAAAGTAAAGATTCCAGCATTCTGAGGGAGGCTGATATCATAACTGAAGGGCGAATGGAAAATTTGTGAAGTTACTTTTTGAAAGGTCAGCCATCAATTTTTACATATTCCTCACATAGAAACACTTTATGCAAATGTTCTCACCTTCCGCCTTTCCAAACAAATTCTTATATGTTCCAAAGAAGAGGATCGGCAAATGCATGAGTAAGAAAAAAACGTGGGGGCAGATCATGATCAAGAGATGAGCAAAACTCTAATAAGCTGCCTCCCAGGTACCTCAGTAGTCCCACGGGTAGACTATACTACCTGGGTTAGTTGCCAAGGAGCGAACTTGGTTCATATGACTTGGGCTGGTAACACATGCATCTTCATACAGGGAAGATAAATTGTTTGGCTCAGGGAAATGAAATATTGGTTTTTAAATAGTTGCCTACAAATTCTTTGATTCTACTTTCTTTAAGAGAATGGAGTCTAATTCCCCTCAACACTGTGCAGCATGTACTTAAAAACGCATATCTAGTGACTAAAATGTACTATACAAGTGATATGATGCTATGCCATGCTCAAGATTTGCTCATAAAAAGACACCAGAACTTTCTCTTTGCTTTCTTTCTTAGACTGCCTGCTCTGAGAAGCTGGCTTCTGAGTGGTGACTCTGTAGTAGGCCTGTGAAGCGCTCCGTGTGTCACCAGAGTCTTCTACAGCTAGGAAGAACTCAGCGGCTTCTGTCAACATAGACGTGGATTCTCTGGATCTAGAAAAGTCTTCCAAAGACAACCACTCCAGCTGACACCTTGTCTGGAACCTCATAGGAGACCCTGAGTGGAAACACTCAGTCAAGTTGTTTTCAAATTCTTGACCCATAAAAGCTTTGAACTAATAAGTATGTGTTGTTCTAAGTCATTATGTAGCAGTAGATAGTGAATACTAACTAGCTCACACTCTATTGTGGATTACAGATACAAAAGGTACTCATAGGAATTGAAAAATGTAATAAATGATGATGCCTGCATTTGCATAGTTCTCTGGGAAGCATTTTTACCAAATAACTTATTCGTAAGGTAGAAAATTTATCTCCCTTCTTAATAGCCCATCAAAAACTAATCATGTGTCCAAAGTGACCATATTACAAACTGAGAACTGAGGACAAAGATAAAACAAAAACAAAAGACAAATACATGGATGAACTTAAAGATGGGAGGGTGTTCACACCATATCATTATTCTTGTTCCACAGTACTCTTACCTGAAACCTGACTTACAGCATGGTTTAGTTGGCATGATAACCCTTTTATATACCTGTATCCACATTCACTCATACACCACAATGGACAATGCATCTTACACAACAAGATCCTGACTTAGGCTGCCCTCAAATATGCTAATAATTCCCAAAACACAACCACCACCATAAAGCTAAGAGTTGCACATCTTGACTCAGGCTTCCATTATACAGTATCCCGCATCCATCTGAAAGCAAAGTGAAAGAAAGCAATGTTCCTTTTCCTATGCAACAACTTCAAAATCACTTTCAGAATATGCAGTGGTGTGCCATGTGGGGTGCCTGGTATCCCAGACATAATAGGACTCAATGATCAGGTAACAGGCAGCAGAGAACAACAAGATAAGCTGTAGCAACAAAAATGAAACCCCCGAACTGGCAATCCATAGAAACAGATAGAAATAATGCGGGCATTAGAATTAACAGGGAAAGGCTTTAAAACAGCTATATACAACATGCTGGAGAATTTAGAGTCACTGAGATAATAAGAACAAAATGAAAACCTCTGAAGAAAAATGTGAGCTACAAAAAGAAAGAGGGAAAGAAAAAAGAAAAAAGAAAAAGATAAAAGGGAGATTCCAGAACAAAGGTACATAATATCTAGAAAGAAAAATCGGCTATATTGGCTTAAGGACTGACTGGATGCTGCCAATGGTAGTAAGCTTGAAAGAGGGAAATTAAAGCATCGAACATGTACACTGTGGTGAAATAAAATTTGAACAACAGGGAGGTGCCTAAGTGACGTAAGAAAAACATATAAAGTGGCTTAACAATTCTATGATTGCAATGCATGAAGGGAACAGGGAATACAAAAACCAGAATGTTTAAAAAGACAACAGTTGAATTTCATAAATTCAATGAAGAGCATCTTCATGAAAATCCAAGAAACTCAGTGACTCTGAAATAGGATAAATTTAAAGAACAACAAACTATAGTCAAGCTTCTAAAACCGAAGATAAAAAATGAAATCAAAACAGATGAAATTATGTTGGCAAAAAGAAAACAAACTCTTCTAATGTTTCATGAAAAAATAAAGGCTTGAAGGCAAGAGAATACAAGTTTCAAAGTATTAAAAGAAACTGAATCCTATATTCAAAGAACTTTCTGAAGTATATGAGGCAGTATTAGCCAAACTATGAAGGAGAAACAGACAAACCTCTACGTGGGGCAAGTTGCATCAGCAACTGGTAAAATGAGTAGATTAAAACAGAATCAGTCTGACGTAGTTGACATTCTGTGTGCATGTGTGTGGTACATATGTGTGAGTATGAGAACATGTGCATGTGGTGTGCATACATGTGTTTATGAAGGGCAGAAGCTGATGACTTTTTACTGTCTGCCTTATTTTCTGAGACCGGGTCGTTCACTGAACCTGGAATTCATTGATTCTTCTAGGCTGGCTGGCTGATGACAGCCTGTTACTGCTTCCCCGCACTGGGGTTATAGACATATATCCCTGTGCCTGGATTTGCATGTGGGTTCTGGGGACCTGAAACCAGACACATGTTTTCTCAGCAAGAACCTTGACATCTGAGACATCACCCTACCCAGCCTTTTATTTTGAGAGAGACTCTCATGCTATGTAGCCAAGGATGACTTTGAATTTCTAATCCTTCTGCCACCACCCGTTAGGTGTTAGAATACACACATGTACCACCAATTCCAAACATGTGCAGCAACGTAGGTTGAATCCATGCCTTTAGGCATGCACTTCAACAACTGACTTACATTCTCTCCCCCAATGATTGACACTTTCGTAATACTATATCAACTATATTCTGCAGTTGTTGGGTGTGCCATTAAACAGATGCTAGAAGACATATCTTTTCCATACAGAATGTTTATCAAGATGGACCAATCATAATCATAAAATAAAGCCAACCATGCTCAAAAGACTCAAAATTTATCTATTATAAAACTGAAACTCTTTACTGTGGCCCAAATGGCTGATGAGTTGTGTTAGAGATACCAGTTTCTCAACTCTCTGTGCCTCTATCTTTCCAATGAAACCTGGCACTACTTTTCACCAAAGAAGAGTTGCCTATTTATGTACCTACTTTCTAGGATGTTCTTGAAACTCTCCGGTGAATACAATGTAGCAAGTAGTAGCAGAAGATTAGAACTGAGGCTAACCCTAAGAAACAATGCATGCTTTAGCCTACATTCTTGACAGCAGAATGGTGTGCCCAAGGTAGCACACAGCAGTGGGATTCCTGCTGCACGCCTTTTAGAGTCTGAGTGTGTTACCCAGCACCAGTGTGGTGACAGATAACCACACGAGCTAGCTCCTGCCTCTTTCTCTTCCACACACATAGTCTCGAATGTTCTCTGTGGTTATTACAGCTGTAGCAGCATCATTACTACTGATCGTCCAGGCTGTGAAGGTTCCCTCCCCTGGGATTTTGTTCTGTCTGGAATGTTCTTCCATTAGACCTCCACAGGAACAAGAGTTTTAGACAGGCAGCCCTTGCTAATGGAAGAACTAAGGAACAGAGACTAATTGGGGGAGGGTGTAGAGTCTACGCCACTGTAAATGAAGGTTGACACCCTGTGAAGAGGACTTCTGAGATAACGGACAGGCTTTCAGCTTAGTGGGTATGGGGGAGGGATGGACCCCACGTTGAGATAGTCAAGTAAAGGATGAAGACTAAAGCAAAGTCCTCTGTGCCTTTGAAATGAGGATCTGCTTATATTCTTGATAGAATGGAGACTTTAGACTGGCTGGGAGAGGGGTCACTTCACTGTCAATGGGAAGGGAGGCTGTACACACACTAGACAAGTGCCCATGGAGGACTGCCAGGGTACAACGGCTTTGGCTTTCAGTACTGGCTCAACACGTCACTGGTTGGTTGTCTTAGGGAAGGCTCCTTTTTTCAAACTTTCACCATATCTCTTTAAGATAGGATTATAATAATAGATATCCTGACTAAACTAAAAATTAAAGATGATTTAAATCTTATAAATAAAATGTATATAAAAAACCGCTCCTTAAGTTGTACCTACCACCTCCCTCTGCTTCCTCATTATTATCCCTGTTTTCTAGAGCATAAAATTAAAGACTCTGCTGGTAAGAGAAATATGTGGATGTAGGCTCTCTACGTAAAAATGTTAGTGGGGAGTACGCTTTTGGGTGCGCATGACATAGTTAAGTATAATAAACAATAATTCCAGTGTTAGCCAAAGAAAAACCCAAGGAATTTGCTTAGGGATATTCATCTTATTTTTTTAAATCAAGACAGTTTTAGTTACAATGTAACATAAAAAAGTTTCATCTGGGCCATTATCAATTTTTGAGCCTAGTGTTCATTCTTGTTGGGTATCATGCGCACTTTACCTCCCATGAGACCAATGCCAACTGCTCAAGGAGTGATGTGAATGCAGGAGAATGTCCACTGCCAAGTGTGGTGGCCATAGGGGAATGTCCACTGACAACTGTGGTGGCCGTAGGGGAATTGTCCACTGCTAAGTGTGGCGGCTGTAGCGGAATTGTCCACTGCCAAGTGTGGCGGCTGTAGGTGGAATTCATTCTTTGGTTCTTATAGTCTTACTAGGAATATTTGAAAATATAAACAATGGAAAAGTGCATCTAATGTAAGGAACCAAATGACCCTACCTTTGCTAATTAGTCTCTCCCTGTGATGAACTTACCTATGCTTCTGTGCTCTGCACCTCTAGAGGACCTTGAAGAAGTGTCATTTGTGCAGAGGAATAAATTCCTCTGTTGTGCCCCAGTGATTGCAATTTTCAAAGGCATTCAAGGTTATGGCTTTCTGAGACTTGGCAGACGAGTGTTTGTTCACTGAGCTTACGCCCTTCATATTTGACAGACATTTCTTTGTGTCTCTGCTTAGCGTGAGTCTTTCTGGGGAAGAAATTTTATCCTTTAAATCTCTGCTGCTCAGTTATTGTGGGTGTCCTTCTGCTCTTCTCGGGACCTTTCGCAGCTGGGCTTCCACTGTCTGGAGCCACAGCAGACAGAACCAAGGTTATACCCGCACAGAATGGACCACTAAAACCAGACTTTCCAGAGAGGAACTACCGGAAGTAAAAAAAAAAAAAAAAAGTGCAAGCTAATATTAAGAGCAACCCTGGAGACATTAGCACTGTGTTAAAAATAGAATTATGCTAGTAATGTTGAAAATGAGCTTTATCATAACTGTTGGCAGAATGGGGCTAGGAGAAATGAAAAACTTCTAAGCTTGAGAAACTGTTGAGTGTGTCCATCCCACGCAGAGTAAGAGCAAACTTGCCATGGCATTCAGGGACTGGTCCCTTTCATCACTTCTCCCTCATCTCATCCACTTTTGCCTCGTTGACTCACTTCCAGACACACTGGCCTGCTCGCTGCTCTGCCTGGGCTCACACCAGCCCACTGACTCAGAGCCTGCATCTTTGCTATGCTTCGGACTGGACCACTGCCTTCATCTCCACTTGTCTGACTTCAGCTTTCTAGTAACTGGTACTTTCGTGGGCCTGTCCTATATAGCCAGTGAGCTCTCCTCCCTTTTCTACCTCCTCACCTACTTTATTATCTTTCTCTGACCTTCCAACCTTTACCTCCTATCTTTTTCTGCTAGATGTCCCTCCCCAGAGCAGAAGTTCTGTGTGGGAGAGACATGAAAACAGCGCGCGGGGGGGGGGGGGAGCTCTCCTCACAGGAGCATAGCATTCAACAGGCGTGGGGTCAATGATTACTGCATGAACGCATGCATATCTGGGAAGATGGAATGTTCCGGAACCAAATTACCTACATTCAAAGCCCACCTTTGCCTTCTCGGTGCCTTTGGTCACCTTATCTGCCTTCTCTGTGTACAGTTTCCTTGTTTGTAGATGGGAGGAACACCTGTTCAGGGTTATCTTCGAAACTGGGATAACGATAGAATGTGCTCAGAACAGTATTAAAATTCATGGCCAGCATTCAGTAGGAAGATTATGACAGAATGATGAAAAGGGAAAAAGAAGCCACACCAACTCCTCTTAAGTGCTAGAAGTTTCCATCAAAGGCAAGAGCGGTACTCCAAAGATTTTTACCTACATCATGAAGAGGAAGCCTAGCCAAAAACCTTGTTTTGTAAGGCGTGTCCCCCTTTGGCTAAAGGCGTGTCCCCCTTAGGCGTGTCCCCCTTAGGCTAATATTGACTTATAAAATCTTGTGGGCCTGCAGGCCCGCCTGCTCTTTGTTTTCCTGCGCTCCTCGCTGGAGCCTTGGATCTGTAAGTTCCCTTTCCTTTCCTTTATTAAAACTGAATTATATATATTAAAGCTAGTCTGGTGAATCATAACTGCCGATCAACCACGCACCTTCAACATCACAAGGGCATGTTTCCAAGAACAGGGGCACAATGACACGGAAAACTTTCCAGGGGTCAGGGAAGGGATGCCCTATTTGTTTTTGATGCTTCTGAGACATAAACAGCATCTTCCTTTCTGGAAACAGCACAGTTGCAAACAGTGTGCATTGAAAGCTTCATGGCTGCACTTGGAGTATGCTTTCCAAAGCCTGGTATACTAAGACTGCACCACCTAGCCTGGCAAAAAAGGGAACTGTGCTCCAAGTTCCCATCCCAAAGGTACTCCCTACAGCTCAGAAGGTGGAAATTCCTTTACCAGCAGCCACATTTACTTATAGGTGCCCAGTATTGATTTTGAGACGGTACAGTCAGTAATGGCCGTAAGGACTTTAAACGGTTTTAGCTTTTGGTTAAGAACTGCTGTTATGATTGGTCAGGGCAGAAATTATCCTCCTTCTTCATCTTGTTAATGTAAACATAGTTTAATAAATGCAAAGCGAGTAGGAAACATAGTCTTGCTAAGAATCAGACTTATGCTTGGGATCAATGGATCCTGATGAAAGGTAAGGTTCTGCCATGCAAAAGGGGAACAGAGAGCATCTTGATGGAGGTTTGGGAAGTAGCGAACACTCGTTGCCCAGGTGAGCGCAGCTGCATGGATCCCGTGGCCAACTACTTCTGGTTGGAGTCCACTGTTTCTGGTACTTGACATTAAGAGAACAATGACTCCAGCCTCTTTCTGGAATGGGTTTTGCTATTTGCTAGCTTCGTTAGCTAAAGAATGTGGTGGTGGAGGCACGCGCCTTTAATCCCAGCACTCAGGAGGTAGGGCAGGTGAATCTTTTTAAGTTCAAGGCCAGCTTGTTCTACAAAGTGAGTTCCAGAACAGACAGGGCTACACAACACAGTAAAATCCTATCACAACAAACAAACAAACAAACAAACAGAATGTGGCAAGAAAGAATGCCCACAAGAAGCTCCTGTGACTCTCCAGAAAGCATGTAATTTAAGCTGGGAGCAGATAAACATGGAGAAAACCCCCTTGTCCTCTGCAGGAAGGTCTGCCGAGACAGGTCGGTGAACAGAGGTGAGCACCCCTGCTTTTGCACCACTGGACACTGCTTTTTGTCCCCCAAGGAGAAGGACTTAGTATGTGACTGATTATTTCCTTTTCTGGGTGACAGAAAATTCATTTGTACGCGGAGCACAGCAAGGATGTAGGCCCTGCAACCTACTTCCTCGGCTCCTTTTTATCTCTGTCTGTTTCTGCCCTGATTATTCCTCATTCTGCTGAAATTTAACACACATAATTATTTAATTATATGCAGTAGTCTTAACTGTCTAAAATCTTATATAAGATGAGATTGGTTTATTTTAATGGTGTGTGTACGTGTGTGTATGTGTGTGTGCGTGTGTGTGTTAGGCACGTATGTATATGGGCATGCTTGCTTATATTTCGTGCATGTGGAGGCCAGAGATTGATGATGGCGTCTACCTGTGCTGTTTTTTTTGATCTTATTTGTTTTGAGCCAGAAGCTCTCGTTGAACTTAGAGCTCACTGTTTTAGCTAGGCTGGCTGGCCAATGAACCCCAGAACTGGCCTGTTCCCACCTCTACCCAGAACTGGCCTGTTCCCACCTCTACCCAGCCCTGGGATTACAGCTGTGCACCCCCATGCCCAGCTTCTCTATGGGTGCTGGGGATCGGAACCCAGGGCCTTGTGCTTATGCAGCAAGCACTTCACCCCCCTGAGTCATCTCTGCTGCCCTCAGTTTGTGATTTCCGCGACAGCCTCCTGAGGTAAACATCATTATCATTCACTTTGTACAGACAGGGAGGCTGAAACTCCAAAATGTGAAAGCTTTTCCAAGACCCAAATGTCACCTAATGTTCTCTTTCTATGGAGCACAATCCTATTTCTGAAACAACTAAAAAATCCCTTTCATTATGGTAATATCTCCAGGTAAGAATCATTGCTGAATTAACAATGTTGAACTTTATTTTAAAGTGTTGTATTAATAAGCTAAAATATGTATAAATTTTAAAAAGGAATGAGGCTAGTGGGGAATTTTTTTTACCAATAATTATATGTGATTATAAAAAATTTTAGGCCATTAGAGGAAGACAAAGAATTTTCTTTGATGAATTTTCTTATTCTGACTTCTGAAGAAAAAGTTACATGAAAAGGATAGAATTTAGATAAAGGTTTTGCTTGAAGGTCGGAGACTAGATTATTTGACCTATGGTAGATGAAAATGCTTTTGAAAACTCAGCCACAGCCAGACCTTCCTCACTGCTCATTATAGCGCAGGTGATGGCTTTGATTCCGCCTCTCAGGTCATCAAGCTGGCCCTCATCCCAATACTCCAGGCAGGCCATGCTGAGCTCTAGCCCACGCTGAGGTTGTTTCCGGGGCAATAGTCTGTGAAAAGAGCACCATATGGCCCTGGGACACACATGACAACTGAGTTCAAAGTACACAGGAGTCATGTTTATCATGAACTTCATGCGTCAGTCTTCTCTGCAGAATAGGGGCTCTTTATGTTTTCCATGTCTGACCCAGGGAAGTGGCCTCCTGCCCAGGAATGGCAGCCAGCTGTGTTACATTGCTGTTAAGAGAGGGGACCCATGAAATCAAAGCAGGGATTGTCCTCAAATCCAAACATGATCAATACACAGTTTATCAAGCAAAGAAATATATTTGTCACATGGTCCTGATCATGTCTGCAGACTTCTAATTGCAGCAAATGTGGGAAATTTCTACACATAGCTCTTTTGTTCTAAGGTGCGGGATCAAGTTAGAAATCGCTAAGGCAATATCACTGTTAGGTTTTTCTCACCAACAAGCCTCTCTGCCGGTGCAAATAATCACCAATGATAGATCCTACCTTGATGGCGGATTCAAAGCTAGGGTTTGGAGAATAATTTTCTTCTACTCAGGGGATTAGCACATTGTTCTGAGTAATTTTCTCCAAGGCGTTTTGGGTCTTTGTTGAGAATGGTTGTTCAGTTAGGTCAGTAATGGATCACCTCAATTGTTTCTCTGTCTCTTGCCTGTTTCAGTATTTCCGAACACCCAGATCTGATGAATGAGAAGCCACTCGGGAGAAACAGGTTCATCTGTTGTGTGCTGAAGAAGCTCTGAGTGAGTTAGCTGAGATCCGAGGAGCTAGCTGCTGGGCATGATGTGAACCAGGAGGTCTGTTTTCAGGATGCCTGACATCACAAGCGGCTGTAGTGAATTGGTTCTGAGCATTCATAGGTTAAACATAACCAACACCCTGAAGCCCTATGCACGATTAGCAAAGGCAGCTCCTTTTAGAAATAGCTACCCTGGCTAAGTGCTCTATAAGCATGGACCAGTCTATGGACCAGATTGCGTTTTGTATACTGACTTATCCAACTTGCCTGCTGTGAGGAGGGCTCTTCCTTCAGACTGTCATCCGTGTCCACGCCAACTCTGTTCAAAAACAAAAAGACAAAGAGAACAGAACCATAAGTGCCACTGCTGAGGAGATGAGATCTGGAACGTCAATCAAATTGTGACCTAAGCACAACACAAACATGAGCAAAGGTTCGTCAGAAAACCACACGGCCTCCTCAGAAACAAAATCCACAATCAGCCGATCGTGGTGAGACCCTGCACGGTTGGCCTCGGCACAGGTGAAGAAAGTGGGCACCAACAGCTACCGACTTTCCAGTTGGGAGTCAAGCCCTGAGAACGTGGGATAGGAGGCACCAGAAGAAAGACAGGATTTGAGGAGCAAACTCTCCCATAATCATAGTCCCTAGCCTGGAGCAGGGTCCTCTAATGCAGAGAAAATCAAGTTTTGTCTAGAGTCATGTGGGCAGTCCAGACGGAGGGTCTAGGTTCTGGGGCCTAAAACTTACACAGTCTTTGTAATTCTTTAATGAAATAATATAAAACACAACTATGGGATGTTCTAAAGAGAGTCTTTAGAAAAGGAGAAATCACAAAAATTTTGTAAAGCTAGTAAATGCAATATATAACAATAACAACAATAGAAAATCCTGTAATGTTTTAATTAGGCACATACCTCTAAAATCCCCTTTTCCTCTGTAAAATTTGTTTGCATGCTTTGATGTTTCCTTTATCTGATAATGATCTTATATTAGTGAGGATGGAAAGAAAAGGAACCCTTCCCCAGCTATACTGAAATTCTTGATAGCCAAGAGGAACTAAGGCATGCTTCCTTTCCCAGACTGGCTTGCTCCTTGCAGGACTGTTATGCTAATCCACCAAATGCAAGATTCCTGATAAATTTCACTTCACGCAATTTCCATAAATAATGTGCAATGTACTGATCGCTATGCATGCCTCCTTACTGAATACATTGCGGAATCTCCATTTTGACAGGCATCCGTGAGAACTGAGTTTTCATTTTCTAGAATTGCTTCTGGCTCTGTGTATCTCATATCTTGTTTTCCCTCCCCTCCCCCAGTGCCCGCAGGCCTTGACTGCTAGGCACCAAAGGCTATGTTCACATTTAAAGCAGTCTTTATGCTCAGCTTCTATGCGTTGTTCCTACCCCAGGTAGACCAGCAGTGACCTGCGCACACACAAGACTTGTACACACAGAAGCCACTGTGGCTAGTATAGATATATCCCACTTACTGCAAATGTAACATATGCCCTGGGTTGGGTCCCCCAAATGCCACAGCCTTCTGATCAGAGAAGAATGAGGGCAAGTGGGGAGCCATAGTAGCAGCAGCAGACAGAAACAGCAGTTCAGTCTGTGTTTAAAACATTCTCCTTTCCCAAATCTTACAGAAACACAGACCCTGGGAACACAGTGCCTGGGTTCTTCCCAGGGTCCTGGAAGAGCCAGAGCAAGCAAGGGGCTTTGCTGATTGCATTTCCTCTCCCATAGAGTGAGCCCCTTGGGTTGGGGGTGGGCTGAGTGTGGGAGGAAGTGCTTAAGTCAGGCTCCTGCAGAGGCCCTGTGAAGGCTGCCTGCCTTTAGCAGACTTTTAGTGTTTGCTTCAGCCTCTACCTCTCTCAAATAGCTCCTCAGTCATCCTCCAGGCTTCGGGCTGAGAGTGAAGGCAGAGGTAGAAATCCTCCCCAGAGCAGGGAGCTGGTCAAAAGACCACAGGCACAGTGAAGACGAGGAGGCCTGCTTAAAATAGCCAATGCCTGCAAATCAGAAGCCCCTGGGCACAGGGAGCCCCTCTGCTTGAGCAACCAAAAGGAACAGCTCTTTATTGTCTCAATCTGTGGCACTCAGGCTGGTGAATAGGGCTCCAAGTGGACTAACATTTGATTCTCCCCAGTGGAGTAGGCAAAGGTGTCTTGACGATTTCATTTATGAAGGAGAAAGGGGCCCGCAGACGTGGGGGTAAGAGGAAGGGTGGAAAAGGTAAGAGGGAGAAAGGGAGGACAGTAGGAAGGGAGTGGGGGAGGGGTGAAAGTAGAAGATAATCGAGACACCCTCCCCCCAAGTCCAGTTTAGGCAGTGACCACGGGGCGTGACCACAGGAGTTCCAGGTGTGGAGGTCCCAGCTGCCCTTTTCCCTGGGACTTGGATGCCGCGATGGATTGGTGGAGCTGAGCCTTTCTACTCATGCAGGGAGTTCCTTTAAAGCCTCAGTTCAACGGCATCGGTCCAGCCCCAGCCCCCCCCCCATTTGCCCCACCCCCAACCCTGTCCTAGGACTGCTGGGCCCCCGGGTGGGCTGCGAATTGGACTGAAATCCCCAAGCATCGATTGGTGTGCCACTTTGGGGGGCCTTTTTTTTCTAGTGCTTTGCTTCAAACACTGGAGAGAAACGAATTGAAATTTCCTAAGAAACCCAGCTCTTAAAGAGGCAGGACTGAGGTTTCTCACCAAAATTTCAGCACTTCTCCCCAGCAGCAATCAAAGCAGACACTTCTAATCCCCATTATTCAGGCAGCCAGATGGAACTGAGGAAGGATGGCAGACGATTACAGGCTCTGGCTTCCTGTGGGCACCGCCCCTCAGAGACACCGCCACTCCCCACCTCAGCCCATTTCCCTGCTGGAGGAGGAGATCTGTTTCCGGCCAGGCCGCTGCTGGTCATGGCCTAAAGCAGGGCGGGGTCTGAAGTGCCCCAGGGCAGCTTGGGTGACCACTAGGGGAGCAAACAGAAATGGCCCCACATCTATTTAGTTTGGAAGGCTTAAGGAAAATAAAATTTAGAAAAAAATATGGTAGTTAAATGCCATGAAGGGACAACATGAGAAGCACCATTCACTTGAGACTTTGGATTAAAAAAAAAAAAAAAAAAAAGTCTTGCTAAAATATGTTGTTTGGCTTCCTGCCTCCTTAAACACGGGGTCCTAGGGTGTTTTCGACTTAACTGGGGGGGGGCGCTCAGCATCACCTTTGGTCCCATAAAACCTAATGCTTACTACTTTAAAATGATTTCTGAGAGGCGTGTGAACCTCTTTATGACCACATTAAATGTTCCCTGAATACTATTATTTTTTTAATCTGCCCATTAGACTCCCTTGATTTCCTGGCTGCAACACTAACGTTAGCATATTTTCTCTGTGTCATGTCACCCACCACGGCACCACCTTTTATTTCGTGGGACTAGTGGCCTGATGATTAAATTGGACACGTGTTTAGTTTTACTTTTATTATATACTAACACATTTCAAACACGGTAGAAGGGCTTACAGAAACAGTTCTTACCTCCGCTCATACGCCCTCCGTTTTAACCCCCATATTCCTCTAAGGGTGGTTTTCTGTGTTTTTCTTGATCTTTGTATGTAAGCGTGGCTATTGACGTGCGTGGCACACTCACACAGCATCCCCAGGGCTACGCAAACGTTCCGGCTATGTCTGTTTCACCCACTCTTCTGTTCAAGGCAGCAAACCAGAATGTGAAAGAGACATCCTTTCGGGATAACCTTGCTTCCACTCACTTTTATGCATTAAAGATCACCTGTACCCTGTGGGTTTGGGAGCGATTGTAGAAACAAGACATGATGTCACCCCGGCTTGTGATGCTACGTGTGTGCACAGCAGCTCCCCAAGTGAAACCAAGGGTGAATGAGACGAAGTCCAACCTGCTCAAGTGGAACTAAAGACTCCTCTCCCACTGTCAGGTTTTCCCTCTGCCAATCTGACCTAGGGCCTAACCCTGTCTCTGAGTTCTGTGTTCTGTTTCACCCAAGCCTTTCTCACGACCTGACTTCTTTCCTCCAGTCTCCAGCCACACTGGCTGCCACTGGGCATCTGTGACGTCCTGTCTTCTTTCTTGAGCTTTCAAACATTGTTCTTCTTTTCCTGTCATTTCTATGGCTCCCCAGTCATGAGGCCTTCATAGGTTTCAGATCTCCTCTCCTAAAAATTTCACCCTCTTTGGGAAGAACTCTTCCAACTGTAGTTCCTGTGAGCACCCGAGATCGCCTTGCTTTGTGTATGGTGACCCTGGCTTACCCCCTGTTCGTCTGTGTGGCTACACCGAGGTCACTTGCAGGACAAGCTCGTGTTCTATAGTGTTTGCCTGCTCTTACTGGAGTCCACTCCAGGGCTCCTCTTCAGCTGCTGAAGTATCAATGAAACTCAGTTGTTAAGAGGAATGGTCTGAAGCCAGACTGCCCAGGCTGGGAAGTGTGGATCTACCTCTCAACCTGTATGGCCTGGACCATGCACAGGGTGGCTATTCAGTTTCTTCTCTAGTACAAAGGGAGCAATGCTACAATGCGACCTCACAGAGTGATGATAAAGAGTGTTTCCTCAGACCCAAGTGCATAGAAAGCTCTTAATGCTATCAGCTACTGTTGCTATTAGTTTTTATTAGTATCACTATCTTCTGTCAGTAGCCCCAGAGTTCAGACTTGCTATGTTTGTTGCTTACCAGTGTCTCTAGACAAACCCTTAGGTTCTGCATTGAGGTATCCCACAATTAGAGCAACAGCCACATTGAGCCACATGACAGTGCACAGTGGGACGCCAGGGTATCAATTCTATCCACGTTTCTATATGTATGTGTATATGCATATGTATGTGTGTATAACTCATTCATGGAGTAGGAGAAAAGGAGGATAGCTAGAGAACAAAGGGAAGGAAGAAGGAAGAGCTAATCAGGAAGAAAATGAAGGTGAACGGAAACACTAAAAAGGAAAACACTACATTATATAGAAAAGAGCCGGGGCACAGGTAGCCTTCCAAAAAGGAGGCCAAGAATGGATGTGCGCACATCACAGAAGGTCAAGGCTTTATCTGAAAATAGACAAAGAGCCGGTAAAAGATTAAAAAAAATCAACTAGGAAGTATGGTTAAAATTTTATATGACATTCTGCATTCTTGATGTGCCTTTTAATTTGAAGCAAGTGGAGGGCTGCCTCTGTGGTATTCAAATGGAAATGAAAGTGAGTTTTGCACATATTCCCAGCTGTGCCCTCGAACATCTCACTCTGGGTTCCTCATTTACAGCGAGCATCCAGCTCCATTTTCAGAGCAAAATGCATCTCTTGTGGACCATAATGCAGCCTCCATTCTTGGGTGGATTTTATTAGACATAATAAAATCTCTGGATGCTCCCATACCCAACCGTTGCCAAATGAATGCTTCAAAGTTGGGTTTTTCTTAGCAGGAAAGCAATGGACGTGACTAACAAAAGGTTCCCGTTTCCCATTAAAACTAACAATTCCATGCTGGTCCTTATCACTTAGCAGTTCTGGAGAGGCAGTGAAATGGTACTAGGCCTTAGTTGCATTATGTGGCTTCCAATGGTCCTAGGAACGCTTTTGATTTTTTTGAGCCTCCAGCGGATGGGCTGCATAGTGAAGGAGAAGAGCCCATTTCCTCTAAGAATGGCATTTGATGGCACAGCGTGAAAAAGGATTTTTTTAGTGAGAGAAGAGTGACTTGATCTTGAACACATAAATACAGCGTGACAGGGGAGCAGTGCCAAAGACACCTGCTAATGCTCGGGGACTACATGGGGACTGTCATCTGCCAGTGCACCTCACTGCTCCTCCCCACAGCCTTTGATTAAATGTTATTATAGTATGTATGATTAAAATTAATCCAGTCTAATAACTAAAATACTGTAACCTCTTTCGGAGAAACAAGAAAGTAAACCAAATGTAAGTGGAAGAAGGCACCGTGACCCTTTTCCCTTTTTAATTTCAGTATGACACGATAGCAGACTTTGGACCACGGATCTCAAATCTGACCTCTCGTTTACTCCATTGCATCTTTGAAAGTTTTCAAGTTTCACCTATCAGTATGGTGTGCATGTATGTGTGGATGAGTGTGCCACAACATGTAGAGGTCAGAGGACAACTTTGTGGAGCTCTTCTCTCTTTCCAACTTAGCACGAATTTTCAGAATCAAACACAGGCCAAAAGGCTAGTGTAGCAAGTGCCTTCACTCATAAAGCCACCTCCCTGGTCCCTCAACATTTGTGTAACTTCTTTAAACCTTAATTTTCTCAACTGCAAATGGCAATAAGCACGGGTCCATTTTACAGATCACTAGATGTACTCTAGATTGCTTTCTGTTGCTGTGATAAACACCATGGCCGAAAGCAGCCTGGGGAGGAAAGGGTTTATATGGATTACACTTTCTAGGTTACAGTCCCTCACTGAAGACAGCCAAAAGTAGGAACTCGAAGCAGGAACTTGGGGCAGAAACCATGGAACCATGGAGGAAGTCTGCTTACTGGCTCGTTCTCTTCAGTTTATGCTCAGTCTGCTTTCTTCTACAAACCAGAATCACCTGCCTAGAGTTGGCACTGCCCATAGTGGGCCCACCCTTCCTGCATAATCAAGACAATTCCCAAAACACATGGTCATAGGCCAGTTTGATCGAGGTGTTTCTTCAGTTGGGGCTTCCTCTTTCCATTCGACTCTTGGTTGTGTCACGTTCACGATAAAAACTAAGTAGTTCCACAAGGAAGAAATCAGTATTTATATATTATATATATTATATATTAATATATATTATATATATTATATATTAATATATATTATATATTATATATTAATATATATTATATATGTATAATACAAAACATTGGCTACCACCCAAGAAATAGCCATAGAATATTAGTTAATGTCATTCTTATTAGGGAGTAATTGATATACTTTAAATCAAGTGATAAATACATCTTAGGTTAAAACAAAGGGTGGATTTTCTATAAATGATAGATGCTAAGATACAAAGGACAATAACAGGACTTCTGCCATCCACACAGAACTACAGTGTGGAGGAAGGATCATCACATATGGCAATTGGAACACATCAGTAAAGAACCTGACAGAGGGGGGGCTGCGGGAGAGCTAAGTGTGCTTCTTAGAGGAGCTGGGTACTGACAACTGAGAATGAGATTGATGGCAAACGAAGAGGAGGCTGAGGGAGGGGACTTCTGAGCACAAGCACAGCAGTATAAAGAAGGCGGGAATGTGGTGAATAGCTAGATTGCAAGCAGGGTTGCTTCTTTGACACTACAAAGGCTGAATTCTAAACACTCTCGAGTGCTACGCTTAGGAAGGCGTATTAGAAAGATCCCTGGAGTTATGTGTTATGAGTCCAGCAAGACTCCTGGAAGTGCAGGTCATTTATCGAACAGCATCAGTGGTTTGGCCAAAAATTCATTAGGATGCAATTTAGGACGCAGTTGAAGAGGCGATATATCTCAGAGGTGTGGCTATGCACGGTGGGATGCTGAAGGGGCACATGACAGGCTCATGTGGAGATGTCTCTGAACTTCTACTTAGGACCCATGAAAGGGTTGCTTCCCTCTGATATTAAAGAGTGGGGGTGCACAGGTCAGACTCTCCCCAAAATGACGTCCAATTGGGAAGTTGAAATTGAAACTCAGGGCCATAAGGTCAGAGCGTTTCTGTTGCAATGGAACATGGCAAATCTCCAGATTACCAACTCGGGAGAAATGAACTCTTCACCTCCAGCTTTCTGCTCTTTGTTTGTCTGAAAGAGATGTTCGGACCATCAAGTAAAGCACAAAGAATAAAGAGCTCATGGCTTCTTCAAACACAAGCCTGTAGACTGGAAATGCTCACTGTGTGGCAAGTTCAGTATTTGAAGACAGTTTGGACATCTAACTTAAGGACTGTGGGAGTCTGTAAGGAAAGAGGCTCAGAAGATTGGTTGTTAGGCAAGCTCGGAGGTAAGCAAACGTTTTCTGGGAAGACATACAATGAACATGAAACATTCACTACACAGATCAGGGCCATGTTACAAGCACATGTCAGTGTGGCTTGACTTCAGGAAAAGCAACAGTTCCCATCCACTGTGAAGCAAAAGATGACGGATCGCAACAGCAACGCTGCTACAGTGAGGGCCTTGGTCAGTCACTGGGTAGATGGCATGACACTTCTACTCATCTTTTCAGAGACGAGTGCGGACTCCGGCGTTAAACGAAGCCGAAGACGTGGGAGGTTCCATAGTGTGCCATGAAGGATGCGCAGTGACTGTGGTCCTCGCCCCCAGAGTGCACAAGCCTGAGGATGCTTCTTAGAGCAGAACTGCCTTCTTGGCACGGACCCATCTATAGAAACCCTCTGTTCTGGGTTACACTTCCCAACCCTTTGGGCCTGACCTGTTATCAAACTGAACGTGACCGGACCAAGGGATTATTTTGGCTTTCCTGCCTTACTGTCCTGAGCTGTCCACACGAATCTGCTTTTTTTTTCCCCAGAGATTATGGAATGGATTCCATAAAACGCTGTCAAGCTGAGCAGGTGAAGGGAGTCTGGTCTGTCAGACTCTGCTGCTAGAGTTTACCGGAGACGCTCCAGGGCCGTTTTAAAGAGGCATGCATTATTTTCAACACCATCCTGAAGACTACCTCATCGGAGCGCTTCTTTGCCTGACTCCAGACAAGGCGCTGGTATTCCGTTGCTTTCTCAGCATGATAGAGATCTGAACGGCATCTGTCCCTGGTGGATTTGTGAGTGTGGCCTACATGGGGCCCAGCAAAGACCTACTGAAGAAGTGCCTAGAAGTCGGAGTTGTCCTTGTGCTGACTGTCGATGGCGCTGTCTTTGTACCCATGCATTCTGGTTTGAAATCTCTGACAGCTGTGTGTCACCCATGTCACCTGGCCCTGAAGCAGGTGTTCTTTGTGACTTCTGATGCCACTGGAGGCTTGTGGACAATAGAGTTTGGGGGTATGACGACTGAGAAAAAGGAGGTGTGTTCTGCCTGCACAGCTGTGCCATGTGGCAAGGGTTTAGCCCCATCTGTCAACTTGGGCATACCGTTGAGAGATGTATGAGATGCTAAAAATATTATGGTCTTTGAAAATTAAACCTCAGTAAACAAGTGCATGTCGCAGACATAAATACATCCTGTGTTTCACGTTGAGCAAAACTTCCTTTAAGTTCAGAGTGTTTAGTTCTGCCAAGAGGTAAGCTAATTTCAAACAACAGCGAAGATCCGTTAGAAACTGGATTAAGAATGATTACGCAGACTAATTTATTTTGACCTAAGCCACAAGTGCACTGACACCCTTTGGTGGGAAGACAGATGCTGAAGCTTAGCCAGGCAGCTGGCCTTTCTTTCCTAAGGCTTTCTCTGTGGGTGCCCTGCCTGAGCAATTAGGGATTTATCAGAGCCCAATGCACATCCCCAGAAAAACCATGCTTTCAAGTGGATTAGCTTGTTTAAATTCTAGTGTGTTACCAGGTGGGGTGTCTTCTCAAAGTCAGGCTGAACATGTTATATGGGAAAAGACATTTTATTGCTGAATATAAAGTAGTCACAGAAGCATGCTTTATGTGCTGGTATGAAATAGAAAGTGGTTGAAAAGAAATCCTAGACTATCGGGCATTTGGGGGGAAAAGTGGAAGTCCTAATACCTGGAAACTACCTGGCTGCCTCACAGTCAAGCAAACAGAAGTAGATGACAATTTGGAAGGACATCTTTCCCTCACCCCGAGCCACTCCTCGATGCAGTGAACAGCAGAGAGAACTGTGGCTGAAACCTGGGTCTCCAGCATGACCATGTTTGGGGCACAGTGTGGGTCTGGAGAGAGCGGAGAGTATCTTTGTGATGCTGCTCTTGGGTGTTTCCCAGCTGCCCTGGAAGCCAGGGAGGGAGCTAGAATGGCTACATGCGCTTACAGTACAAGGACCGTAGCCGTATGAAAATCGCCTGCAGAAATTGGGGGGACTTTGACAATGGGGTCATAAAGGTGAAACAAGTACTTAGAGGATATAAAGGTCCTCTTAGCATAATCTAAGAAAAAACTGCTCCAATTAAAGCTAATGACAACCAGGAGTTATTTTTGTTCAGTAATGCCTTAGAAAGAATCCTTAGAGGTAAGCAACAATGCTTTCAAGACTGATGGATGTTTAAGTATAACAAACACATAAAAGGTAAAATCATCCCATACAGAAGATAAAATTCTCGTGCTCTGTTTGGGACACTCCATCCCAAATCAGATTTCCTATTTGTGGGTTAGGTTTTGAGAAAGTGCTATCTCCAACAAATCATGACCCTCTCCCAGAGCTAATGCCTTGCCTTCCTTAACACAGAATGAGGTTTTCTGTGGCTCTTGGGAAATTAGGCTTAAAAGGCAAGGACTGGGCAGAGGTAATTCTTGGGCTTGTAGTCACACAGGTAAAAGTGATTGAGTCAGAAGAACGTGAAAAGAAAATCTCAAGGGAACTACAGTTATTGGTAGATGCTCCCACAGAGCACTGGAGTAAGAGGCAGAGGATAAAACATGAAGTCAGAGACACAATACTACCTAACATGAAAAATCTCAAATAGGTGATATTTATGCATTATATGCAGTATACAAATCTGGGGAAGAAAACACGAAGTTATTGTAACACCATGTATTTTAGTCATTCAAAACAAAAAAGGGAAGGGTTTGTAAGTAATTACTTTAAGTTCGTCATTACAACACACTTGCAGCTGGGCGCTATGGTAATTTTGTGCCAGTATGTCTATAGTTACTGGTCACCCGTCACCAGCACCCTGCGGATGCTACAACATTATGAACCATGTGGGCCTAAAGCAAAAAGTAGCCAAAAAAGATTGTCTCACCAACCCTAATAAATCATTGAAATTGAAATTAAAATGGCTTTGGGATGAATAATAGCTGCCGAAACCAGTATTTAAGCCCATAATTAGAAGTAGATTGTGATCTATAATCTCAGCAAGTAAAAACTTATTTTCCTTTGAGCTGCTTAACACTTTATAAGACCACATGGTGTTATTAATAATTAACACTCAGATTTATGATATATATATATATACATTCATAACACACATACACACATTCTTTAAATGAAAAAGGGTTTTCTGTAGCCCTAAAAGAGTTAAGTCATAAACAGTTTTAATTTATAACCTTACTTTTTGTTAAAACTGAATAAATCTCTTGATTTTACAAAGGAAATTGACAGGAAGAGATAATGGATAAGTTAGGAAGGCTGTTAGTGCCATGACTCATCAAAAGACAAGAAAATAATTTCCATCTCTTGCTGAGTAGAATTAAAGTAAATCACTAGGGGGAAAAAAGTAAACCGACAGAAAAACAATGTTTTCCTCTTGTTGAAACCAACTGCTGTGAAGCATGGTGTCGTGTGCGTACTCACTGGCCCGACTTTGCAGAAGTGAAATTAAATGCTCAAACGCAAGACTTTGAGGAATGCATGCTCAATGCTAGCGTAACCCTGGAAAATGCACTTTGATAGTAGAATTAATGGATTAAAATCAGGGAAGTGAATCAAGAACTGATGAGAAGGCTATTAGGGAGCTGTGTTAGAACAGACAAAGAAAGGAAAAGATGAGAGCGGAGGAAGGTGCTGTGTCACGGGCCCGCACATTATCACCATGACCACAGAAAATGCACAGCGCGGGGACAGCATCAGCATCAATTCGGCAGGAAACGGAATAATGAGAGTTAAGTGGATGCTCATGGGTAATGCATCCTTCAGGCTTTCTCGGCTGGTGGCTCTAGAAGATCATGGTGACAGCTGAAACAACTGGGCATGAGAACTGATGTTTTAACTCACATACTCTACATCCTGAAGGCAAATATCTATGTGTCGGGAGCCGTGCAGCCTAGTCTTGGACCTGTCCAGTGGGTTTCCTCAGGACAAGGCATTCGTGGAAATGGACTCTCACTTGGCAAGGCCCAGTAGTCCACGGGACAGTGTAAGAATTTGCAAAATTCATGCAGCTTGCAGGCCCCTTTCTCTCTCATTATATTGGTGATTCTTTGGGTGGTTTTAATTTTACTTTGTCAGTCGCACGTGCAACAGCTGTCACTTTCCCTGGAGATTCTGTTCCTTTTTAAATATTTTCCCCAAAGATTCAACAAGGGGCTAATGTTTCTCAAATCTCTTATCTGGAATTACCAACTACAGCTCCCAAACCTGGGAACTTTTCTGACTCAATGAGATAGTTATCTACATATGAGAAAACAACACTTGGAACATGAACTATGTCTCACAGTTCTAGAGAGGAGAGCGGGGCACACATATACAGACGAGGGAGAAAGCCTCAGGAGTACACATAGTGTCAACTATTGAGAGTAAGTGCCCTGGACACCAAACACAGAATCGTGCTTTGGTATGCTTCAAGAGGAAAAAAATTCAAAACAAAACGTGGGATGGATAGCGTTATCTTTGTCATACATAGGAGCTTCTATTGGTAGAAAAAGTATAGAGAGGTGGGAAAGAGCGCCTTATCAGAGTCTGCCTTCTACAGAGAGATTGAGACGTGGAATCCTCTTGTAGAAAAATGAACTGTATAAAAGCATATCATACAGACATGAAAGAATTGTCTGGGTTTTAATATTGTTGTCCTTAAAGCATTGTGCCTATGTCTATTATTTTTTAACTTTATAACCACAAGGAGCTGCCAGCTGACTTAAGTGTTGCAAGAGCAGATGCGTCTGGTTCGATATTTAGTTAAGTCTGCAAAAATGCTGAGCTCTATGTCTAGAATAAGGTTGTGTAAGGGGTGGGAAGATGTATTTGGGGAAGTATAAAGGGGAACAATGGGGGCTTTCATAATGATCATGATGTATTCCTTAAATTGCAATGTATTTCTTAAGGTCAAAAATAGAAGCCAATAATAAAGCTATTTGTGTAACTCTGGTAAGAAAAACTCTATTTAAGTATAAATAAAGATGCCCTGAACTATTTGGAACCACTTGAGTGCAATCCACTTGGTGGTCAGAATCTTTGCTTGCATCGGTGCCCCTTCCTTGTCTCAGGACCTGAACCCAAGCTGAGGCTGGACCCTGGCACCTATGAGAGCTGAGACAATTTCTTCCTTCTTCCATGTATTCATTCATTGGTGGGAAATAGATCAAGATCACTGTTGTTTAGCTAACTATTTTGGGAAATATGAATTTTTTAGTGCATCTTTAAAGTAATTATGCTGGTTTTCACTAAACCTAAGATGACATCAATCACAAGGCATGTTGTTACTTTATGTACTTCCAAGAAAAAAAATGACTGCTGCTTATGTTTGAAACGCCATTCATTGTATGACAAACGTTTGCTTCAGAAATGTTAAGATGTGAAAATGTAAGTTTAGAATCAGTGACCTATACTTATAAAATATTCTAAATTCAGGGTTTACCAGCAATGCTTGCTTGTAAGCATACTAGTCCTGTTTATTTCATGTATAGCTACTATACTTACAGGTTATTGAGGGGGAAATTTAAGGATACTTTATCAAACTATTCAGCATACGCTATAGGTTAAGGTAATTCATCTCCTTTCTTAATCCTATTGGAACTAATCCCCAAGTCACTAGGTAATTAAACCAGGCTCAGAATGAGGTGAGTGAGAAGTCCCTGGGGTCATGCAGGTGCTGAGTGTGCATCTGCACACCCCTGAGAAGGATATCTCTGTGCACATCCCTGGGATCCTGCTGTCTTATTCTGTCATGTCCCTGGGTGAAATAACCACCTTACTACCATTTTCACACATCTACTATTGGGCCCTCGGGAACTCTTCTGACTTTTCCCATCTTCTTCTTTGCACCTATTCTTGCTCCTTAGACTCTAGACCCTGTCAGATGTGGACAGCATCGATTGAGTTCTCTTACCCATTGACTTTAGATTGGTCTGGCCAATAGCAAGCACTGACTGTTAGGACCCTGGAAAAGGAGAGGAAGTAAAGATTTGGTGTTTATGTAAGGCCCCCTTCTTTCTGGGTTCCCAGAGTTGTCACCAAACCTCACTTAAGCAGATCAAAAGAGACAATAAAGATCAATGAATGAATCAATGAATCATTTCCATTAATGAATGGAAATGAAAAGAATAGAAAAAAAAGCAACACAAAAATCAATGAGATAAAAGGTTGACTCTTTGAAAAGATAAACAAGAGTTATAAACTTTTAGCCAAATGGCTGAAATATATATATGTATACATATATATATATATATATATATATATATATATCGATAGATAGAAGAAAGTCAGGATCAATAAATTTAGAAAAGAAAGAGGCTACATTGCAGCAGATACCCATGCAATTCAGAGGATCATTCAGATACACATCGAAAATCTATGTTGCAACACAATGAAAAATTTAAAACTGAATAAATTTCCAGACACATATGACCCACCAAACTTAAACCTAGAGGATAGAAACAACTTAAAAGGAATACAGCAAGCAATCAAAGTAGTAGTGGAAATCTCCCAATGAAAAATATTGTCTATAACTAAATGGATACACTGCTGAATTCTACCAGTCCTTCAAATAAACATTAACTCCACTGCTTCTCAAATTATTCCATAAATTAGAAAGGGGAGGAATGCTGTCAATCTCATTTTACAAAGCCATCAGTACCTTGATACCAAACAACAAAAACAATTTTAAAAAAATGAAAAGTATGAGCCAATCCCATGATGAACAGTATTGCAAAAATTTTAAATAAAATATTGGAAACTGATTTCAAGAATACCTTTAAAGGGGGACTGGAGAGATGGCTCAGCTGTTAAGAACACTGATTGCTCTTCCAAAAGATCCACATATACTTAGTACCCACTTGGTTGCTTACAACTGTCTGTAACTCTGGTCCTAGGGGATTTGTCACTCTTTTCTGGCCTCTGTCATATGAGGCACACATGTGGTGCACAGATATTTGCATGCAAAATACATCTATAAATATTAAAATTTAAATTAAAAATACAAAGTTTATTTATTATTACTAAATTGGCTTACTTTCAGGGATACAAGAATGCTTCAACATATGCAGATCAATAAATAAACCACATAAATATATAGACAGAAATTACATGGTCACCTCAACAGTTGTAATAAAGTTGTTTTCTTTGGTGACATCTGACATCTCATTCCTGAAGAAACTAGGAAGGGAGCCTGAGGAGCTTACTTAATGCTCTAGCAGAAGGCCTGGATTGAGTTTGTAGCACCACGTGGAGGCTCACAGCCATCCATAACTCCAGTTGCAGGTCGTCTAACACTCCCTTCTGACTGCTATAGACACTAGGCATCCATGTGGTACATTCACACACAATGCAGGCAAAATATTCATACAGATGTTGTGGAATATTCCTTTACACTGTGTGAAGATGTATCATTGTGATTGGCTTAATAAAGAGCTGCATGGCCAACAGCTAGGCAGAAAGAGGTTAGGCGGGACTTCTGGGGACAGAGAAAGGGGAAAAGGTAGAGTTGCCACCCAGAAGCAGAGGAAGCAGGGCATGTAGCAGGAGAGGTAAAAGCTACAAGCCACGTGGCAACATGTAGATTAATATAATTCGGTTAATTTAAGTTATAAGAGCTAGTTAGAAACAAGCCTAAGCTAAGGACAAATTTTCACAATAAGAAGTCTCCATGTGGTTATTGGGGAACTGAGAGGCGGGACAGAGATTTAGATTATTTATTTTATGTGTATGTCTTTGTTATGTTTTAAATTTCTTTAAAAAAATTAACAAGAATATACCTTATCACAGTATAGGCTATGTAACCCAATCCAATAACAACAATAAACTAAATGAGGCAAAGCAGAAAATTGTGTCCTCTAAATTCAGAAATGAGATGAAGATGTTTGTTTTCTCTTCTCTTTCTCAATATAGTCCCTGAAGTCTTAGCTAGAGCAATGAGACAAGACAAAGAAAAAAAAGAGATAAAGTAGGATGGAAAAAGTTAAGTTATCCCAATTTGAGCCAATATGAGCCCATACACAGGAGACACTGAAGACTCCACTAAAAACCTCTCTGATATGAGTAACCCTTTCAGCAAAACAACAGGACACACACTCATTAGGGCTTTCCTGTCTAACAAAAACAAACATGCCAAGAAAAAATCAGGAAAACACCCACACTCAAGATAAACAAAAAATGTAGGGATTAAGTTAACAAAGGGAGTGACAGACCTTTACAACAACACTCTCAAAACACCAATGGACGGAACTGAAGAGGACACTGGAGGGCTGAAGAGACATCTCAGAGGGTAAAGAAAGGCACTTTTTGCTTAGGCTGACCACTCAAACCTATTTTCAGGACCAGAACTCACGTAAAAGTGAAGGAGAAGAACCAACTCCACAGAGCCATCCTCTGGCTTCCACACACACAAATAATAAACAAACATAGAAAGACTTCATATACTCAGGGGTTGGCAGAAACAACATGAAGAAAATGGCTGTATTGTTGAAAGCAATCTACACATTCAATGCAATGCCTAACAAAATTGCAGTGACATTCTTCCCACTAGATATACATAGGGAAGTCCAATAACACTGCATAACCAAGGCACTCCTGAACAGAAAGAGCAGTGTTGGAGGCCTCACAAGGCCGAGCCCATGCTATGATATCGTCACAGTCACATAAGCAGCATGGTACTGGCACAAAAACAGATACGCAAATCAGTGAAATCGAACAGAGGACTAAGACTCAAACCCACACAGCTACAACCACCTGAGTTTTAATAAAGGTTTTAACACATACAGTGGGGAAAACACAGCCTGTTTAACACATGGTGTTGGGGAAACTGGACAGCCACATGCAGATGAATAAAGCTGGATTCCCATAGTTTGCCCTGTACTGAAAAATTTAAAATGCATCAAAGGACTTAATGTAAGACTGGAAACTCTGAAACGGCTGGAGGAAAACATTTACATAGGCATAAGCAAGGGCTTTCTACAAAGGACACTAATAGCCCAAGAAGTGATCATAAACACTGGCAAGTGGACTTACATGAAACTAAACAGTTTCTGTACAGCAAAGGAAGTGAGTGATGGAACATTCTACACAATAGAAGTACTTCTTTGCTAGCTACATAACCAACAGAGAATTAACATTTAGAATATATAAAGAACACAAAGACTAAATATTAAAAAAGGTCAACCAGCCCAGTCAATAAATTGACTAATGCATGGGTAGTTCTTCAAATATGTACATATGGTCAATAAATACAGGGAAAGAAAGTTCAGTATCCTTGGGCATCAGAAAAACACAAACTAAACAACACAGAGATCCCATATCAGTCCAGTAAGAATGGCTGTCATTTAAACAAACAAATAAAAATGGGGCCCATGAGATGGCTTAGTGAGGGTCCCAGTCTCCTCCCTGCTGCTGCGATAAAACCCTGACTCAGCCCAAACTGGGGTGGGAAGGGTTTGTTTAGTTTACAGGTTACAATTCAGACATGAGGGATCCAAGGCAGGAGCTGAAGCAGGAACTAAGGCAGGAGCTAACGCACAGATCGCAGAAGAACACTGCTCACTGGCTTGATTCCAGACTCACATTCTTATATAGACAATCCAGGTCAACCAGGGATGGTACTCAGTCTACAGTGGACTGGGCCCTCCTGCATAAATTATCAGCCTAGAAAGTATCGGATAGACATGTCTATAGGCTGATCAGATCAAGACAATTCTCCAGCTGAGGTTTCCTCTTCCCAGGTGTATAAAGTTGATAAGCAAGATTAGCCACCCATGGTGATAGGGGAGAATGGACTCCTGAAATGCCCCCACATGAGTACTTTGGCAAGGTCATGCCTGTACTCCCTCACACATCACAAACACAAGCACACACACACACACACACACACACACACACATACACTAATAATAATAATTAACAAAATTATTTATTAAAATTTTAATAAAAGAAACAAAAACAAATGCTTTTGAGGATGTGGAAGAGGGTAGGAATGTGATGTAGTCTAGTCATTTTGGAAAATATAATGAAGGTTTCCCCCAAAACAAAAAAAAAATGTAACCATCACATGACCTAGCTATTACCACTTTTTGGTAAAGGGCCTCTAAATTAATATACACCATGGATACTTACACATCTATACTTTTTATTTTTAGCACTATTCACAATAACTAAGCTATAGAATCAGCCTTTGTGCCTACCAATATATACAGACGATGTGATATAAATACACAATGAAGCTTTGTTTCGCCATAAATAAGAATGAAATGTTGTTTCTTGGAAAATAGATGCAACTGGAGATTATATGAAACAAAATAAGGCAGATTCAGAAGGACAAAGATTCCACATTTCCTCTCGATTTTGAATGCTAGGTTTTCCATAAATGCATGTACACACATGCTACACGTATGAATTCCATGAAAACTGAAGTGGAAATATCTAGGGAAAGGAACTAGACTGTAAGGAGGGGCAGACGGGAGGGCATGGGAATGAATACAGTCACATTACATGATAGATTTTAATAAAAACGCCTTGATAAAGCCATCAATGTGTATGGCAAAATATGCTACTATATTCTTTATAAGACTTTGAAATTTCATCATACCTTAAGATCAGTCTCTAGAGATGAAACCATTATGTTATCATTTCAACAGGTAAATGCATTCTTCTCTAGGAAGATTTTTTTTTTACAAGACTTGCTCAATTGATGTTTTTATAAGCTTAGTTTTATCTTAAGTTATAATTTATATGAAGTCATGAGTTGATATACTAGCTATATATTTTAATCCCTCTTTCTCAGTGTCCATTGTAGTTAATTTTAGTTCCATTTCCTTTGAGTAGTTCTATAAGCAATTTTTAATACTCTATGACTTAAAATTTCATCCTATTAATTTCCAGTACAAAGAAAAATTTTACTTGTTAAAAACCAATGCTGTTTTTGCCTTATAATTATCACATAGGTCTACTGAATTCTTTTTGAAAGGTAAGATATACAATAAAATCTGAGTGATCTTTCTTAAACCTTAAAAAACTTTTCATCATTCTGGAGATTATTATATTATTATCTATTATTTTCATTTTTCTCTTAATAATTTTATAAAAAGACAAAATTATTATAAAAAACCACAAAGGCAAGCTACAATAGTGAAGTGAGTCATTATTATTTTACCATTCTTTGGTTTTATTTTTATGTTGCCACTTTTATCACCTGTCAGAAGGCACAACGGAGACAGGAAATACTCTCTTTACAGTCTGTGTTTAGCTTCCTTGGAACACAATTGAAAATTCAGAATTTTTCATTCCTCACTCATTATGGAAAAAAGAATACAATTTACAAAGTCAGAGTTCAGGATTTTTAGATAAAATTGGGAAGACAGATGCAAAGAGTCAGCAGGCATCTCCACTGCAAGGCTGCTGGTCAACCTGACTGTGTAGGATTCACAGTTTAGGTCATTCCTCTGCAGATAATGACCTCCTAGATGGATTTTAAACTTGAGAGTCCATAGTGAACAATGTCATTCTAAAGCAGAACTGAAATGTGGCCTTCTTTTAGTCATTCTGCAGGAATAATCTTATCATATAATAAATACTATGAAGTAAGAATTTGGACCATCCCATCCTTATAAAAGGCTACACCCACTATCTCATCCTTTTTTTTTTAATGCTGTTTTTGAGTCAAAATGATTTATTTGTAAATGGGTAAATGTTGAATCAGGTAAGTACGCTGAGATGATAAAGATGATGGGGAAAAAATAACTGAGTGGACTCAGTAATTGCTGATTGTGCATCTGAACTTGAAAGTGGTTTGTACTCTGGATCTAATAAGATAGCCTGTTTGTTCTCACTTGAAGTTACAAGTTATCTAAAATTCCAGAAACTTTAAAGTTCTCATCCTGATGATAAAGGTATGTGAAGAATAGTCAAAAGCAAGGAACAGCTATAATCTCTTAATTGATATATTTCAAATCTAGAATAAATATTTGCAAAATTAAAGTATCCCAGCATCATGCATGATACCAATAAAGCAGTTGACTAATCTCTGGGATAGTCCCCATTTTAGATCTACATGGCAGCTAGCTATCATCTCAGTGAAACAGAACTCAAAGTGCATTTGATGTTTTTTTGAAAGCTGATCTTCACTTCTGAACATTATTCACAAAATTCTCTTAAAATATAAAAATAAAGAGGCACTGGAACTAAATGGTGATTTTTTTTGTTATATTGATGTTAAAAATAATACATACCTATAACTCAGCACATCTGAAAACACTCTCAAGCATAGTGTGTTACCCTGTAGACAGGTGTACTGAACACACTCTAGAGTTCACTGTGTTACCCTGTAGACAGGTGTACTGAACACACTCTAGAGTTCACTGTGCTACCCTGTAGACAGATATGTACTGAATGTCTTGGGTGGCTTTGGAACCAGGGTCACTTCCATTTGAATTTTGGCTCAATGCCTTTTAGTTGTGTTACAGTGACAGAAGCCTTGGCTTTTAGGAATCCCACTTCTGCGTCTATAAAGGAGAAAAATAGAACTTATAGAGGCTAGTAATAGAGACTGCCTCGCGCACCCTGAAGAAGCCACAGCAACGGTGACCAGAAGCAACAGTGCTCAGGGAGTTTACTTCTTCCCTGTCCCCTCAGCAGTGGTGCTGCTTGGATGACGCATAACCAGACTGACTAGTGGACCAGTAGACCCAGCTCCAGACATTCACCAACAGAGGACGGGAGTCATGCGCATGAGTGTGTGGACGTGGAAGGCATGCAATTAAGTGTAGCAAATCTTAGAGGAAAATCACAGATAGTACTGATACATGGATGGAAAGAAAGATTGCCTGGTTAGATACTAGCTCTGATTATGGTGTGTGTGTGTGTGTGTGTGTGTGTGTGTTTGTGTGTGTGTGTGTGTGTATCTGTGTTTAGTTATGAGATAGGGACTCATTTTGTGGCGTGGGCTGAACTGGAACTCCCTACGGAGTCCAAGGTGGCCTTGAACTCGAAGGGATCATCTGAATCTAGCCTTCCTAGTGCTAGGATTATTACATACATAAGCCATGAGGCCTGGTTGATAGACTTTTCTCAACAATGAGTACAAACTGACAAAGATTAGACAAGAACTGCTATTTGGAGTGTTTGGTGCTTTAGATATCTGTTGAAAACTTGGGCTTTTTTGAAAGACACAAGTTATCTGATTAATTCTTGGTTTTTCTCTTTTGACAACTTCATCGCCTAAAGAAAACTGAAAGCCACAACAGGGAATGCTTTTCTGCTCTCAGTGCTGAGCAAAAATACAGAGCGGCAATGACAAAGAAGGAATGGCTACCTTAGGGGACATTCACCTTACTTGGACTTTATTAATGAGGAAAGGAAGTGGTAAACTTACACAGGTACACCTTCTGTATTGTAGAAAGGCATACTTTATAACAGTCCGGGAAAACACAGCAAAACTGTCCGGTGGGCATAAGGCCTCTCTGCACCTCTCTTGGAGAAGAATTAGGCAATATGTAGAAGTCATATAGTGACATAAAAACATCTAGCACTGGGAATGCTTTGATGAAATGTTCTAACTTGAGTTTAAAATAAAGCCCAAGTTACAAGTATCAACACGCTTACTGTAGATTCCTACCTGCTGTCTCCTGCCAGGCAGAAATGACTGAGCTTGCTCTGTCTTCCCTTGGTGAGAACAGAACCCTCTTTTCCCACTCTAGAGTGAGTTCTGTACTTTTCTGGAACTAGGCCATAAATTTAACTATTTCCTTTCCAGTCATCCTCTGTCAATGTGCATTGCTATTTGTAACAACCTTTTTGAGTAAGACACATTTGCCTATTATTCGTATTGTGGTTATATATACTTTCTCACAAAATATTATTGATACCAAAGAAATAGGAAGAGATAAGCTTTATCACAGTCAAAAATTCTATAACCTAAGTGATTTATTTTACAGAGGCCTAGAGACTTGGGGTGCAGGATCAAAGTGGTAGTAGGGTATTGGGGGAGGGCTACTCTTTGATCCCAGGAGGGACCTTAGTGCTGCCTTCCTCAGAGGAGACAGATGTTGTGGCCTCACATGAAAGAAGGACAAAAGGATCAGTTTTCTCTCCAAAGCCTTGTTTGTAAATAAATGACAGATCCATTCAGGAAGCTGAAATTTTCATGACTTCATCACTTAAAAGACCCATCATTCCAATACTGAATTGGGATTAAATTTCAATGTAAAATTGAGAGGGGACACAAACACACAAAAGCATGGCTAATATGTTCTGGATGTGGAAAAATACCAAGTGTTTTTTTTTTTAAGGTTTCATATATTGCTCCAAACAACACAACCCCCAAGTGTTGGACTCCTGGGTAGACAGAAGACCAGACACCAAAAATGTGTGCCACAGGAAGGGAGAATAAGGTATGAGTCAAAGAACCATGCATGCCGGGCTGTGGTGGCGCACGCCTTTAATCCCAGCACTCGGGAGGCAGAGGCAGGCGGATCTCTGTGAGTTCGAGGCCAGCCTGGTCTACAAGAGCTAGTTCCAGGACAGGCTCTAAAAAAGCTGCAGAGAAACCCTGTCTCGAAAAACCAAAAAAAAAAAAAAAAAAAAAAAAAACCATGCATTTAGGTCACTTTTATACCACATGACCTCTGGTGACACGCAAGCCAAGTACAACTGCCTCCTCTAGACACACAAGGAACCTAAAGGGCAACTCCTCTCTCTCTCTCTCTCTGTCTCTCTCTCTGTCTCTGTCTCTCTGTCTCTCTCTCACTCTTGCTCTCACTTGACAGAGGATTCTCATTGGCTAATAAAGAAACTGCCTGGCCCATTTGATTGGCCGGCCCTTAGGTGGGTGGAGTAGACAGAACAGGAAGAAGGAAGTGAGATAGATGGCTCAGCCAGACTGCCCTGCCTCTTCTCAGGGAGAGAGATGCGATGAAGCCAGCCGCCAGGTCAGACGTGCTGAATCTTTCCCGGTAAGACACCATTCGTGGTGTTACACAGATTATTAGATATGTGTTAGTCAAGATGTGAGTAAGAGGCTGAAACTAATGGCCAGGCAGTGTTTAAATGAATATAGTTTGTGTGTTGTTATTTCTGGGGCATAAGCTAGCAGGTGGCCAGGAGCCGGGCGGGATAAAAAGCAGGCATGCCCTGCCGTTCATCACTACACTCTCTCTCTCTCTCCCTCCTCCCCCCATATCCCTGGTCCTGGATCTCACAGAGATCCACCTGCCACTGCCTTCCAAGTACTGGAATTAAAGGTGTGCGCCACCACATCAGTCTACCTCTTCACTTTTAACCAGAGCCATAGGTTTCTTCTATATTCAAGAATGATAAATTGAGACTAGAAAATAGTCATTATGCTCAGAGAGTGTTATTCTGGATACTGCTTAAATTTTTTTTTTATTGAAAAATGATGGTTGGAACAGGCAAGGAGTTTTCTAATTTAAGATCAAGGCCAACAGAAGCAGAAGGCTTCTTGAACTGTCACATGTTAACTATCACAAGAGACTCTTGTTAGAATAAATATTTTGAATCAGTAGGTATATTATTCAGTTTGGGCTGCCAAAAAATACCATTGTAGCATGAATAATAAAACCTAGAGAAAGATATTGGGGTTCAACCTGAAGATCAGAAAAGCAAAGCAGCCAATCACTAGATAGACCATTTAATCTCTACCAATGCTCTGACCAAAGCGGCAATCCTTAGACTGCCAAACTCCACACTCCACTGAGCTCCTATCTCTTCCCCTTTATGTTCCTCTCTCTGCCCAGTCATATCGCTTCTGTCTCCACCTCCCTACTGCTGGGATTAAAGGTGTGTAATCCCAGTGCTGGTACAACCTTTGTGTGAGCTTTGTTTCTTTTACACAGATTCAATCTTGTGTAGCCCACAGTCGCCTTGAACTCACAGAGGTCCGTCTGCCTCTGTCTTCCGAGTCCTGGGATTAAAGGTGTGTGCCACCACTCCCTAGCCTGTATGGCTGACTAGTATGCTGCTTTGCCCTCTGATCCTCAGGCAAGCTTTATTTATTAAAACACAAATAATATACCACTATATACCATAGAGTACCAGATGGCTTATGCAACATAAAGCTGCCATCAGAATTCTAGGGTCTAGAAAGTCCAAGGGCAAGAGGATGGCCAGCTCAGTTTCTGATTAAGCCTCTATGCCGCTTTCTTTTTGTGGGCTCAGATGCCTTTTCCTTCATACTTATTTCCAGAAATGAAGAGTTCTATGATGTTTCTTATAAGGACATTGATCCTATCGGAGCAGAGCTGCATCCTTATTTCCCCCATTTGACCTTCACATCCTCAGGAAGTCCTGCTCTCCGCTGATACGGATGACAATAGCAATATTGCAACATAAAGACATGTAAGGTTTAAGTGAGGACAGGAGTGGTAGGATGAGGGGACCAAGGAGTGTTTGTATGTCTAGCCCAAACAAAGGTATGAAAAGCCAGATGAAAGCGGATTGTCTTTGAAGCTAATTAAAAATATAATTGAAAAAGAGTTTGAAGGAGGTACCTTGAATGTGTGGCTAATGCCGCTCCTGGAAGCTATAGGTTATTAAACAAAAATCTCAGTGCCACGTGTGGGATCCCTCTTTATGAGTTCTTGGTTAGGGAGAGCATGCAGACTCCCAAATAATACAGGTTATTGCAATTGTTCTTGGTTGCCCACAAGAACTAGATGTTAAGACCCCGTTCCTGAAGACATCACACACTTGGGTTGAGGGACCCAGAGAAACCAAGCCGGAATTGAGTTGGAAGTTCCTTCCCAGCTGTCTAGAGCTTTAGTTGTACAATGCAGGCTGCTGGGGGAGAAGAGCCACCAATTGTCTTACACTCAGCTATGAGCAGCATGAGCTCCACTGCCAAGCTGCCAGGAAAGCTGCGGCCACTGGTGAAAGGGTGGCAGGACGTTGTGGGGGCTATCAGCCACTTTGGGGTTGGATTGTAGGTTCAGTCTACAGGAGGGAATTTACACCTGGTTAAATAAACCTAGTGAAGTCCGTGGCTCAGTCGTTACATTAGAGACGTTCTACAGCAATTTTTATAAATTTATAAATTTACGTTTCAATTTATAACAGTAGCAAAATTACAATTATGAAGTAGCAACAAAATACTCTTATGGCTGGAGATCACTATACCACAAGCAACTGTATTAAAGGGTCGAGGCATTAGGAAGGTTGAGAACCACCGCGCTAGAGAAACCTACGACTGTTACTTGGCTAAATGGATATGGTATCAAACCGCCTTCTAAACATGTTCTATTCATAGATTAGTACTTCTCTCAGCACTGGTCAGAGAAGCTTCTCACTATGAGCAGTGGTTAATGTCAGGGTTTATAAATGGTCAGAAGGCTAGGAATAAATGACCCCCGAGTGCTCAGTACAAGCACGATGGCAATATTATCCCTCCAAAACTCAGGAACACACGGAAGAGATGGAAAGAGAGCAAGCGGCGTAATGGGGGAAGAGGGCTGGGCAACGTTGGCTTCTGAACACGACAATCACTGCACCCATGAACTCACAGCAGGTGTGGCTGCTTACACAAGACTGTATGCATCAACATTTCATCATGGATGAGAGAGCTCTCTGAGGAACTATGGGTGCTTAATGGTTGGTGGGGGGCATCGTTCTTCAGTGGTCTAGACACTGCTAAGCTGGCCTTACTCAAGTAGATATGAGACCCTCCCCATCCACCATAATCATGCAGGCTATCCTAGTTAAATGCAGAAGGATACACACACACACACACACACACACACACACACACACACACGAACAAGACACAGCTATGGGAGGGAACTTGTTGGGAAGAAGAAAGGGTTCAGAGGTAGTGGAAGGAGATGAAGGGGAAAATGGGGACTTTGATCAAAGTATGTTATTTCCATACATGAAGCTGTGAACAAATAGCTCCTGTTTTAAAGTAAAAAAAAAAAAAAAAGAAAGAAAGAAAGAAAGAACGAAACAACAACAAGAAGCATAGCCTGGAAGCCAGTTCTTTAAGGAACGACCTCATGTGCCTTTACTTGGAGCATACTGTTCAGATATTTGGATCTTTTCCAAGTCGTGTGATATTCCCTAGATCAAATGTTCCACACTTCTTTATCTGAAGGTCAAGTTCTGAGACCCCCTTCTTTGGAACATTATTAAAAGTTCATCAGCTAATGCCAAAAGACAAGACACCAGTGCCACAGAGGAGAATGATGTTAGTGCATAGACAGGAGAGAAAAGCCTCACCTATTTAAATTCTCAAATACATCTATAAAGAGAAATACAGCTAATAAAAAAAAAGACGATGACCCAGGCCATTATGCTGTCATTTTATTTGGATTGCTAATGAGAATCGCCAGCCAGGAGAAATAGGGGTTGACTTTATAAAAGATCTGAATAGAAAAGAACTCCTGCCTTGATACAGTTTGACAGTTTCCTGCAAAGGAGGCTTGTTACTTCTGGGCTCAGGGACACCAGTTTTCTCCAGTGATTATGTCACCAGCTCTCAGAATTGCTTTGGATGCCTAGGTCTTTATTTTCTTTGAGCATGCATTGAGCTCCCTCGGATGTGAGGTCAGGCCACAGAGGCTGCATTCAATTACCTCCAAGGGTATTAACTCAAAGCGAACTTCCAGGCTTTATTTGTTAGGTGGTGGATGGCCTGTTTTTTTTTTTTTTTTTTTTTTTTTTTTTTTTTTTTTTTTTTTTTTTTTTTTTTTTTTTTTTTAGTGGCAGCCTTAAAGTTAGATACCTGATCTCCCATGGTTTGAACCTGGAGGCTCCTTTCTGGCAGACGGCAGCATGCTCAGATATGGGAGACAGGTAGGAAGGACCAACCTGAGAACCCTATGGGGTAACAATAGACTCATGGGAGTCTAGAACACTATCAGCATCCGAGGTCTTTGTCTCACAGCCTTGAGCAGCCCACTATAAAGGCTGATTTCAAATCTGGTACCAGTGATGGGCGTGCTCACTTTAGCCATCATCCCATCCTACCATGGACTTAACATGGCACAAGTAGTAGAGGAATCAGCAGGTCCATTCTACAAAGCTATCTTCTGAAAAATCAAGATGGCTTAAGCAGAGGTGCGGGTTGGGAGACATTCATCTTAGCATGCTCTCAGACTGGCTCTTTCTTTTCTGTCTCTAGTGAATCTTATTACTGGCTTGCTGCTTCTCCTGGAAGCTGCACAGCAATGCCTTCGATAGAGGCCAGAATATGCATTCCTGGATTTGTCTAAAGGAATTATCTTGATTATAAGGATCCTGACCGGCAGCTCTGATTTTTTCGGACCTGAGTTTCTCAGTGCTGTGTTGCTAGAATTCTTGGCTGCAGGAGCAGGAGGAGGGTAAGGACAAAGAAAACATAGATTGGACTAGAGTTCTCAAGCTGTATTTAATAGTCATTGAGCTACAACTGAGAGTGTGTTTAAATACTCAAAGACAAATCTCTTGAGAAGCCTGCTAGTTTTCTAAGTAGGGCATTTGAGCAAAATAATGAAGAGGAAATGCTGACCTCTTGGTCTCTACCCACTCACCCTAGTCCCAGTCTCTGAGGGTGACAGTCCCTCTGAGATGCAGTGGAGGAGAGGGATCGAGAAGCTGTCACTGGGCTCTTCTGGGAGCAGTCTATATTAAACCTATACATTTTTAATGTCATCCTGAGATGCCGTCTATTACCCTGGGCTAGCAACAAGAAATCTAGGTGAGCAGGGCACATCCAGAACTACAGTGCTCCATGCTGAGTTTCACAGGTGACTGCGTCTTCATTTGCTATATTAAAATTAAATCCATTTCCTGTATAGTTTGGATCAGGAATGGCCCCCAAAGGGCATGTGTTAAAGGCTTGGGCCTCAGAAATGTTGGGAAGTGAAGAGATCTGGCCCAACAAGAGATCTTTAGGTCATTGGGGTACCCTCAACAGGTCTGTGGAAGCCCTGGTTCTTTCTCTTTCTCACCTTTAACTTTCCATGATGTTGTTCTACCACGCGTTCCCACTGCATGGTGCTGCCACAGGCCCAGCAAACACACCCAGCTGTTACAAATTGCTAATTCTGAAGCCATGAGCCCAAACAGCCCCCTTCTCAGGCATTACTAGTGAGTAGAAAACTAATACTCTGTCTATCTTTGAAGTCTAAACATCTCGTCAAAGTTTTTCCAAAAAGTTAGTTTTCACTAATTCATCCTAAGATTCACTGAGTCTTTTTTAAACAAAAAAGAAAGAAAGAAAAAACAATCTTTTTTCATTTTACATACCAATCCCAGTTTCCACTTATTCCCTTCCTCCCATTTCCTCCACTTATTCCCCACCCAACCCCCCATCCACTCCTCAGAGAGGGCAAGGAACATTGCTTTGGGGAAGGTTCAAGGCCCTCCCTACTATATCTTGGTTGAGCAAGGTATCCATGCAAAGAGAATAGGTTCCAAAAAAGCTAGTACAAGCAGTAGGGATAAATCCTGGTTCCACTGCCAGTGGCCCTGCAGTCTGCCCCAATCATATAACTGTCACCCACATTCAGAGGGACTTGTTTGGACCTATGCTGTTTCCTTCCCTGTCCAGCTGGAGTTGGTGATCTCCCATTAGCTCAGGTAGACTGCTTCAGTGGGTGTCCCCATCATGGTCTTGACCTCTTTGCTCATATTCTCACTCCTCCTTACTCTTCAACTGAACTTTGGAGGCTCAGTCCAGTGCTCTGATGTGGGTCTCTGCCTCTGTTTCCATCAGTTGCTGGATGAAGGTTCTATGGTGATATTTAAGATATTCATCAGTCTGACTATAGGGCAAGGCCAGTTCAGGCACCTTCTCCTCTATTGCTTAGGGTCTTAACTAGGGTCATTCTTGTAGATTCCTGGGAATTTCTCTAGTGCCATCTTTCTTGCTAGCCCCATAATGGCTCCCTTAATCAAAATATCTCTCTCCTTGCTCTCATCTCTGTCCCTTCTCCATTTTGACTATCCTGTTCCCTCAAGTTTTCCTCCTCCCTTCCCTTTTCCTTCCCCCTTTACCCTCCCTACTCCCCCTACTTCCATGCTCCCAATTTTGTCAGGCAATCTTGTCTATTTCCCCTTTCTAGGTGGATCTATGTATGTTTTTCTTAGGGTTAATGCAATCTTCATCAAAATCCCAACACAATTCTTCACAGACCTTGAAAGAACAATAATCAGCTTCATATGGAAAAAACGAAAAACGCAGGATAGCCAAAACAATCCTATACAAAAAAGGCATCACCATCCCTGACATCAAACTCTATTGTAGAGCTATAGTAATAACAACAACTTGGTATTGGCATAAAAACAGAGAGGTTGACCAATGGAATCAAATCAAAGACCCAGATATCAATCCACACAACTATGAACAGCTGATTTTTTTGACAAAGAAGCTAAAATTATACAATGAAAAAAAGAAAACATCTTCAACAAATGGTGCTGGCATAACTGGATGTCAACATGAAGAAGAATGAAAATAGATTCTTTCCCCATATCTATCCCCATGCATAAAACTCAAGTCAAAATGTATTAAAGACCTCAATATAAATCCAACCACATTGAACCCGATAGAAGAGAAAGTGGGGAGTAGTCTTCAATGCATGGGAACAAGAGACCACTTCTTAAATATAACACCAGTAGCACAGACACTGAGAGCAACAATAAACAAATGGGACCTTCTGAAACTGAGAAACTTCTGTAAAGCAAAGGACATGGTCAGTAAGACAAAAAAGCAGTCTACTGAATAGGAAAAGATCTTCACCAACCCCACATCAGACAGAGGACTGATTTCCAAAATATATAAAGAAACTAGACATCAAAATTCCAAATAACCCAATTAAAAAATGGGGTCTAGAACTAAACATAGAATTCTCAACAGAAGAATATCAAATGGCTGAAAGATACTTATGGAAATGTTCAACATCCATAGCCATCAGGGAAATGAAAATCAAAACAACTTTGAGATACCATCTTACACCAGTCAGAATGGCTAAGATAAAAAAACACCAATGATAGCTTATGCTGGAGAGGATGTGGAGTAAGGGGAACACTCATCCATTGCTGGTGGGAATGCAAACTTGTACAGCCACTTTGGAAATCAGTATGGTGGTTTCTCAGAGAACTGGGAATCAACCTGCCTCAGGACCCAACAATACCAACTCTTGGGCATATACTCAAAGGATGCTTAATCATACTACAAGGACATTTGTTCAACTATGTTCATAGCAGCATTATTTGTAATAGCCAGAACCTGGAAACAACCTAGATACCCCTCAACCAAAGAATGGATAAAGAAAATGTGGCAAATTACACATTAGAGTATTACTCAGCAATAATAAACAATGACATCTTGAAATCTGCATGTAAATGGATGGAACTAGAAAAAAAAAGTCCTGAGTAAGGTGACCCAGACCCAGAAAGATGAACATGGTATGCACTCACTCATAAGTGGATACTAGCTGTAAAGCAAAGGATATTGAGCCTATAGTTCATGATTCCAGAGAAGCCAAGTAACAAGATCCTTTGGCTCTTGAAGATATCAAATATTCCTCAGCTTAGGGACCATTCGCAGTACTTTGTTTCATTGTCTGCTTACCAGTCTTGGTGTGTTCTTACTTCCTGTCTTTCAGCTTGACCGATGTGGATGCAGTTATTCTTTGAATTTATCTCTAATTCCTTTTCTCTTAGCATACAATTTCCATTTGAGGGTGATTTCTTTCTGTCTTCAGAAACTCAGTCTCTTAGAACATGAAATCTATTCTCAGCAGTTAATATTCTTTTTTTAATTTGTCTACTGAATTTTTAAAATTCAGAAATATCAGTCTTTGTTCCAGAAAGCCTTTGCTGTACTCTAATTATATCTCTTTTTAATTACTTTTATTAATGTCTTCTTTCTCTTTCCATTAGTTCAACTATAAATGAAGCTGCCAGCTCTTGTTGCTCAGCCTGTATTTCTCTGGTTTCGCAGTCCCTTTGAATCACTGTAATTTTCCATTCTCTAATCAATTTTGTGTGCTTCCTTAAGGCCTGTCCTGCTCAGTCAGTTGGAGTATTTGATCAGACAGAGGAGAGGTAGGCAGCATGTGAATAGCTCATGTTGGTGGCCTTCTGCTGATGGTGCTGATGAAGCCCCCTTTTCAACAGAGTGAACTGGAACTGCCATGATTCATGAAAAAACCCACATTTTTGCCCAAGAGGTCAGTAGCTGGTATGACTTAATAACTTCTTCAAATTCAGAGAAGAATCCTTTTCTAAAGAGGGAGATGGATGGGTTCTTTCAGTCCCATGAAGGAGGAGACTTCTACTCCAAGGAGAAGGAGTGCTCCTCCTCCATGGGCTAGAAGGTATTGCTGGTTACCATGGAACCTAAAGCCCCTCCCCCAGCCCTGTGGTTAGGGGTCCTTTGAAATCTGCCCCCAATCTCACTTCTATTGACTCAAGTGGCAAACCTGAAAGGACAAGCACTTCTCTTGGAAAGACACCTTAAAGTTCTGAGGTTCTTCTTGATGCGTACCCAGTATCCTCAGTGGTTCTCCATTTTTTAAGGTCTCAGCACCCTTAGTGATTCCCTGTTCCCCAAGGTCAGGCTCATTCACCAGAGCAAGCTTTATCCGCCGCAATGTGTCTCCCACCCTGGAGTCTTCCCTTTCTCCAAAGCCGTGCTGTGCCTTCCCCACCTGCTGTGGCTATGGACACATTCCCTCCAAGTGGAAGGCTCTTCCTCATTGTGTAATTAAGATATCATCATTGCTCAGAAGATCAGGAAGTTGCAATTGGGACCTTTATTCCTTTCTCACCCTCCACTTCCATTTGTTCTTTGGTGGTGGCACCAAACATGATATCCTCTACTTCTGTCACCTCACTTCTTTCCACAATGTCTCCTATGAAGTTGGCCCCGACTCTTCATGGCATTGCACTGATACTGGAAATCAATGGCATCAACCATTGTTGGACAAGTCCTGTGCTTTTCTTGCTACACATGGGAGGCAAGGCTTCGGAGCTTCAGCTGGTCTTTCATTGAAAGAACTGATATCCTTGGCACCCGAGAATTCATGAACTCTCACCGCAGGCAGATCTTCCTGACATTTTCTCCCATCCCATGAGCAACTGGGTTGGGACAGCCAGAGCTCCAGTTAGCCACAGCAGCTGAGCTGATGTGACGGCTGCTCCCCTTTGCCCGGGATTCAGAGGATTCAGAAGCAGGAATCTGGCCACATGGCTGACAGAAGAGATGAACTGTGAGGACGTCTGTGTGGGCACTTTCTGAAGTCTGGAAAGGTGCACTGTAGTGGAAGGTTTGATTCTATGGAGGCTTTGATGGATTTGCTACAGTCTTTGCCATGGTAACCAAATATCTGACAGAAATACTATTTTGGAATGAGGGATTATTTTATCTCCTGGCTCATGAAATACAGTCCATAACAGAAAGGAAGACATGCCAACTAGACTGCTAGGTGTGTGGTGGTCAGACTATGTGACACACTTTTTCAAAGCCTGATGGATCAGGGAGCAGGGAGCATAAGCGTGGAAGTGGTACAAAGCTGACTGCCTTGCGACCCACTTCTGGTGACTACCTCACTGTCTTTGCCTTCTGCACTAATGCTTCAAAATTGGCTCAAATAATTCTGCAAACTAGTACCAAATTCTCCAACACATAGGCTTGTGGGGGACATTTCCCATTAAGCCATAACACTTGAGGACAGGTGCTGCGCTTTCAAGGGCAGCTCATACTATTACTTCATTGCAGTGGCGTAGCTCATACTATTGAATGCAGACCCCTTGCTTTGCAGACAGATTTAGGTGACACAGGCTGTGGGTGGACAGCAGGACCTAAGCTGAGGGGGATAAGCAGAGGTCCACACTCCCACTTGCTGCCATATGTCTGCAGGCCCCGGGAATGAGTGAAGGAAAGCCTCTGATTACTCCCATCCCTGCCCCTGCCCCAGTGGCTAACTAGCATCTTTAGGCTTGGGGGCCTTATGGAGCCATTTTCCTGGTCTTGTTCTTGAAATCATATTGAAAATACCAATTAATACAAAGACAGATAATATGTTGTGTTTTTCCCCATGCGTGTGTGTGTGTGCTTATTGTAAAGTGTGTTTGAAGTAGCCTTTCCTGGGTGAAAAGAATACTAACTCTCTCCTTGGTGCAAGGCCTGTTGCCCTCTTTAAGAAACCCCCTAAGCGCTCTGTCTCTCTAAATGAGCCATTTAGAAGCAAGGGCCAATGTCTTGCCCAGGGCCAGACGTGGAGCAGGCACTTAAAAAATGTGTGGAAAACGGAAGAGTCAGTATTCAGTGGAAAAGCAAGACTCAGCCTGAACTCTTTTTTTTCCTTCAACCTCGGCATCTTTTATTTTCTCAATTACACTACAATTTCTCTTTTTCCCGTTTACAATCCCCTCAACACTGTGTGTGCATATGTGTTGGTATGTGTGCCTTTATATGTGTGTATGTACGTAATTTTCATATATGTATATAAGCATTGATATGGAATACTTGTGTGTGTGTGCACATGAGTGTATATCTATGTACCTATGAGAACATGCCCCAGGCTGCTCAATACTATTTCTTCACAGAAGGTAGACTGAGCAGAGCCATCTTGCTTGAGTCTATTGCCGGAGTCTTGCAGTCTGGCTGGAGGAGAGCCGGTTAGGTAGGGTAAAGAGGGGTGATTGTTTAGTGGAGTGACGCATAGGAGAGCCTGCTGGGATGCTGACATAGGCTACACAGTCTCATCTGAATAGAAGTAATGCTGGTGCAGGAAAGAAGAGATGGAGAGCAGAGGGATGGGAGCTGTGGACGAGGGAGTGCCGTCAGGATCTGGAGCTCAGGCGAGGCATACCTTCCAGAGGAGGAGGGGTGAGCCTTCTACTAGGGCAGGAAGCTTTTCCCAAGCTGTAGCAACAGATTGGAATACCCATTGCAATGGTCTCAACTCCAAGTTGAAGCCCTAGCCTCCAGTGTGACTTCATTTGAAACAGGATGTTTAGAGGGTAATTTTGGTAAATGAGACCAGATTGGAGGTGTCCTAATCTAACAGGAGTGGTGTCATTATAAGAGGAGGGAGAGAGAAAGCTCTTTCTCCCACCGCCTGCATGCACAGAGGGATGGAAAGGCCATGGGAAGATAGAGAAAAGATGCCTGTCTGGCCCACCCAGGAGTAAAATCTTGTTTCCCCACTCTTTAGAATTGTTATACGGATGTGGTCCATGCTCAGGATCCCCCTGGCTATGGAGTTTGTTATGGCAGCTCCAGCTGACTGAAACCTGTCTCTCAATCCATCTCCCCATATGGTCATCAACTTATGCCAGAACAGCCTCCAAGACCCTGAGAGCCTCTGGATCTGGAGAAACTGTGTCTTATTAGATCCAGTGTCACAGATGCTGAGCAATGGATGGACCATCAGAGGAGGGATGCCAGGGTTCTGTGCTCTCAGTTTTGAGATTACCGAGCTCTGTCCTGAGCCCTGGGAGCATCCTTTTCTCATTCATTTCCTTCAAGAAAAAGCAGGCCCAAAAGAGGGTCTCTGTTAAGCAATGAAGATTTTTATAAAAACCAGGCTTTATGGCCGTCTCTTTTCACAGCTGCTCTCTAGTCTTCCTGGTGAGGTTTGTGGGGAAAAGAGCTCAGCCTCCGGAGTGAAGGCATAATTCACCCCCTCCTAGTACTGTAGCCCAGGGCTAACAGTTTATGCTGTCTCCATCTTAGTGTTCTTGCCTGTAATGTGGGGCTAATCCCATTACCAACTCATAAGCATGTTGTAGAGAATCAAGAAAAACAATACACATTTTATAAAAAGTCCTTAGTGCACGAGAAACAGAGTTGACTCAAGCTTATCAGCAGAGGACCCTAGAGCAGAGGGAAGGACACTGGTGTGGGAGGTCCTTCTGTCTATGTGTTGTTTTTATTGGTTAATAAATAAAGAACTGCTTTGAGCCTATGGCAGGGAAGAACAGAACTAGATGGGGAAAGCTAGGCTGTATGCTGAGAGAAAGAAGGGCAGAGTCAGAGAGACACCATGGAGCTACTGCCAGAGTCAGACATGCCGAAACTTTGCCAGTAAGCCACTGCCACGAGGCAGATTAATGGAGATGAGTTAAATTAAGATGTAAGAGTTAGCCAATAAGAAGCTAGAGCTAATGGGACAAGCAGTGATTTTTTTTTTTTTTTTTTTTTTTTTTTTGGTTTTTCAAGACAGGGTTTCTCTGTAGCTTTGGAGCCTGTCCTGGAACTAGCTCTTGTAGACCAGGCTGGTCTCGAACTTACAGAGATCCGCCTGCCTCTGTCTCCTGAGTGCTGGGATTAAAGGCATGCACCACCACCGCCCGGCTCAAGCAGTGATTTAAATAATACAGTTTCTGTGTGATTATTTTGGGGCTAAGTGGCTGAGAACCAACAAGCGGCCTGTTGCTACAATTGGTACCCAATGTGGGGCATGAACCCATGAACCTGAGATTAAGAGTCTCATGTCTACTGACTGAGCTAGCCAGGTGGCCGGGAACCAACAAGTGGCCCTTATTCCAACAGAACATGTAGATACCTATTTCTAAAGGACATTGCTTTATAGGGACACCTATTTCTAAAGAACATTGCTTCTTGGCTATTTGGGAGAAAGAAAAAGGAGCAAGTGAAACTGGGTGGCAGGCCTAGTGAGGGCTCATATCTGAGGGGTGCTTGGTTTTAGCTGATGGGGAAAGGTGGGGAAGACTTCCAAGAAGGTTTGTGAAGGATGGACAAGGAATGATGTAGATGTCTAAGAGGGAAAATGAGCCTTCTAGAGAAATGTAGAAAGCCTGCTATGTAACCTTCAGCCAATTTAAATCTTGAGACAATGAGTATAAAGTGTAAATAAGTTTGATAGTGTGAACTTCTCCCAACCTCCAGCGGCCTAAGTGTGGCAGGGGGAAGACCTCTAGCAGCTTCTTCTGATAACCTGTATTTGCGGACTGTGCACAAGGAGCCCCCAAGTCTGCTTTCACACCCAGTGACTGTGCTGATTTTCTCATTACACACTATGTTAACGATGAAGGGAAATATATTTGAGTTCTCACCTTGTGGCAGCTTCGTTTTCATTTCTGGGTCTGTTCCCTTGGGACTACATGTGTAAATTGCCAGTTTATGGTAATTTAATTTGTGGAATGCTTTGGACAAAGAACACATTTTCTTCATTTATGTAGCTGTGGGCACAGTATTTTCTTTTCATTGCCCCATTGGGATCTCCCTATTTGACAATAAGAACGGAGGGTAACGCCATACTTGCTAAGTACCTACTGTGTGCCAGGCAATATCGAAGACAATTCACATTTATGACTAAATCAATTTTTCACAATCACCACTTCTCATAGATAAGGGCACAGATAGCTTAAATGGCTGCTGATGATCACAGAGGAAGTAAGAACCAGAATGAGGCTTTACCAGGCAGTCTTTCTCTGAAGTACATGCTTGGTACCCATACCTTAATGTACTTAAAACTTTTGGTTGATTTAAACTATTTGCTATGAAAATGTATAATATATCTCACTGAGATCTTAACTATGACTTCTCCCTTTTCAACCCCTTCCACACATCACTAAGGATAGATTCCAAGTATCACACATCTACCCATCTAGGTAACCAGTACATTTGTATGGATGCCCTAACCTGTTTTAGGAAGGACAAAGATGACACATGTCCTTTGCCTCCAAAGAATTTAAATTTTAGCTGGGGAATCTGATCACCCAACAGGCAAAGTATTCCCAAGGAGGCAGGCCCATCCCACATGCACAAGGTTCCGGAAGAAATAAGCTACATACAGAGAAGTGTTGGGTCTATAGAGCTGGATTTACGTCCGCCTTTGTGGGAATCCTTTGAGTTTCTAAGCAGATGACAGCTCATCCAGCTGGGCTGGAGAAATACTATGGCAACAAGACATCAAGGACTCCAATTATTATGCTCTCTAACTTCCTGAAAAGGGGAGTGTGGAATGCTAGGAACGGGGCGGGGCATCTCCAGAGCTCATTTGCAGCAAACTTAATTGGTTTCTTTGTTCAAGTGGACCTGCCTAGAATACCTCTAATATTCTAATATAGTGGTGGGGTACAACCTGTGTGATTCTTGGGACACAGTGTGGACTTAACAGAAAGGGGATTGGCACTGGAGATGCCCACTCTGGGCTCAGTCTGCACCTGGCCATAGACCGGCTGCAGGACCTTGAGGAAGTTATTTATTTAAACTTTCTAGGCTTCCAGTTTCTGATTTATGACATGGACAAAGCATTGCCTTTCTTGAAGGGATCTAGGAAGGATTAGTAAAGGGTTTAGAAAGTTCTTGGTGTAACAGAGGTACAGCCAATCAAAGTCATCCTCAGTTACAGGTACACAGTTAAACGTGATGATGGAAACTCAACGGCAGAATGTCCTTAAGTGGAACCATTATTGCTGGAGCAATCTTCGCTCCTCCTGCTTCTGCTTTGCCTTGGGGATGCTGAGAAAGGGATGCTCAAGACGTCCAGATGCTGTTTTCAGCACTTGGGAAAAACTCATATTACCATTTTAACTTTTGTTTGGTTTTCTATTGCTCTGCCTCAGTGAGATGGTGGATCTTATGGCTATGACTTCATATTGTAGTAAGAGGAGTGGGGATGCAGACTTGGGGGATTCATATTTGACTGGTTCTCCTTGCCAGACACTGTACAGAGCAACAGTTCGGTATACATTTAAATATCACAATCACTCTGGTAGTTTACAGGGGTAGACAGGGAGGAGCATCATCCACATTTTAAAGATCAAGAAGCAAGACTCAGAGATGTTAAATCATTTGCTCAAGGTTGCCCTGGTCCTGTGCTCTGCCTGCTCACCTGCCTGGCCTCCTGAAACATACTGATGTGGGGTTCCCCCCTGTATGCTATGAATAAGTTTTATTACCGTTGGTTAATAAAAAAGCTGCTTTGGCCTATGGCAGGGCATAATATAGCTAGGCGGGAAAACTACACTGAGTGCAGGGAGAAAGAAGGCAAAGTCAGGCAGACACCATGTAGTCACCCAAGAAGCGAGATGTGAGGTAACAAACCACAGTCTTGTGACAAAATATAAAATAATAGAAATGGGTTAATTTAAGTTGTAAGAAATAGCTAGAAATACACCTGAGTCGTTGGCCAAACAGTGTTATAGTTAATATAGTTTTTGTGTGAATTTTCAGGTCTGGGTGGCTGGGAAATGAAAGCACAGTCTTTAATTACAACATACTATGACCATAACCAGTTTAGAGATAAAGAATGCTGAACCCAGAGAGATTTCAGCTTTCCTTGCCCTCTTATAGCTACAGAAGAGGAGAGCATCAGCAAGCCCATTTTCTCAAAGTTTAATTCAGCTTCCCCCCCTTTTTTTTTTCCTGCCTGGAATACCACATTAAGAAAACAGACTGTTGGTTTCACACTATCAGAGAAGGGTGTTCTAAACATGGAAACGGAAAACACTAGAAAGAAAGTACAGGTATAAACAGTATAAACATGCATTTTCATGTAAATCATTTTCCTTATGCGTATGTGTGCCTGTGTGCACAGGCACACGCACAGACACACCACACTTCCTATTTCTACCTGACCCTGAATCAGCAGTGATTACACTCAAACACAGACCTTGGCTTCTAAGTAGAATTCTCCATGCAAATGAAACAGGGATCCTTGATAAAACAGTTAATTCCAGGGCCACAGAAAGGAAAGTACAAGATGAGCCCGAAAAATCACACTGTTCTGATTAGTTTTTCATTAAATGCTCTGAGAGCTCCAGTGAAGACAGAGCAGACAGGCTGAGGAGGCTCCTGATGGCCAAACGGAAGACAGTTTGAACATCAAAATAAGTAATAACAGTAATATTCTCCAATCCGCAGGATAAACCCATGGAGTTCATGCTTACATTAAAAAAAATGAACAATTTCAAAGGACCTTTCCCATAACACTGACTATCTATGGGGCAGGGGATAAATGGGCGACATCACAGCAGAGAAGTCGGAGTGATACCACCTTAACTAAGAGATCAAAGTGGGGATGCCGATAATGGGAGACATCTCAATCACTGCCCCCTGATGGTGCACCTGCCAACTCAAACTCACTTCCAGAATGCCCTAGCTAATAATGATGCAAAAACTGCATCTAATCACAAGGCAGTACTAACCACACCCCAAATAGAGACCCATGCACATTCTTGGCCATCGCCGCAAATTCTAAATGACGTGGTGAGTGACCTGGGAGAACTGGGAGTGATCTGGGTGGTCGTGTAGTATTTCCACAGCACAGTTCTCACTCAGCGAGCAGACTCTTACCTACTGAAAAGCGCTAGTGGGTGAGCTGAACGACTTTCAATGGCTGAGGAAGAAAAAGGGTTGCATATGGATTGTTGTTCTTCAAAAGTTTGATGACAAAAAGGTATCGTCCCCAGCAGTAAGAACCTCGACCTGAGAAGGGACACTGCATGTGGAGGGCTTAGGAAAGTGTGCAAAACCACAGGCTTTGGCTTGAATCCCAGCTTTCCCACTTAGTAACTATGTGGATCTAGCTAGATTATTTGTATCTTACTTCCCTGGTCTGTAAAATGGGGTTAACCCTGGCAGCATAAGGGCTGTGTAGACTTAAGAGAGCTGGCAGCTTGCAGGGTTTAATATCAAGCGTTCTGCAATGAGTTTTTGGAACTGTGTTCTGCCTTTCTCCCCGAGAACATTCAATGAATCCATTTTCCCTCACAGAATGTGCCTGGCAAGACCACTGGTGCCCTTACTGTATGGTCCATCCTATCATTCAGGCAGATGTATGTTTTATAAACGGAAGTCACATAACAGATATGTTTATATCTTCAGATGGAATTTTCTGTTGGTATACATTTGAGATGCAATCCTCAAGGTCTGACTTTATTTTAAAATTTTACCTTTGACGATGCATAATCATTCTATCGGGTGAAAGTACTGTGTTTGGAATAATTCAAACATTGGACTGAAGAGAAAGTGATTATCTCATTGACAAGATGTCTCTTGGGCTGTTTTAAAATATGCAAGCCTGGCCTGCTACAAAAGATTAAAGGGTGTCTGCCACCACGTGTGGCTAATTCAATTAAAAGTGGAGCAGTTTAAAGAGTATGCCAAGCAACGTTCTGGTGGGGAAGGGAATCTAGATCTACTTTGATCTTGATTCTTTGGATTTATGCCTTTTCCATCCTTGTATACTTGATATCAGCTGTAACAACCCAATATTAAGAGCTGCATGTGTTTGGGGGATGGGGCATAAGGCTAATACTTTACAAAGCATCTTTTGTTGAGTACTTATTAATTTTTGTTTATCTTCACTGATCAAATTGTTTCAAGAACTCTGTGTATTTTCCAGTTAGGTTCAGCTGACATGAGAGCAGATAGTCTTTGACAAGGCTCCTTCGCATCATCATCAGACAGTCCCTTGCAATGTTACTTTAAAACACTTTATATGGTTCATAATGACCATCGCTAACAGGACAAAATGGGCTCCCCCACCATTTATAGGATGAAATACTCTAGCTGGATTCAACTCTGACTTTGTTCCAAGGGGACATTCCACTTGAATATGCCCTGTTCCAAACAAAGAGACACTGACTTTTTTTCCCTCTCAAAATACAGAATTTTTGATGCACCTTCAAGATTCCATTTATATCAGTGACATAATGGTGTCAGCTCTTTGAAGGAAGGAGGAAGAGCAGACAGCAACTGGTATTATATTGTTAAGTACCCAGGAATCAATTACATCCTTGCTGAGACAAGAGGCAATTTTCCCATTTAAGCTTCACAGATGTAACGATTGGCAAATTATTGTTGGGTTGTTGCTTCTTTTATTATAATTAACAATTAAAAAAACACGTTGTAATTATCTGTTTACTAGCTCTTACTGGCTCAGGTTGTAGCAATGACTTTATCTTCAAGAAAGTATTTTAATCAACTCTTCTATATTCACTCACTAGTGTGAAACTGTTTTGGCCCTCACAATTAAACCAATGAAAATTTCATGTTGATCCAGTTGTGGAAGGAATCTCTTATGGGAATATATTAGTTTCCTTTCTTAAAATAAGCTCTGAGTCCATTGATTCTCCATTTTCTTGCCCAATTTCTCTCCTGTTTGCCCTGTTCATTTCTGATTAATGTTTTCACCTCAATGAGCTCTGTGCTTACTATGAACAAGGTACTTACTCTGACCCAGGTACTGTATGCTTGATGAACTGTATATGACAACTGCTATAAGGACCTTCTAAGATTGTATCATGTATATATGAAACAGTTTCTACTATATCCCCCCCCCCCCCGACAGTAGGCACACCATGAGGCTAGATGATTAGGCTATGGCCATGGAACACAGGTAGCCAATTCTTGAGGATCTACTAGTGTGGCGATGGTTCATAGTACATCTGTGAGAATCTATTAGTGAGGCGACATCTACTCTGCAAGAGCAAGGATCAGCCAACTTTTCATTTCAAAAGGCAACTCATGAAAATGCAAAAAAAAAAAAAAACCCCACATTGAAAAGCAACTCCTTAAGATCCTGACTGACAATCAGTCCAAGAAATTGCTGTGTTCCAGGCTAAAGAAGGGGATAGGTCAAATGGCCAGAGCACATCCACTGGGAATGACGGCAAATTCGTGAAGCGTTCCATATTTTTATTATATCCTTCTGGAGTCTTTGATGGAGTTGAAGAATAAATAGATAGTTATAGTTTTCCTTAGTTATGATAAAAGATAAAGTAGATATAAATATTGTAATTGTAATTCTTACTTGATAACTGTTTTGTTATATGTAATTTTACTATGTTAAAGTGAAAGCTTTTCTTTTTTTGTTTAAACAGAAAAAGGGGAAATGATGTAGGTGTGTCTTCTATCTATCTGATGATTTCATTGGATAATTAATAAAGAAACTGCCTGGCCCATCTGATAGACCGGCCCTTAGGTGGGTGGAGTAGACAGAACAGGAAGAAGGAAGTGAGGTAGATGGCTCAGTCAGATGCTACACCTCTCCTAAGTTAGACAGACTGCCGTGCCTCTCCTCAGAGAGAAGCCAGACGCGATGAAGCTCCAGCCCAAGATGGACGTACGCTAGAATCTACCTGGTAAGGCACCACTTTGTGGTGCTACACAGATTATTAGATATGGGTTAGTCAAGATGTGAGTAAGAGGCTGAAAATAATGGGCCAGGCAGTATTTAAAAGAATACAATTTGTGTTTTGTTATTTCGGGTGTAAAGCTAACCATGCAGGAGCCGGGTGGGATGAAAAGCAGGCCTGCCCGCAGCTTTTCACTACATGTGTCTAACACAGAAGTCACCCTATCAGTTTGTGTGGTCTCATACTCTAATAGAAGAAGGGTGTTTCTGTATTTGTTATGTACTTAAAACAATTAAGATAAACAGAAATATGATGATGATAGATGGATGGGTGGATAGATAGATAGATAGATAGATAGATAGATAGATAGATGATTAATAGCTAGGCAGATGATTGAGTTACTATAAGATATATAAAATGATTCTGAATTTTCCTATGCGTTAGGCACCTTTTATAGTGGAGTAAATGATCTGTACTAATTATAATTATAAAGTAATCTGCTTATTAATTGTACCCCCTATGTTTCAATAAAATTAGATGTGAAGCAACTTGAAGGACTTTGAACAAAAAGGGGGACAAAAAGGATGAGGGATCCAACTCTGTTATGAAAAAATGATGGTCTCAGACTATCTGAAACAGGACTTGGGCATCCAATTAATCTTGGCTCTATACTTAAAATGGCAGAAAGCCACACGTGTGAGAGAAGTGTGCCCTACCCTGGGTTCTGATGTTCATCTTTTAGATTTATTCCCCATTAGCTTAGGGCAATATATATATATATATATATATATATATATATATATATATATATATATATATTTTCTCTTGGGTCTGCATCTTGGGGCTCTCTCACTATTTTCTCTCAGCTGGTTGCAAACACAGTTCTTAGAAGCCACTACACATAAATGCTCAAAAAACTTGGCCTTCCAAGAGAGAGTAGATGAGAGGGTGAAAAAACTTGAAAGAACATTAGATGTGCTTGCTGTTATTACGAATAAAACATTCAAAGCAGGGTCACCTACACATTAGTAACTGAGTCAAACAGTATATGCAGTGGTGTTTGGAAGAAGGTCTCCTGGAAGTCTACGGTGACTGTCTGACAGTAGGAGGAGAGGAGGAAGAAACAGGATAGACAGAGGGCAAAGGCCCAGTGAGCCTACCTCCAAGAGGAAGAGTGGAAGGAGGAGTCCACTCCTGCCATCTTTTCAACCACCATGTGGATAGCTTATCTGTGTGTCTGTTGAGGGCCAGCTGCATGCCAGTACTGTGCTGGAAGCTGCAGAAAGAAGAGCTCTCCATTATCCTGAAAACCATCAGCTCATTGGGAGCGGAGATATGTCTGGCTCACTGCATAGAGCAGAAGAGTAGGGAAGACGGGGGGGGGGGGGGCCACTGGTTATTTTGCAAAGAGGAAACTGTATCCTCAAATGCATTGATTCTCTGAGAAGCGAGCGACAGAGCTAGACACACAAATCAGATATTCTGGTGCCCTGCCTGTGCCACATTTCAGTCAGAGCCCCAGGAGCTTAGCAGCTATTAAAATAAAAACACACATGGAAGACAGGTCATTTTCAGCCATTTGTGCTTCTGGGTTAATGACTTCACCTGAACCTTTATGTGAACAGATTTGGAAACAGCAAAGATACAAGGACAGTATGAACCTGGGATTCAAGAATCCAGGTTTTATCTAAAGAATCCATCCCGGTTGACTCGCAGTATGGTTTACTGATGCATAGCCATATGTTCCTCCCAACACATGGGTCTTGGGGACTCCTAACTCAGACAACTGGTGCTAAGTCGGGCTCATTCACAGGCATCTTCTCTCCATGGATACATGGATGCCATGTATCAGCACAGTGTATGGACTCCTGTTGAATCAAAGATGCTCACAGACTGATAGAAAAAGCAGAGCCTAGAAGCCTTTTCCATGTGAGGCCATGCAGAAGAGGCAGGACAATGACATCAGCGGTGGGGAGGGCTCTCCCAGCATCACTCTTTGCTCCAAGCTTAGCTCTAAAAGAGTCAAGGAGGCCAGCAGAGCCTCATTCTGCCTGCTGGGGCAGCACTGTCTTCACTTGCAGTGACCATGTATAAGTAGTTTGGGTGGCTGGCCCACAGAGCCACCCCTGTGCTGAACCCCTTCTTAGCAGGGATAGTCATGTGGCCAGCTGGGCCAGACATGCATAAGCACACATCTGTTAGGTCGGAGCTTCGAGTAGATTTTGTTTCCTGGCTAGAAAAATGGGATGCTTCAGCAAACACTCTTTTGCTTCCTTCCCTTCCAATCTTCTTTCCTCCCTCGCTTGCTTTTTCCCCTCTTTGTTGGTCACCCTCCATCTCCCCCCTTTTCTGAATCTGCATGTGGCACTCACTCCTCCTAGGACCAGGACAAGCAACCATGGGTACCAGAAAGAGTTCAAGAGAACACCTTTATTGCTCCTCTTTTTGTATCAATTCTGGGATGTTGACTCCAGATCTCATAATACAGAAGACAAGACACATTTGTTGGGCCATGCACTGGGGTATTTCCTAGTTTCATATCAAACAGTAGCCCCAAGACTCCAGGCTCCTACCATCCATCCGATCTCACCTGTTTCCCTCCTCTAGACCACAGCTCTGCGGGACACAGGTCACAACTCTGGGCGAGCCTTCCTGGGAGATCTAGTCCCACACTTTGTCTTGGGCTCCAGTGTTTTCTGTGCTGAGACAGCCCTCAGAGTGTGGCTAGTTTCTGGATTTTCCCAGATTGATGCCATGGCTTCCTGGCCTCCACCTTAGCCTCCCTGCAGGACGCAGCACAGATATCTCTATATAACACCAGCTAGCTCGCATCCCTCTTCTTCCCAGAGCTGTTTGATGCCTCCAGCACAACACAACTTTTCCCCAGTTAAGCCCTGTCTTAATGTCTCACCAGACTCTATGAAGCTCCACCCCCTTTCTTTCTCCATTAGCTACGCCACACTCCTCCTCACTAAGGCTCCAGCAACAGGGCTGGACCTTCCAGAGACACTACTGCCCATAAGCTTGTTGCAAACAGTTTCTTCAGCTGGCATGCCCTTCCTTCTTCCCTTTCTAGTCTTTTCCAAGAGACACCTTACCATTGAGGCATCCCTTGGTCATCCTACTTCAGGTCACATCCCAACCCCACAGTCCTAACCCTGTATCCCCCCCCCCCCCAGGCTTACTCTGCTCTAGCTCTTCTTCTTCGCTTATCTAATATATAATTCGCATAGTTATCCTGCTATTTTCTTATGATTTATCTCCTCTTGTTATAGTAAAAACTCCCTGAGGACAAGCTTTTCTCCCCCTCCCCTCCCCCCACTTCTCTCCTCTCCTTTCTTCACTTCCTGTATTGCTTTTCTTATTGTTAACATGAGTTATTTCAAGTACTCGACACACATATACCTGTATCCTTTATCTATGTGGGTTGTTCTACGTGAGGCTAGCATGGTCCTGAGCACCTGCTCTGTGGGAATCCTCTCAATAGTGGAGGTATGCACTGGGACCTGGGCCTCAGAAGATCAGTAGTTGGGTTTGTTGTCTATTCATCCAGCAGCCCAGATGGGACTGGTCTTGTTTATAGTTCATGGTAACTCATCAAATATGGGAAGAAGGACTAAAAATGTGATTTCTAGAGGGCTTTCTCAGTATGATTATACTCCCAAATCATACCAAAAATAAAAAAATAAAATAAAATAAAGGAAACCAGGTGGCTCCAAACTAGAGTGGTTCCTTATTTATAAAGAAATATGTTTTAATAATTCTGCTGAGTTTTCCCCCCAGAATGATGGCTACCTGGATGATCGTGCCTGAATGTTATCACACTGATGTCACTTCCCTTCCTTGGGTTCAGGACTTACTCTGATGAGATCAACAGCATCCCCTAGATCTGGGGTTGAGGTTAGATCCCTGCTAGTGGTGTGACTTTCTTTGCTTTGACCTTAACAATGAGAAAGAGGTTAACTCAGAGGATGAGAAACTATTTAAGTAGAGCCTTTGGCTTGATCTGCCTTCTAAAGCAAATCTATCTTGGCTCCATCATATCTATCTCGATGGTTGGCTCCTGTCTTTATAGAGTGGACCGTTCACATAACGATTTTAAAGATTTCTTTCTTTTTACTTCAAGTTCCCACCAACAAGAGCCCCTCTTCACACTGAAGCTGTGCTTTTCGATGATCCCTTAGTTCTTTTAGAGGGTTATCCCTCTAGACAACAGGGATGCATATTTACTGTTATTTAGAAATATCTCTGTGCATAATTTGCATTGTGTGTTTTGATGGCTTATCTTGCTGATGGAAAAGTACTTTATAACCCAGAGGCATTTCAGCAGATCAAGGAGATTCATTACCCTGGCGGTTTTTCATTTTCAGATAGAAATGAGTAGAAATTATCCAATTTCTCTTTTTATAATAACGTCCAATACATTTAGTGTCCAATTTCACACTGGCCCTTGATTTATCGCAGTTGCCAGATGAACTGATATCTGCTGACAACACGAAAGCAGGATGTCTCCTAACCCTTTAAGCACCAGGTACCAAGAGTAGAGAAGAACACAGGAAGTTTCACTCTGAAACACATCCCAGAAAACAATTTATATCCTGCTTATTCGTTTCTTTCTCTGTTGTCCTGTCCTGTTCCAAATCTTGAGAACATCTACATATTCTTGGCATTGGAATGAGTCTCTCTGAAAATTGTACTGAAAGCAACTAGCAAGTAGAGAGGTTGTTTTAACCCTTCAGCTTCAGTGGCCCTGAAGTTCCAATGGCTTGCATCTTCTGGACCTTTTCATGACAGCTTTTCAGAGAGTGTCGTCTCACTTCCTCTCTGCATCACTAGGGGGCGATGTGCTGCAGATGGACTCGGGGTCAGGACCTAGCCACTACAGTTTACTGCCTGTCTGACTTTGATTCCCACGACCTGTTTTCTGATCTTTCAAGTGGATCCAATAAGAAGATAATAAATAATAAGGCATCTGGCACACTGCAGCTTTCACCATGAAACCTCCCACATACTTAATTTCACTTAATTAAAGTGATATTCCAAGGTCACACCAAGGCCTAGTACGTTTCTCAAGGTGGCTCTCCAGGAGAATTAAGACAGATGCTACAATGATAAAGCAGACACAGTTTCGACTCTGCAGATAGATTGAGGGTCAATGGCGAAGGGTGAGGGGCTGGATTTTAAGAAAGAAGAACAGGAGGGAGGGTAGAGCAGAAAAGGAGAGCAAAACTTTGGAGGCTATCCTGGAGGACCCTTGCTTAGCAGAGGCTATCCTGGAAGACCCTTGCTTAGCTTCACAGACTGGCATCTCCTGTAATTCCTGAGAGCTGATGAACTCATGGACGAACATCCTGTCTCTTTTCTTTCTTGTCATCTCATTGTGCTATGACTACAGGTCCCCTATGGGTGTCTCCTTCAAGTTCTCCCAGGGCTGGTGGGAGGCCCTCCCTGTTGTCTACAGCTATACTAGAAGGGGCTGACAAACAGGAAGTCTAAGCACAGGAAAGAGCAGAGCAGCTGAAAACCAAGGAAAATAGGAGCTGCTGGCAGGGTTGGCCCATGGCCCCTGACCAGGCACACCTCCTCACCCTTCTAACTACTAATGAGCCGGTTCCTCACCTAAGAAAAATGATTATGAGTGTGTTTAGCAGTAGAATGAGCCCGGCTGGTCACAACTGCCCACACAGCAATTTTAGACTGCTGGGAGACGTAACTGAGTGGCTGTGCACTTGAATAGCATATACAGTCCAAGGCTCAATAGGCAGTGGCAAACAGATAAACAAGCAAACAAAGAAACCAAGTCCTATGACCACTGTAGTCAATGGTGCATGGTAATAAAGCAACTTCAGGTCTTCGGATAGAAAATGCTATAAATTCAAAACAGCTCCCACCAGCTCTGCTCGGCCCCCCAGGAGCTGAGAGGTGAGTTACTGTCATCTCTGGTGCGTCTTTTCCAGTTTGGTCTAGTGAGTTGTCAAAGGCAGAGTAAAGAAGGCAAGGGAATGGTCCCTTTGTAGATCACTGTAGTGTAGAAGGAGGTGGGCCTAGGGGAGGCCAGGGCTCTTGATATAATGCTGCACAACAAAACATTTCCTCTCTGTGTACTGTAATTTGTGGCCAATTAGGTGTAAATGCATTCTGGCTGAGCAGCTCCCATCCAGAGGTCAGCAGCTGTGTTTTCTAGTGGACCATATTCTAGTCACAGGAGCATGAGCATCCTGGAAAGAATGAAATGCTTACATGGGTCTACCTGCATGCCTTCTTCTTCCAGAGTGGGCAGGGTACTAAATCTCCCTGGCGAGACTCTCACTATTGATATATCATGTTTGTTTGGTTAAAAACTCAATTCTGCCTGCTTCTGCCACTCCTGAGCCACATGTCAACAGCACTCCCAACTTCCTCCCTAGTCCCCTGGACACAGTGGCTTCTCCATAGCGAGTGCTCAATAAATAGTGGGAATGAATCATAGACTGTTGGGGTTGGAAGGGACACTAAAGAATTCAGACACACACACTCCTGTGGCAAGTCACGTCGTCCTGATTCCAGTCCTATGTTCCTTCTTTCACTTTCAATTCCCTTTCCCTCAAACTGAAGTGGGTTACGTCTAGACCTAAATCATTCTTGGCCAGACATGCTCAGATTCCAAGAGAGTCATCAGTAGACCCAGGGTGGCAGGGGGAGGCAGGGGACACCAGCAAGGGCCTGTCATAGCTTGCTCTGTCAGAGGACGAATACATTTTGCTTCTTTTGAAGCTCGGTGACATTGTATCATCTAGGGATCTGAGATTTTAACCCAGAAAGCATCTGATATCTGCTAGAAGAACAGTTGAGGCCCGAGGCAGCTTAGCAGGCAGGAAAGTAGGGCAAGTTGAATTCTATACCCTGTGGGTGAGCTATGGTCAGATGACAGGAGCAGGCTGTGACCTCACTGTTAGGGTCGTGGGGGAAAAATTGACTTCTGACCTCAGTCACCAAACTGGAGGTGGAAACAATTAAAAGGTTTTACAAACTAGAAATACCTATTTTGTTCACTGAAGAAAAATCGCTCTAACGGGTGTTCATAAAATAATTCCTATCGAGCAAGACTATAAACTTAGCAGCATGCACAGTTCAGAAGACAGAAGAGCCAGGTGGACTGGGAAACACATTGCCTTTAAGTTAAATGACTGGGCTCTCTCTTATGGTCACTAGGAAATTATAGAGGGGAGCTGTTAGCTTGGCATTTCCTTTTTCAATAGTAAATCAATGGCTCCTTCATTTTGACTAAATTGTTTTCCTGCCCTCCAGGGAAAATATGACAGAAGCCTCATGCAGATATGGAAGGGAAAGGCCAGGCTGGAACAAAACATTTAATTAAATCCCCTTTTATAAAGCAGCCTCCCCTCAGCTTGACAAATGGACGAAGAAAATGTGCTTATGCAGGCAAAACAATTAACCAGGTCCATCACAGTTTACAACCAGCTTGGCTTGAGGGGAGCTGGTGATCCATCCTGCGCCTGTCATGTGTGTGCTGGAGAGGTGGCAGGAGCCAGGAGCCCAGCCTCCTCACCGTGGTGGCCTGGGTTCTTCACTCCCTTCAGGGAGCGAGGGTTAGTGTGGGGGTTGGAAGCTTGTGTTTTCAGGACAGCATGGAGAGTTATTTAGAATACCCCTTGGGCTGTATGTGTGTGTGCACGCACACATGTGTGAGTTTGCATGGGATAGTGGAGGTGATATCGAAAAACAGTGTTGGGGGACGTCTGCTTTGGCCTGGTCCAGTCACCCCCAAACCTGTGCCAGGTACAGGGGAGTCTGAGGAGTTCCTGTTAAAGATTTTAGAAACAAATTTCCAGTCCCTCTCTGGAGAGTGCCATCAAGGCACATGGTTCTTGAGCAGAGACCGGTCTCCAGTTTCCAGCCACTGGTCTGAGGCACCTCAGCCTCCTATGCAGCCCCCAGGACCAGACCAGACCCAGTTCAGGAAGGGCACTGTTCAAGAGGACTCAGGGGCTCACTTGATGGGTAAAGGTCATGTTATTGGATGAACTCAGTTTCTTAGGTCTGAGAGCCCAGGGCTTTTGCTACCATACCCTATGACCTTCTGTGTCCTTACTAAGGTCTGTTTATCTGTAAATTAATCATTTATTAAATTCCTTTCTTGTTCAACATGGAACTCACAGGTTTATGTAGGCTTCTTTTATGCCCAGCTGCAGATGTGTAGGCACAGGGTATACGGGCAGCACCTGTGCCCTGGAGAAACAGCAGTGCAGTGCATGCGACAGCTTTCTGAATGTGAGACAGTTATGGGCATTGCCCACATGCCAGGCATCACTCAGCCTTTCCTGTGGGCCAACTCAGGAGTCCTCCAAAAGAGCCCTGTGCAGTAGGTATGATCAACCTCACTCCAAAGGTGACAGAGCAGAGGTAAAGAGGGGCAAAGAAACTCCCCTTGGGATGCACAGCAGCTAAGACAGGAAGAAGACCCAGGACTGGAATCTGCATTAGTCCATCATCTAAGATATGAGCTTGTACCACCTCGGGCTCAGTTTGTTGTGCATTCAGAGTCTAACGTGGGGCAAGGGGAAGGGCTTAGTCCCTGATGGGAAAAGCTCATCTAAGCATGAGACAGGTGGGATAAGGGAAAGGGAACAAGACACGCTCTGAGCCACGGGGACTTTGGAAATAAGGGCCTGCAGGCTGTTGTCACACCTGAGGTGGGGAGTCATGAGGATTTCACATGTGTGTGGCTTGTCCTCCTACTTAGGTTAAACTCTGGGGACATTCCATTCTTCTCTGTATCTATTTTCCACCTTCTCCTCAGCATTCCCTACAACCTTTTCTGTATGAAGACAGAGGGTGGGGCAGAAATCACAGAGACTTGAGAGGCTGATGCATCTATTTATGGCTTTGGTAGGTGTGATTCAAGACAAGATGTTTAGCCCTGAGAACAAAGTAGGAGCCACTCACCCTGGGTGGGGGCAGGTCATTAGAACTCTGATGTCTGACTTTGGTCTTAAACCTTAACAGAAAGAAGGCATTTCAGGGGCTCCCCTGGCACCACATTCAGCTGGCCTCTGGTGTGACGGGGTTTTGGGACTAGCTGAATTAGCTGGCTCTAAATGCATTGTCCTCGTGCATATCAGCTACCTTCTAGGTATGCTTATGGCTAGAAAGGGCCATTGAGGCAGAGTGACTTTATAAGGAAGAGGGGAATCCTACTGATGGAAGTCGAGAAGGTGCTCGCTTCCCCCTGCCATTTTCTTCTGCAGCAGAGACACCATTTTAAAAACTTTGTGAGTGCTGAAAAACATGGCAATTTCAAAATGTTTCCTGGAGGAATCCAGGAAGTCTTTCAATGGCAGGCTAATAAAATCTTTACTTGCCCCATGCCCCATGCTCATGCCTCGAGAATTGCCAGAGGTTTCCTTTCTGCTCATTCTTGGCAGAGTGGGGTACGCACCTCATCAGGCATGTGAAACTATTTAGGAAAAAAAGCAGTGGAAGAGCGAGCCGACAGCCTCAGCTGGCCTTAGTTTCCCAGCAGGGCTTGCACTGAGCACGGTGATCTGCTTTTTGATGGGAAATCCCAGAATGATCACAGCTTCGTGGTTAGAAAGAGCTCTGTGCCCCCAAAGGATTTCCACTAACAAAAATGGAGTCTTTAAATACGTTCAAGCAGAAGAGACTTTGAAATGAGCCTCGCTGACTTAGGGGGCTGCTCTTTCTGAGCACTTGGCAGAGAATTATGTATGGGTTTATAGGAGCCGTTCTAGAGAATTCTCTTTTGAATTTAGGACTTGACTTCGGGCAACTCTATTCTGTGGCATCAGGAAGTTTCTCTTTTTGAGCGGGCTCACCCCTCACCAGGACATGGCTGTGTTGACATATCCTTGCTAGCTAGGTCTTTCTCATATCTCCATTTTTGCTTCCTCTCACTGACACCCAGCTGCTCCTACCTTCTGTGTCTCCAACGACGGTAAACACTTCCATGGTAACCAGTGATTGAGTATTGGTAACTCGGACGAACCGGAACGGCTCTCAGGTCTCACCCTAACTAACCCAGAACCACACTCAGCTCTCACCCTAACCTGGTACGCTGTATTTTGTGGCAGAACATGGGTGTGCAGATATGCTAGGGGATGTGAGAAATGAACACCACTCCTGAGATTCTCATAGGAAACTTCAGACGGACCATTTTAAAACCAAATGGACACCCCTTCATTGTCAGATACCTTTATACACGTCCACAGTCTACAGCCTGCCATCTTTCCTCCGCCACGAGGAACCCGAGGATCAGTCACGGGTGTCTCGTCATGAAAAGGTGTGCATCTCCTGTGTTGCCAAGGATAACCCAAGGCTGGGATTGCCAGTTGTCATCTGAGAGCCAATGTCTGCCGTGCAGCTATGTTGAAGTACTGAGTGTAGGCCCTGGCGGGCTGTGGTTTCCACCTTTTTGAGGTCTGCTTCTCTGTCGCCTTTCCCTATCTCAACCCTACTGTTGTAGTGTGGTCTTTAAAATATCGTCTAGACGATGGGGCATTTGCACATCTTCCCCACAATGCACCTCACCATCACTCAGATCACTTGCTCCGCCCAAATCTTCCATCTCATGACAAGCCAGTGGCTGCCCTGGCTGAGCAGCCCCTGTGTAAGGGGCCCCTGCTGCTCCCTCCTGCAGCCCATGCCTTCCCTGTTCAATGGCACACTTTCATCACTCCTAGAAGAGAGTCTTTGCTCTCCGGATTTTATGGTTAAAACCTTCCTTATGGAGAAGGTTTCTGATCAAAGTCACTTTCCCAGGAAGGTTGTCCTTCCTAAAATAGATAACTGATTTCCATTGTCGCCTTACCCTTCCAACACTTAGCAAAGATCATCATATAAAATCACAAATCTTAATTCGTTCTTGACTATCACATTGAGTACCATGCAATCTCTAGGAAATGGGTCTTTGTTCTCTGTCCTCATAGCATAGAGAAATGTCTAAAATCAGCAGTAAGTGAACGTTTCTGAATGAGCGACCTTGTGAGTGACTACCTGCGGAGAGTCTCACGTCAGCCCCGTTTTACAGAAGAAAAAAAATCGAGGCTCAGGTGTCTCACTTGGAAAATGGTGGGACTAGGATGAGAGCAGAGTTCTAATTCCAGGAAAGAAACACTTTAGCCCCTCTAGTTAATTGCTTGTTTTTGACAGGTTCTTTGTAGGAGCCCCCAAACAAGTGGAGCGTCAGTCTAATAGACCGAATCAAACAGGACATAGGTACTTGTAGTTAAGAATGTTTCATACCTAGATAAGGTGGAGAAGGGAACATTTATCTCTCTATGAATCTAGATGGAATAGGGGACTTTTGAAGCTAGAAGGACAAGGCCAGCACATGTGAAGGCACTGGGGTGTGACATGCTTTGAGTGTGGAGCACTTAAAATAGTTGGCTGGCTGTCTGGAGTGGGAGAGGAAAGTCTGGCTAGAATGGACTTATAGTGACACTTGCATACAAAGATGGGCTTCCTAAGACAGGGCTCTGTGCTGCAGACAGCGATGTCCTCCATGAATGAGTGCAGTGTGCCCTGCTGGTGGCTCCCCAAGCTCTCTCAAGCTAGAAAACACGACAACCACAGTCCTGCTGTTCCCTGCACTGCTTGATCCCCACATAGATTCTGTTTAAAGCTACAGGTTACACTAGAATGACAAGTGGGACCCGTGGTCTTACTTAAGGTCTTACTTAAAGCACAGGAAAGGACAAGGGAGGACACAATGCTGTGTAAGGAGACCGCCAGGCTGACGGGGCTGGGGGTGGGGTGGGAATGGGAGATGCTTGACAAGGGTTTTCCTACTCCGCTGGAAGAATGTTCTCCGAGGTCATGGTCCTTTGATTGTTTCCAGTACTTAAGCATGATCAACTGCCATTTAAGCCATGTAATGTACAACGAGAACTCCAGTTACAGCCTCTGGGAAAGAAAGAGGCTTTTGAGTCCTCTGAAATGCTTGCTGGCTGAAGAGACACATTAAGACGCGCTGTAAAACACACCATTCTCCAGGTGAGCAGAGCGTAGCCTGGGCTGGGAAGGGGAGGTTGACCTGGTCCCTGTCACCACATGTTTGCTAATTATGATCCCTTTAAAGCCTTCTTCTCTGTGCACGTGTGCCTGCTAGTCTAATAAGGTGAATGGTCTTTTTGAAAGGTTTTCAGCGTTCTAGTATTTCAAGATATAATCTGTGCTGTTTCTACAGTCTCTGCTTTGCTTTGTTGTGTTTCTATCCGTTTTAATCACTGTGGTAATGTGCTGCCTGCACCCGGAGGTGCTGCCGTGAAAGGCTATACTTTAAGATACAAACAACTGGATAAATGAATAAATCCACAGATGACGGGCGGCTCATGGTAGTAAAGTCAGTGCCTAAATGAGTTTCTTTTTTTCAGCTTGGGATTGAGTGTGAGCGTGCAATGGTCTCTTCCAAGACTATCCACAGAAATGTGATGTCCAAGATCACTCACTGAGCATGAGCAGAGCTGAGAATGCAAGGCAATAGTCCCAATGGGTCTCTTAGTTCTACTTAACCAGAATCCATGCTACCATGTTTAAATTCAATCTCTACAGTCCCCACAAAACTAAAAGGAATAGCGCCAACGAAGGTGAAAGTGTACGTTTTCTAACTTAACTCTGGTAGCAATTGAATTCTAGTTCTTTTGGCCGGGAAACAAATTCCATAGGCTCAGTTCCTAACCTGAGTCATATTATACCAGCCATATACTCAGTGGCAGTCCTTGGCTTAATAAAATAGGAAATGAACCATTGACTTAGAGTTCCCTGACTTCCACTGGGTGTTGCAATGGCTTAAGCCACCTCAACACCCCACAGCCACATCATACAAGTTTCCGTATCTAAGCACAAACAAGGTCAAAACAAAAGATGACATTTCATAAAAGAGTTGCAGCTACGTCTTGATGCTTTAACGGACTTCCTAAAAACACTTGGAATCAGCGCCAACTGTTTTCATTTAAAAATGAAAAAGGAAACCAAACTCAACACTCTTGCAGCAAAATTCTTTAGTACTGGATTTGGCCAGATGCCTAGGCTTCCTTTGTGTAAACAGGGTCAAGAGTGAGGTCAGCCAATTGTAAAGCAAGGTCCTGGCATCCTATTTTTCTCGTGCTCAAAGATGGCAATAAAGTTGCCAGGTTTCCACAAAGTTGTGATGCAAATGTGTGGCCTAATGTCGTGGTTTGAGTATGAAAGTCCCCCCCTCCCCCCGCCAAGGCTCAAGTTTTGAAAGCCTAGTCTACAGAAGGTAGTGTTGTTTGGGGGACTGGAGCTTGGCTGGAAGAAGTAGATGTGGGATGGGAGCAGGTCCCCTGTAAAGGCTGTCCTGTACCCAGTCGCTGGCTTTCTTTCTCTGCCTGTGGTCATCACTGAGGTGAAGAAGTTCTTTTGATAAATGCCCCCACTGCAGTGGTATCCTGTCCAGTCACATTGAGGCCAAGTAGCTGTGGAGAGAAAAATTGTCTGGAATCGGGAGCAGAATAAATATTCCTCCCTTTGATTTATCTGTATCAAGAGTTTAGTTACAGCTATGAGAAAAGTATCTGAGCAGGATAACCTCGGTGAGCTGGGTGGTGGCCGCGCACACCTTTAATCCCAGAACTCAGGAGGCAAAGGCAGGCGGATCTCAGTGAGTTTGAGGCCAGCCTGGTCTACAAAGTGAGTTCCAGGACAGGCTCCAAAGCTACAGAGAAACCCTGTCTGGAGAAAAAAAAGAAAGAAAGAAAAGTAAAGTATCTAATGGGACATGTCCAGGGCTCAGTGCTGGAGCCTAGAGCATTTGGAACAGACAGAAAACAATTAGAGAGGTTGGGGAGGTGGCTAAGTCAACGAAGTGTTTGCTCTGCAAACATGAGGACCCAGGTACAGTGGTACCTTTCTGTGTCCTCAGGCTTGGTGATGGGGTAGGGTTGAAGACAGGGGGAACCCTGGGTTTTGCTGGTCAGTCAGTATAACCAAAAGGTGAGCTCAAGGCTGGTGAGAGAGATGCAGTCTCAAAATATGAGGTGAACAGCAACTGGTAAAGATGCCAGATGTGCAGATGTGGAATTCTGGATGTGCATGTGTGCATATACAAGCAAACACAGCACACACACACACACACACACACACCGGCGGGGGGTAACTCTGTAGACTCTCTCTGGGGAGCTGGTTCCTGGGAGGACTTATTATCTGCTAGTAGTTCTTTTAAAAAGTCCTCCCGTTACTTCTCAGAAATAGTCTCAATTCATGCACAGTGAGTCCTGTGCACCAGGTTGGGTCTGTCACAAAAAGAGCTTTTCTTTTTCCCTTCCTGACCTTTTCTGCCCCAACTCCTACCTCTATCTTGGTTTTGTCAAGTTTAGGGAGTGTTGGGAAAATGTATCTCAGCAATTGAGAGAAGATGGGACTGGCACACCAGCAAAACCATGGGCCTTCAATGGAGCAGGGCCAGTCTGGTCACTGGAGTTTGATGGAAGTCGGAATTGAAGGGTTGCTGATGCAGGGAGCAAGGTAGATTTGGTGGGAGACTTGTAAAACCGTTTATTGATGGCTTCTGCTCTAGTGAACTGGAAAGATCATCAGTTTAAAAAGTAAGCTGAGAAAGCGGAGATGGGGGCTCGAGGAGAGTGGAGGGGAGCCAGCTAAGCAGTGTGAGAGAGAATGAATGGGCTTGGGAACTTCAGGATGATTGATGGGCCCAGTGCCTACTGTATGCCAGGGACTGTGCTAGGAGCTGGGAAGCAGACTCCCCCTCCCCCTCAGAAGTCCCATAGTCTACAGTGGAGAACTACCATTCAGATATAAAAGCGGAGCATGAACTACTTTCTGGGTCTGGGATTTATCAGGAAGAGAAGTTTGAGGACACTGGTGGTTAGAGGCCAATAAGAGAATGGTTCTCAGAGGAGCTGACTAATGTCTATTGGACATAAAGAGGAAATAGTGACCACCCAGTAATGAAAGTGGGAAGGCTGGCTGCCTTGATAAAGCAAAAACGTCCTGTGTGGGATTATGTGACATACTGGTGAAGAAACTAAAGAATATCAGTATACTGAAATGTAGGGTATGTGTGCATATATACACACGCAGTCATAATGTATATAAGCTTACATGCATGGATGCTTGACAGAGGAGTCCCAGAAATACGTCTGCTGAATGTCATGACCAGCACATCCGGCCTTCCTATTTCCAGGCAATGTTTGTCACACACTTGAAACTACCTCCTCTCCCAGGAGCCCGGACTGCAAACACACTTGCAGGAAGCCTACCTACCTTGTGTTCTTTGTTTTTTTTTTTTTTTTTTTTTTTTTTTTTTTTTTTTAATAAAGCAGACAGACACACCGAATACCCAGAGAGAAGCAGACGGGAGATATAAACACAGGCCACAGTTTCCTTTCACCTTGGTGCCTGACCAGACTATAGACTCTGAGGATTTGGCTCAGTGCGCTATTAAAAAACAGATTAAGAAATGTTTGTATCAAGGATTCAAAGCAGAGATATTAAGTAAGACAAGTAAATAGGAAAAGGAACCTCTGCCATAGCTTTATAAAAATGCATTTACTCCCATAGTCTTTGGTGTTTTAGTTTGTTTATTTTGTTTTGCCATCTACTGAGAAATTCTTGCTGAAAATCACTTCCTCAAAATCAATTTACCTTAGAAAGGAAAAGAAACCAAACCAAAAAAAAAAAAAAAAAACCACCTATTTCGCCAACCGTGAGCATATAACCTAGAATGGTGGTTTGATAAAAATGGCCCCATAGGCTCACAGGGAGTGGCACTTTCAGAAGCTCTGGCCTTGTTGGACTAGGTGTGGCCTTGTTAGAAGAAGTATGGCAGTGGGGCTGGGCTTTGAGGTCTCAGAAGCTCAAGCCAGGTCTCATGTTACCTTGTATTCCTGCTGCATGCCCATCCCAATGTAAACTCGTGGCTCCTTCTCCAGTACTATGTCTGCCTGCATGCCGCCAGGCTTCCTGCTACGGCTATAATGGACTAAAGCTCTGAACCGTAAGCCAGCCCCAATTAAATGTTTCCCTCTCTAAGAGTTGCTGTGCCCATTTACAACAATAAAACCCTAACTAAGACACACAGCCAGGTAAACTGTGGCTAGCAAATGCTCTATGTGACTTCTGTTCAGAGTAGTATAAAGTTAGCAGCTGTTGATGGTGATAGGTAGCCTCCAAGTCACTGCTTTCTAAGACCCAGAGAAAACTTCCCACTGAAGCCCCCAATGTTAGAGCAAAGAAACCACTGGCTTCCTGCTATCTCATTTCAGGGACAGAGCATCCTTGTCTGTCTGTATTGCAGAAGAAACTGGGAAGCTGTCTGTAGTCCCTCTCTCGGGCTCAGTGTGAAGAAGACCTGGTGCTGTCGCAGGGCAGGCCTTGAAGACTAAAGCTACGGGTACAATGTCAGTCACACAAAGTCACAGGCTTTTCTCTCTGAGTCTATGCTTTATCTGTTGCCTGTCACAGTACGGTTCAGTGGATGTTGATTGAGGGCTTTAGTTACTTTCCCCATTGCTGCCACAGAACACCTGACCAAAGCAACGGAAAAAAGGATGGATTTAATTCAACATGTAGCTTGAGAGGAAGTCCATCATGGTGGGGAAGGTGTGGTGGCAGGAGTGTGAAGCAGATGTCCATATTGCGTCCACAGTCAGGGAGCCGGGGGTGGGGTGGGGATACTGCTACTTCTTAGCTCTTACTTTTCCTTCATTTAGGATCCTAGCCCATGAAACGGCCCTGCCCTTGCCTAGAGTAGTTCTTCCTACCACAGTTACTCTAGTGACAAAATTCCTCACAGATATGCTGTCTCAGTTATTTTTCTATCCCTACACTAAAGCTTCAGAAGAAATGTGGGAGGAAAGGATTTATCTTACAACTCCCAGATTATGTATGCTCTATGGCTGAGAGAAGTCAAGGTAAGAACTCTGAGCAAGAATGGGGAAGCAGGAACTAAAGCAGCAGCCAGGGATGAGTGCTGTTTACTGTCTTGCTCCTCCTGGCTTGCTCAGTCTGCTTTCTTATGGACCACCTGCCCAGGGATGGCACCACCCACAGTGGGTTGGGCCCTTCCAAATCAATCTTAATTAAGATTATGCCTAACAGACTTGCTTATAGGGCAATATGATAGAGGCATTTTCTCAGTTGAGAGTCTCTCTTCTTTAATGATTCTGGTGTGTGCCAAGTTAATATACAGCTAACCAACACACCTACCCAATGGAGATAGCAGAGGATGAGGGTGAAAACTGGGCATTTGTGATGTAACACTCTATCTGGAGGGGATAAATGTCCCGTAAGACAGGGCCAAGCTGGAGATGCCAGGCGTGGGATGTATGGACTGGTCACAGGGCCTGGGAATGAAGCAGTAAGGCCAGGAGAAGATGTCACAGGTCTGCATCATAAATGTGGCACTTTCCACTTGTTAGCTGTAGTTTCGGTAAAAGGTGATACATAATCAGAGGGGTGCTAAGGGGATGATGGGGAAGTCTATGCACCTGTCTGGTAGAAGACACCAAATCTGTAGGAGTCTGGAACTCATTGGAAACTCAAGTACCAGCAAATGCAACAAGGTCAGCATAGAGCCCATCAAGATATTCTGTTGCATGAGGAAAACTGGAATCTTCCTTCAGAACACCAAGAAATGAGCTCCTGGAACCAGGACAAAGCTTTAAATTCCTGTTATGCACCCTCAAGAACACGCATTGATGAGGAAGTCCCCACTATGTGCTGTGATTGCCATTAATGAGTAAAGAAACTGCTTTGGACCTATAGCAGGGCAGAACTTAGCTAGACAGGGAAGATGGAACTGAATGCTGGGAGAAAGAAGGACAGAGCCAAGAGAAGCCATGGAGCTGACAGTCAGACATGCCTAATCTTGGCTGGTAGGCCACGACCTCGTGGTGATAAACAGATGAATAGAAATGGGTTAAATTAAGATGTAAGAGCTAACCAATAAGAAGCTAGAGCTAATGGGCCAAGCAGTGATTTAATTAATATAGTTTCTGTGTGATTATTTTGGGGCTAAGCAGCTGGGTGGCTGGGACCAACAAGCGAGCCTCCTCCCAACAACGCATTAATCTTGGACCAGTATAAACAGGTTGGAAAGGCTGGAGAGGGGCCTGCATGGCTAAGAGGACCTGCTGCTTTCAGAAGGGACCTGGGTTTGGCTCCCAGAATCCACAGGCTAGCTCAAAACCATCTGTAACTCCAGATCTAGGGGTCCTACATCTTCTCTGGTCTGCTCAGGCACTGGGCACGTGTGTGTTGCACAGATATACATACAGGCAAAATACTAATGCACATAAAAATATTTTTAAATGTTAAAAAGGCTTTTCTTGTTAATAGAAACATTGAAAGCAATTATTTTTTAGCAAATGTACTAAAATTTTAACCATAATTACCTTCATGTGAAATGAACCAGGCAAATACAATTTTTAAATAATATTTTATTTCTAATTTTAGGTAATAAACATTATTTTAGTGTGCACAAAAAATTAACCACTTGATCAAATGCCTGATATTGACTAATAAAACACAGAATTAAGTTTAGTGTTTTGAATAATAATCTTCAACTCTTTGAGAATCCTATTAAAATGACAAAAGTCCTGAATAAAAGAGCAGGCTCATGATGAGGGGGAGTTAAAAGGAGAGAAAAGTGGGATTAATAGCTATGTTAGAATAATCTGTAACCCACAAGGACACAAGGGCAGCAGGCAGAGCAGCCTGAAGAGACAGTAGAAAGTCATGAGCAATCTGTGGCAGCCACGAGAGTGGCCCACCAGACTCTCCCCGGCACCGCGCTGTGATCTTGGCACAGAACATGGTTTGTCTGCCCAGAACTCATGCTAACAGGTTACATCTGGGAGGAGAGGGAGGAAAAAAGGCTTGAGGTGACAGTGGAGACACTGATGTCCAGATTGGACCCTACTGAAAATAAAGGTAGCCAGTACCACTTATAGACGACAAATGGCCAGAGACACTCAGTTACCATCTACAAAGATGGGTGCAGCTTCATTACTGAGTGTAGTCTATACTGCAGTGATCCCAGCTCTGAAGAGAGGTTAAAGAAGAAAACAAAGAAAGAAAAAGAAAAAATATTCCTCGAAACATTTCTCTGGCGTTTTTCCAAACCAGAGAGCTGCCCTGAGTACAATGAAACTGTCATTAAGCCATATTTTGCCTTTAATAGGCAGTTCTCCGTCTAAAGCAATTTCCTCAATGTGATGCTAAGTGTAAACCCGAGCCCTATCTTTCATAACCCTAGTTAGAATCCCATATTTTGGTTATGCAATTGATCTTTGGGGTAGACGTGAGACGGGCATTTTAATGTAATTCCTTGGATTTTACTCTGTAATTTTTCTTAAGTGGTTTCATTTAGATTTAAAACGTGCATTACCAGGTAAAAGGTTATAACAGATGAAAAAAAAAGACTTAATTTTCTGATGAGAAACTAAAGATTCCAGGGAATTAAATGATGTTGATGAAAGTGCTGAAATCTATCCAAGTTGGGGTCTACGCACTGCTACTGAGCCAAAATGAACGAAGAGAAAGAGGAGCCCCACTGCCTGGGGCTGAGAAACACACCATGTCCCCATTGCTCGGGCATCTTATTGTTCCACACTGTCAGGGCTGGAGATGACCATGGGGCATTAGCACAGAAGGAAGATGAGACCATTGTGCTTTATTTCTGGGTGAAGGCATTGTGCTTTATTTCTGGGTGAAGGCATTGTGCTTTATTTCTGGGTGAAGGCATTGTGCTTTATTTCTGGATGAAGGCAACTCTAAAGGCAGGGCTGATATCTATCACAAAACGACACGTCTCACAAACAGCAACCAGACACACATCTTACTAATGTGTGGCACATTATAATAACAAATATCATAGAAAAAAAGACTGGGACTACAGAAATTATAACGAGAAATTTTATGTACACCTTTTATAATCTGACCCATTTTGGAAAAACAGAGATCTTCTATTGATGTGGGGAAGCTGAATGCGTTGTAACTAACCCAATGCATACATACAGATCTTTGTTCCTTAAAATATCAAATACACGCTTTCTTCATGCATTGAAAACATGTACCCACTTGTTCTTGGTTATAAAGAAAAATGTCATATTTTTAAAGGGAAAATTATGGTGATGTCACTCAATGCTAGAGCCCTTGCCTAACATGCCCAAGGTCCTGGACTCAATCCCCATCACCGAGAAAAAGCAATTAAGTTTGTCAGGCATGATGTTGCATCCCTGTAACCTCAGCGTTGGTGAGAAAGAAGCTGACAGATCAGGAGTTCAAGGACAGCCTGGATTACATGAAACTGTCTCCCAAACAAAACAACAAACCCCAGAACATTGAAAAAGTTATTAAAAAGGTAATCATTTGGCAAGAAAGAAACTTTCTCTCTAGAAATCATATGTCAAGGGCTGGAGAGACAATTTAGTAGGAAGCATGGCACTCTGTATGCAGGAGAACCTGAGCTTATAGCCCGGAACCTGTGATCAAAAGCCAGGAGTTGTGGCAGATTCTTGTAACTCCAGAGGTGGGGAGGAAGAGGCAGGCAGATCCCAGGGGTTCACTGACCAGCTGGTCTACCTGCTGGCTGAGCTACTGCCTAATGAAAGACTCTGTCAAAACAAAAATGGCAGAAGATGCTTGAGGGAGAATTCCTGAGGTTGTCTTCCAGACTCCACACATATGCACATGTGCACACATATAGAAAGTTAGATATCAAGAGCAAATTAAACCGAGTCACCCCAAATACAATAGTCGAATTGAACAAGCATTGCCAGTGGTGATGTTTAACTGGGGAGAATAGGATTGTTGGAAAGAAGATATTTATATGGTACTCAATTATTGCCCAATAGTTTGAAAGTAAATTATAAAATAAAAAAAATGTGCCTTTGTAACAGGTGTTACTACTGTCCCAAGGGAATGAACTGAGCATCACGACAGTGGACACCTCGATGAAGCATGCAGGGCAAGGCCCCCAAATGCACAGACAAAGCTATGCACATTATTACACATACAACATCACCAGTGGGCATTCTTGCAAAAAAAATATGCAAGCTGAATTTTAAGGCTTGACCTGATTTCTAGTTTATAAGAAATACAATAGAGGAAAGAATATATTAATTGACACTACGAATAAACAAGTCCAGAATGGACAAGCATATAAAACAACTGACCTGGTTTCTTCTATAGAAATCAATATCACGGAAAAAAAGAGTAAGGTCCAAATCTAATATATTACCTTGATTAAATCCTGAATTTAAAAACACTTATCAAGCAGTTTCTGCAATAACAAGGAACATTTGAACATCTACTGAAAATAATGCTGTCATAATGTCTTTTTAGATGTGTATTTTGGATACTTAATAGAATGTCTTTATCCTTTAGGATGCATGCTCTAGCATTAGATAAGAAGAATATGATATCTGTCCCAATATTCAAACAGAACAGTGAAAAATAGAAAAATTAATATAAAACACATAGAAGACAGTCTGTAGCTAAGTGGTGAGTGCTTGCGTAAGATATGCAAAACCCTGAGTTCCATCCCAGTACTACAAAAAGATCCTTTACATAGAGATATAGTTAGTGTATGTGCACTAACTCTATATGTGTATGTGTATGTGTGTGTGTCTATCTGTGGCATATCACATGTCGTAGAGACACTGGAAAGGTGATTAAATATCTGCCTATAAAATGACTTAGCATGCTCATGCTCAGTAAATCCACTTTATTGTTGCTGTCTCCTGAACTTCAGTCCCTTTTTTTCCTGCTTGCTTTGTCAGTTGCTGAGAGTGCTATGAAGTCCTCAGTTCTAAGTGTGGGTTTGTCCATCTCTCTTTTGGGATCTGCCAGACTTGGTGCATCTTGGAAAGCAATGCTGTTAGCTGTGTGCTCATTCTCTGTAGCCATACAATCTGAATAAACCGATCCTTTCGTCATTATATAACTTCTCCTTCTTCTTTTTTTTTTAACCTGAGAAATTTTCTTGCTCAGATTTTTATGTGGAGGTTTGCATGGCAAAGTTTTTCTAATTACTTTATGTTTAACTAACTGTATCACACCTACATCATTAGTCAAGTATGTGTCTTATGGGCAACACATAGTTGATTCTTAGTTTTTATTCATTGTGACTATTAATTTTATTTGATACAATAATTGATGTGTTTGGGTGGTGCTGGAAGTTCTTCTGTATATGTGTTGCTTTAATTGGTTTATGAATAAAGAAGCTGCTTGGGCCTATGATAGTACAGAATAGAGGAAGTGGGAATTTCAAGCAAAGATAGAGGAGAAAAGAAGGTGGAGTCAGAGAGATGTCATGTAGCCACCAAAGGAGTAAGACAGATACCAAAGGGATAGACGTCATATTCTTCCCGGTAAACCACACGCCTCGTGGTAAAATATAAAATAATAGAAATGAGTTAATTTAAGATGTAAGAGCTAGCCAGAAATATGCTTAAGCTATTGACCAAACACTATTGCAATTAATATAGTTTCTGTGTGATTATTTCAGCTCTGGGAGGCTGGGAAACGAATGAATGGCCTCCGTCAACATTTGGGTGTAGATAAATTATCTTACCACTTGACATTTGTTTGGAACATTCTTCCTCTATCTTACTGCTTTCTGAGGGGAGGTGCTGTTGAATTTATTTGAATTCCATACTATTAGTTCAATTTTGAAATATACTCTGATTCTTTACATAGTTTTGTAATCAGTATAGAAATTAGAAATATAAACATGTAATTCTTCATAATCTATTTTGAATGAAATTTTTATCATTTCAAGTAGATCTCAGAAAACTTACTGTTGTCCAGACCTTTATACCTACCCGCCCTCTCTTTTGAAAATCTGTGATAATTTTAATTTTTTCCTTTCAGCAATACATATGGTTTTTAAGATACCAAACGAAGAAAAGTCCACTTATTATACTCTGCTAATGCCTGCTATTTCTACACCCATCCTTATTTCTGCTGTTTCACTTTCCTCTACTATTGTTTCTCTGTCCTCTGAAGGAATTCCTTTTGTGTGTTTATCCAGAATGGGCCTGCTGGTGAACACACACTCTCATTGTTGTTAGAAGGGAAGATCTTAACAACCTTCAAGTTTACCAAGTCCTTCATCTGCCATCTTTTATTTTGCCAATCCAGTAGATAGTTCACTTTAAGCATTGCTTTTAGGTTCTGAAAGCTTCATTTATTTCCACTTCGCACCTTTATTTTTCTGTTGATAAATTTATTTTACTTCTGTTGTGCTTACTATTACTTCTTTGTATGTATGTGTATATGTTTATGTGTGTGTATGTATGTGTGTGCATGTGTATATGTGTGTGCATGTGTGTGTCCATATATGTGTGTATACACACACACATACACGCACACACATATATACTTGTATATGTGTATGTTTGATTTTACTTCTTGAAGCGTGGTCATAATAGCCTTATCTGTGTCATCTTTAGGTCGGCATCTATTGTATTTTTATTTGTGATATATAATTTTTTTCTAATCCTTCATATACTTAGTGACAATGGGCTTATCTTAAAAAATTTGAATATTGTGTAAAATGATTCGATCAGATTCTTCTATGAAATATTTATTATTTTTTCAGGCTCTCAGCAGGATTAGGTTCAGAGCACCAGCCCTCACCTGCCTTGTGTTGCCTGTGGTTCCAATTATCAGTTCAGTTTCAAAGAGTTCGCAGCACTGTTCAGCTGCCTTGCATGTGTGCCACCCACTGTTCCTTCTGACTTGGGCTCTACTGTGTAGCTTGTATCTCGGTGCTGCAGTGCGTTAGTTAGGGTTAGCTAAATACACACAGCTCGAGAGTTAATGATAACTTCATTGAGCCTCTTCTGGCCACAGTTTCTTCTTGTGCTGCAGCTTCCTCAAAGCCTTTCGCCAGCTCCTGAAGAATCAAAATCTTCAGGTCTCCTGAAATCCTGGGCATTTCCCATGCTTTCTCCACAACGTTGCCCCTGCTCTCCAGGATAGTTGGTGAGAGGAGCAGGAGAGAAGTTGCAATGGGATTATTCCCCCTTATGGTCATAGAGCCACAGCTCATTTGGGGGAATTTCAAGTATGTTTTCATTTGTTAGTGCCATGGTCACCTGCTGCCTCATGCTTGTCTAAGATCAGGGATTAAAAAAAAAAGCAAAGAAAAGAACTACAAACCTAGGGACTCTTCCAATGCCTGCCTTCCTCCCTCCTCCCCTCCCTTCTTCCCTTCCTTCTCAATTTTTTTGACCTACAGTTTTGTGACCTGCCTTTTCTTTAAACCAGAATCAAAGAATTCCCCTCATGGTTCTTTTTCTTTTCCTTGCTGCAGAAATCCATTCATTGAACTGCTGTTGAGTCCAAGTCAAGAGAAGAATAGAGAAGAGGGAAAGGAAACCTCACTGCTGGCCCGAGAATTAGCTTACTCCCTGAACTGTTACCCTTTTGCTTTTACTTTTCTTTCTCTTTTTGTTATTAATTTTTAAAGTTAGGATCTAAAGTAATAGGTTTCATTACATTATTTTCAAAATACCTGTGAAATATTTTGTTTTTAATTCACTCTTCTTCCCCACCGCCCTCCCTTGTCCCCTTCTGGCCTCCTGTTGCTGGGCTCCCTCCTCCTGCCTCCTACTCCCATATCAAGTATTTCACTCCTGCCTTGTTTCTCTTCCTCTCCCTTCCCCCTCATGATCCTTCTTCTTCTTTTCTCTCTCTCTCTCTCTCTCTCTCTCTCTCTCTCTCACACACACACACACACACACACACAGAGAATTTTCATATGAGATAAAATGTGGGGTTTGTTCTAATTCTGACTTATTTTGCTTAACATAACGACTCCAGTTCCATCCGTTCTCCTGCAAATGCCATGATTTCATTCTTCCTTATGGCAGAATAAAATGTCACCCTGTCGTGTATAGCACACTCTTCTCTATCTGTTCATCTGCTAATGGGCGTCTAGGCTGTTTCCTACCATTTGCTTTTAGAGTCTTCCATAATTGCTACTTGTACTGGGTCAAGGGCTTTGAGTTGCATTTACTGGGAGACATAGGGGTGGGCACAGATGCTCTGTTTTAGCCAGGACCGGGAGTTTTCCCCTCACCCTTGAATAACAAGTTCCACAAACTACAGTCAAATCATTTTTGTCAGACTTCCTATTTCACGTAAATCTTTGTCTTTTACTTTAAAAAAGGCAACTGTTTCGGCTGGTGCTCTCTAACAGTTGGACACATTGCCTTCCACAGAGTGGAGTGTGTTTGTCTGGTAAACTTACACACACGCATGGGTGAAGCTCACTGATGCTGACGTTCAGAGAAAATAAGTAGGAACAGGGCTAGTGGAGTGTGTGCTGGAGGCTACGGCAGTAAAGAATGCATCTCTGAAACTGGGGAGACTCTGTACAAGCACAGCACAGTAAAGCACCAGTTGGTGCTGGGAACATAGGAGCAGCTAACTCATATCACTGCTTACAAACGTGCCATTCCTTTAGGTCCGCGGTAGATTGCTATAGTTGGCCCACGTCTATAATTACATGTCAAATTAGATTGATGTTCACAATAAATACCTAGATTTAGACATCATTATAGAAGAATCTATAGAAAGTAGAAAATAATTTCCAAAAGGGCGCAGTGGGTGAGAAACAAAAAGTATAATTCTATTTCAGGGAGTGAACTGGTTGCCCATGTTTCACGAGACAACGTATTTCTCGGGTCTGTTGATTGCGATAACTTGATATAAAATGTGTAAGCTGGTTTAAAATCAATATAAGACATAAACATAAAATATAAATTGATAAAATGACACAAATCAGATATCTGAAAAATGCATAAGCAAGGTTTACTATGTGAAGACGGAAATAGGAGCATATCTAGGAAGACTCCGTTTGAGCTGCTGGACGGCCGTAATAGTTTTTGTGAGATTTTAATGAAGTCCATCATTTTGAATGCATAAGTAGGAGTTGCCTCTTAAATTGATGAATCTAGTTACAGTACGAAATGAACTAAACTCTCCAGAGGCTATTTCTTTCTATTTTCCATGGAAACAAGCTTTCACAAATGAATCCAATTAATAATGCTGTATTTGTGATTATCACAATAAGCAATAAGTATGTGGCTAAGAAAAGGTGCAGCGATATCCTTTGGGTTTACGGGAGTATTGGGCATCTGTTGCATGTTTTCAATTCTTATTTGCCTAATACCTAATGCTCCTAAATTCTAAAGCAGTGTTATTGCTATCGCTCTCATCTTATGGATAAGAAAACTGAGGAAGCGAGAGGCTCAATCTGGAGCTTTTAGCCCACACTTCTAAGAGATAGAGGCAGGGAACGACTCAAATTTTCAAACTCTGTGTGCTGTGCACGCACGCACGTGTGCTCACACATATGCGCTGTTTACTGCATTAATCTCTCTGTGAAGGAAATTGTTACGCGTGCTTGGGAACTTTGGTGCTAGGGAGGAAACCAAATAGATAAATAGTAGGAGAACTTATTATAAGCATCCCTCCATTGTATTATTGGTGTTTCCTCACCTCAGTAATACAGGAAATTTTGTGTGTAAGCACTTGTACTTAACCTGCTACTGTTTATATATAAAACATATGTATATATATATATATATCACCCATATATAAACATATATATGATATATATAAGCACATATATCTGGACAGAACTCTCCTTATCTCTGTGTACATTCCAATGATAACTATTATAGAACTTAACCAGTGGGTAAAAGTGATAAAGAAAGCATTTTGCATGGCTTTGGGCCAAACCCCAAGAATCAATTTTAAACATACAACTATAATACCAAATGCCAGAGGAGTCAAGCTATTTAACAGGCATTTCCCTGTAACGGACACAAGGTAGTGCACACAACTCTTTTTCCTAGATTTGGGGGAGAGAGTATGGGATGTTGTTGAGACTAATGAGTCCTGGCCTTCAGCTGCTCTTCCCTCCTAGAACCTTCTAATTGAAGTTACTAGAAGCTGTGCCTAGCTTAGAGGATCAGAGGATGGGATTTTCACCTGTTGGCCATTGACTGCAGTGTATTTAAGCCTCCATGGTGCTATTAAAGGGGGGCTTTTGGTACCAGTGTTTGAAGGTCTGCGTTTCGGTCTGTCTCTGCGTGTGTATGTATTCTCAACCTCCAGCCCCTTGCCAAAGCTCGCGAACTGGGGTCTAGGGGTCTAGCGCGGAAAGTGCCGACCGCTCCCCCCCTCCCCGCGGTGCGCAGCAGGATGTCTTGGCTTGAATGGGTGGGGGGGGGGGGAAGGATGATACATTCCTGTAATTCCTTTAATTCTAGGTTGTAGCTGAGGAAGACAGATTTCCTCCAGGTCAGGCCTTGGCTTTGTTGAACTTTGACTGTTGCACGTCACTGAGAAAGACTGCATGGAGAATCTCTGTTCCAAAAGTGCGCCTGCCCAGTCCTTCCTGGAGCAGAGAATTCCTGCGCTTGCCTTTCAGCAGGCCTGTCTTGTTACTAATGTAGACCTCTTTCCCCAGAGGGTCTGCTAATCAAGGCAGACCGCAGGCATTCAGAAGAGCTCCCTTTTGCAGGTGGGAGCAGAATGCATTATTATCTCGGGGCATGGGCTTTCTGTTCAAGCTGTTGGGCTCACTGTTTTCTCAGTCCCGCCACGCTGTCACATTGCCAGGGTTTACAGCATGCTGAGAGGTAGCTCCCATCATCACCCCGGTTGTTAGAGTTTAGAGACACACAGTGAGAGGCTCCGTGCCTAGATGTTACAATCTAATATCCAACACAAAATAGCTCATTACTCAGTCGAAGACGGCTACGATTAGACGCCACCATCATTCTGCCCAGAGTGCTTTGCAGTGTCGTCTGGGAGACAAGTTCTGTGCTACCTCTGTAGGAGAAGCTGTGATTCCAGCTGTGATTGAGAAGGCAGGTCCTGCATCTGTATCTGAGGAATACAACAAAGGCGCACCCTGTGGCCTGGGCTCATTCTTGTACCATTTGCCAAAAGTCTGCCAGCTCCACACGATGCCCAACCCTGAACCACGAAAGGCATTACCACCCCAATTAGTCATGTAGTGCCACTTCCACAGGGCCGGCCCTCTGGACTTTGGTGCTCTTTTGTAAGCACTTGTGAACTTCGAAATGGTGTTCCTGTTTACTCGTCTCTGGGCCGGGGGTGGGGATCTGAGGGGGTGGGGGTGGGGGTGAAGAGGGTCCTCACAAACTGTGTTGGATTCTTTTCACTGTCGTGGTCATGTCCCACATGGGAGGGAAAAGTTGAACTCTGACCAAGGAGAAACTCTATTTTTCGTTTTGCATCCAAAATAACATGGGAGGAGACCTTTTCCTTTAACATTTAAAAAGAAGCAAACATCCTATTTATTTTAAATTGCTTCCTCAAATATCTTTTTACTATCATCTTTAAAAGACATTAAGTTTTTTAAGTCAAGAACTTCGCCCCGTAGCTAGGGCCAGGCTTAAGAGCTTGCCTCAGAGGTGGAAATCTTTGTGTCCCCATGACATGACCATTGCTGTTTGGGTCACGTCTATCAAAGAGAAACGGATGCTATTACTACTCATCATCACCAGCAAAAACATTTTCCTCTCTCTCCTCCTGTGGTAGTTTGTACCTGAATGAGAAGTTCTATAGAAATTGAAAAAGAAAACCTAATTCAAGGACTTTCCAAATAATTTAAGAGAAGAAAATGTAAAGCTCAAGAAGAGAAGGGCTGGTAAAATATGTAAACGAACCATACTCTAATGAGGCTGTGGGGCTCGTGTGAGGGCACACTGGCCTCCTGTGCCTCAGCTTTTGCCAGTGGTGCCATTCTATCCAAGTCAGCTTGCCTGCTGTTGTTCTATGGAAAAGGTCGGCCGTGAACGCCGGTGAATGGGGCATTGCACAGGGAAGAAGCAGGCCCTGCTCACAGTGCAGTGGACAGACCGTTGTGAGTTTGAAGGCTGAGATAGATGTGATGGTTTCTTTAACAATGTCACAAACCAGGAAAGGAGAGTGGAGCCTAGGACCAGATCACTACGACATAGTGGAACCCAACCAACATCACAGATCCATGCTTTTGCATATATACTCCTTTACCATCCTGGCTTTTAAATGTTCTTCTTGCCTTGAATTCCATCTGCCCGAGCTAAGTTTCTGAATATCTTCCTGTCTATATCCTCCGGTGTTCTCCTGTTGATTTCATCAAACGGGTCCCTGGGGTTTCTGTCCTGATTTCAGGTTTTCAGCTGAGAACACCACCCTTTCCATGTGTCTGAATCCCGTTATTCCCTTTCCGGACTTTCGTCGTGGTCCTATCCATGCTTCTCCTCATTCTGTCTAGATAGTTGACTCACCTGGGCCTTTTCTTTTGGAATCTTTCCCAACAGGGGCAGCTCCATAAGGTGACCCCACACTGTGATCTTGGCAGGGAGAATGACATTGACTTAGGTTGGCCTTCAAGCCCCTCATCCTGGATGCCATGTTTGACATCATTCCCTTCCTTTATCAACCTTGTCACCTGAAGAACTGCTCTCACCAGTCTCAGGGTCCACTGTCGTCACTGTCATACCTCTTTCTTCCCACGAACTGGGTGTCAGAGGCTATGTGAGTTATGACACCCATGGGCAGTCAGCTGAGGCCACTGGAAAGACTGGGGAAGAGCTGGCTAAATGAAATATGTTAACCAGTTTGGGGACAACTTGAGAGTAATTCCTTACTCATAGAAATCATAGAAAACAAATCATGTTTGATTACTTTAAGGAAACTTTGATATCTCTTCCTATGTCCTCCATAGAATATTTTGATAGTGTATCTGGTACTTCAGTAGGAATTCCCTTCCTTGAAACTCTGTCTTCTATGCCTTCATTTTTCCATGCAGGGATCCAAACTACTGAATTTTATTTTCCAGAAATCTGAACACACACTGTCTCACTAATGATTTGCAGGGGATCCAGCACTTGAGAGTTTAATGCAATGTGTGTACTCATCCATAGGAGCCTTCAGGTACCCACCACTGTGAAAGAAATTGCGGGCCACGTTTATATGGGTAGAAAATAATTCAACAAGCATTTCCAAATGCTCTCTGTTCACCTTTAGTCAAAGCACTTTTGTGTATTTAGTAATGTTCACAGTAGTTCACAGGGCTTTTCCCCCTGAAATTTGGTTTAATATGCAGCCACTTGGCCTGGTTTACACACAAACTTTCTTATGCTAAATGTGTGGGGGCTTGTTTCTGCTTTTTCTTTGCCAAATGGGAAAACTTCTTGCAAATGCATAACAAAAGCATTTGTATTTATTGTTAAATTCATTTAAGTTTTCATAAATCATTTTCATTTTTATTATAATCAATGTGCCATACAAAGGTGCCAAAATCGCAGTCCCTGTTAATATGAGTCTTCTTGGAAACCCTTTGTGGTTAGAAGAATTGTTTCCTATCAGATACGGTAGGTAGGAGTTCCTCCTAGAGCATTTGTAGGAACTGGGGAGGGTCATGATGACGTGGGGATGACGTGTGGATGTGAGAAATGAAATGTTTACTTAACCCCTTACATTCTGGGGGATGAACATGAGGACCTGGGTCACAGAAACATTTAAATAAAGACAAGAGCACTTTAGGACAGATTTATCCATTTTCCAGGCCGGCATTGGCTATCCACTTTTATCCAATTGTCTGCTATCCTTACAATCCAGATTCGTAGCAGCTGGCTGCAGGCACGGCTTAGGAAAGGGTTTCTGATGGGACCTTGGCTTTCTCTTCGGTGAGATAGTGTATAGCTTGTCTCCAGCATCCCCCTCGAGAAACACATGGCTCTCTCACCAGATACATGTTCAGTATTTTCTCCTGTCTTAAGTGTTAGTGCCAGGAGGAGTTAAAACCAAAGCAAATCTGCCTTCTTGTTGGTTTTGCTGCTTTTTCTTTATCAGTCTTCCTAGACTGCGGGTTTCTTGAGGATAAGTGTGTATCGTCAGATGGAGGAAGTCACAGGTCAAAAATCTACTTGTAGGACAGCTTGGAAACAGGCATCATTCCAAGACTGTTGCAAAACGCATCTCAGTAGATGGTAGGTCATATGGCTTTCCCCCCTAGTGAAGGTCACTGGGACTCTGGGGACACTTGAGGTACATACAGATCCACCACTGCACTCCCAACCAAGTAAGCTTTACTAGAAATGGAACCAGCCAGCCACGCCTCTCAGTGATTTGCTCCTTTTAGTAGGGTCACTTACCGGATCTGAAGCCACGTCAGCATGGGGGTGGTTCCTCCTCCAAACACCCAGACAGTGAAGAACACGAGGAGCAGGGTGGTGGTGAACATCATCTGTTTGGGTTGAGATTCTGTGTTGCGGATGGCCAGGGCGAAGGCGATGGCGCCCCGCAAGCCTTTGAGAGAAACCGAGAGGAGAAAATTAGTATCAAGACCACTCATTCTCTTCTCGTTATATTCAGCTTCACAATTTGCTAACATAATTTCTTTATTAATTAAGATTGTTATTCAGAGATGATTATAGATTCACATGGAGTTCTGAGAAAAAAAATATAGAGAAATACTTTTCCTTAAGTCTCTGCCAGTGATAACATCTTCTGATGAAACAGCGTGGTATCTTAGCCAGAACACTGGTGTCTGTCTACATAGTGAAGACACAGAACATATCTTCCCATCAACTTAGGAGTCTCACTTGCTGTTCTTTTTATAATCTCACCCACTGTCTCTCTCTCTCTCTCTCTCTCTCTCTCTCTCTCTCTCTCTCTCTCTCTCTCTCTCTCACACACACACACACACACACACACACACACACACCTTAATTATCGTGGTTACCAGTAAGTCGGCTCTCAATTCTTTGTCAGTTTACGGTTGTTTTACGTCAAAGATGGAATCATTGTGTCACTGTCTGTCCAGTAGAACTCTCCAGGTATTCGCGCTGTTGATTGGACCAGAGGTCTGTTTCCATCCTTGAATCTTAATCCATGGTACGGACGTTTCACGGGTGCTTTGTCTAGTCACCTGCTTGTTAAAGAACATCTATATGTTCCCTAGTTACTAGAGATTAAATGAAGGCTGCTCTAGTTGGCATCCAGGTTTGGGTGTGGCACATTTTCCTTTCTCGGAGATAATGCTCCAGATTATAGTCAGAGTGGTGTGGTTATCTGCTTGCTTCAGGTATAAAGAAATTACCATTTTTGCACTCTGACTAGCAACATAAAATCATCTTAATTCCCATCATTTTTGACATATTTGGTGGTGTCATTTTTTTTTTTAGTATAAACTGTTGTGATAGGTAGGGAATGGTAATTTATTATGATTTGAATTTTTTTCTCTGAGTGGCCAAAAGCATTGAATATTTTAATTAGTTACTTTGTTGCCTGTGTACTTTGCTACATGAAATAGCTCTTATTTTTTTTCTATTTTTTAATTGCATTGCTGGAATTTCTAATTGCTGTGTGCTAAGTTCTTTATACATGGTCCATAACAGGCCTTTGTTCGATGCAATGCTTTGAAAATATTGCCTCCACTCTCTTCCTGCCCTCCATCATGTCGCAAGATCAAGGTGAAAAGGAGAACCCCATGCGGGAACTTCGCATCCGCAAGCTCTGCCTCAGCATCTGAGTCCGGGAGAGCGGGGACAGACTGCCCCCCAACCCCGCAATCCCCCCCCTCCCCAGCCAAGGTGCTGGAGCGGCTCACAGGCCTGTCCTTTCTAAAGCTAGCTACATCGTCAGACCCTTTGACATCAGGAGAAAGGGGAAGATTGCTGTTCACTGCACTGTCCATAGAGCCAAGGCAGAAGAAATTCTGGAGAGGCCTGAAGGTGCGGGAGAATGAGTTACAGAAAAATAACTTCTCAGATATTGGGAACTTGGGCTTTGGGATTCAAGAACACATTGACCTGGGCGTCAGATATGACGCAAGCATTGGGATCTATGGCCTGGACTTCTGTGTGGTGCTGGGCAGGCCAGGTTTCAGCATCGCAGACAAGAAGCGCAGGGCAGGCTGCATTGGGGCCAAACACAGAATCAGCAAAGAGGAAGCCATGCACTGGTTCCAGCAGAAGTACGATGGGATCATCCTTCCTGGCAAATAAATTTTATCCAAAAGGCTAATAATTTTTTTCTCAGAAATGCCAAAAAAAAGAAAGAAAAAGAAAAAAGAAGAAAAAGAACATCTTGCCTTCTACTCCATAGCTTCTTTTTCTCATCTTTGAGTTTTTGTAGGTCAATCTTTTTTAGGTTTGATGAAGTGAAGCTTGCCAATTTTCAAATAAATTGTACTTTTGAAGTCAATTCTAAGGACTCTGCATAAAGCTAGTCCCCAAATACTTTCTTCTATAAATTTAATATTTAAGTTCACAACCATCTTGGGGCAGTTTTCATATCGAGAGGCAGGCTTGGGCTGTGGTTTATCTTTTACTGGTGATGTCTACTATTCTCATCGACTGCTTTTCTAATTGTTCTAACCTCTGTCCAGAATCAGCTGCTTGCATTGTGAGTCTGTTTCTGAGTTCTCCATTTATCCCGTTTATCTGTGCCCATTCTTGTAGCACGTAGCCTGAGTGCTGAGAAGTACAGAGTGAGCCTATGACAATTCTTTCTGACTTACTTTTTGTTTTCAAAATCATAGTTTTCTAGTTTTCTTGCTTTCTCATAAAGCTTTAGATTTATATTGTATTTATATACAAAAGAAAACTTTGCTGGGAATACTTCCTTTTCTAAATTAAATGTGTCAGATAACAAGGAAAACCGGGACCAGTGAAAATGAATAACCAATTAGCCGACACTTAAAACATCCTGGAGCTATTGCCGACTTTCACAAACTCTGGGACTGAAACTCATCTATCAGAACTGGTTTTTGTTTGTTTTACTTTTTGTTCTATGGTAAAAAAAATTGCTAATTGTATATTTATGAATCTGTATTAAGCACAAGAGGTATTACAAAATGAAAGGCCAGACGTCAAAGTGGGATGATATTAATAAGAACAGAAATGCAGACATAGATGGGGAGAAAACACGATATGAGCAGCAAAGGAGGCAAAGCAGGGGGGCTCGGGGTGACCCAAGCCTGACTGAGCACTGTGGCAGAAATAACACTGCCAAGCAGGAAGAGAAAGGTTTATAATGGCAGCAAGCAGAAGTTAAAAGAGGTAGTGACTCAGCTATTTTTATAGGAAGGTTTAAATCAGGGACATATAATTTCATTGGTCCAGTTTCTATATTTTCTGTAGTCTATTCTGTTACTTCTCTATGGTAGAAGTGAAGAAATACCCTTTTAACCGGAAATAGGGCATCAGCAACAGACCAGAAAAAATACTCCCATCCAAGACCAGCTTGGTGAACCAATGAGTTTAACTAGGATTGCTTCCAGACACGTGGATGACCCCTCCACAGCTACATTACTGAAAAGGGGGGTGTATGGATGGCGTTTCCCCCTTAGCTCCCATTCTGCCTCCTGTGTGCTCCAGCACTCCAGAGATGTGCAGTCGAGATAGGACTGCTTGCAGCTGTCTGTGGGTAGGAGCAAGCAGCTGGCATCTTAGGGGAGGGTCTAGTGACCTTCCTCACGGTTCCCTTTCTAGGAGGCACTGGTAATGGGTCTGATCTTATGAGGATGTCATGGAAGTAATCACAGGTGCTTTAGTATCAGGATGGAAACGGCTGTGGTTGTGCCAAAGGACAGATAGCATTTTATAACAGTTTGGGGATTTCAAATTGTTATTTTACATTTCAAATGACTGAAAAAAAAACCAGATACTGGGTAGGATGAGGAACCTCATAGTCATCCCAGCCCCCCCAGACCTTAGGTTATAATGCTTCTGTCTTTGTTCTGTCCATGCAGAGAACAGACAAGAGACACGTGGTGTGATAGGGGAGACAGAGGACGAGGCCAGAGAGATTGAACACATGTTGCCTGAAACAAACAAAAAAAAAAAAAAAAAAAAAAAAAAAAAAAAAAAAGCTTCGGAAAGAGAGCGGAACATGCACTCTGATTATAAAATACCTCCAAGGGACAATGTAATGGAGGAAGAAAATTATTCTGAATCTCCATGTAGACAAGGAAATGGCCTGAAGAGAGGGACGATAACGTTTGAAGTAGACATTAATAAAAACGTTCCTTTACATCGGAAGTTCTGAAGGCACAGCACCCCCACCACAGGTGTTCATGCTCGCAGACTCAGGTAGAGAAGCTGGGAGGGCAGCAAGAAGCCCCAACGCCGGGACAATTTGAATAATGCTCTCTCCAGGATACACAAACAGCGTCATTAGTGAATGAGAATGCAAGGAGACAGACTCCTATTATCCATCCGAGGACAGGATTTATGGGTCAAGGTTGTTTAATCACCGTGCAAACCTGGAGACAGAAAGTGATCCTTTCATTTTCTCTGCCCCTCAAACTCATATTGCTAGAGATGTCAGCGAAGCGGCATTGCCCACATGAGGTGACAGTAGAGGTATGAGATATTAAACAATGATTAATATTTGTTATTTGTTTCTTGCTATAAATACTTGTAGTTCTTTGGAGTTTTTATAAGAAATAGTAGAAAATAGACTACAAATGAAAACATTCTGTATCTTGCCTACTGTTAACTCATCCATACTGGATACCAAGGACAAAGTAGAAAGCACGCACTAACCCTCCTAAACATGTTTAATAATGCATGGTTATTCCTCCAAACTAGCATCACTATGTCCTTAAGCAGATTCTAGGTAATCAGCCCTTAGTTCAAATATGTACTCAAAATAGTGGCAGGTTTGATGAGTAACCCCAGCACTCAGGAGGCTACAGCAAGAGGACATCAACTTTGAAGCCAGTATGGATTACAACAGTAAGATCCTATGTCAAAACAAAAACCCCAAACCAACCAAATAAAAAAATATTCCCCCCAAACCCAACAGCAACAACAAAATAAAATGAAACAAATCCCTCCATTCGCTCCAGATCTTCCAACACTCTCCAGTACACATATACAGAAACATATCTGTCAATCTAGATGAAACTTTAATATATGAAATTATATTAAAGCCTGTATTCACAGGCAAAGCAATGTAAAGATTTCTGTGGGTAGGGGAGGGACCAGAGAAGCATGACAATGACCTTGTGGCAGGTTGGGAAATGTTTATTAAGCCCAAGCTCTAAGACACCTTGAAAAGATGGCTCTGAATGGATGGGCACCTGACAAACTTCAGAGCTGAGGGCATTTGGAGGAGAGACCATCTGTACCTTGCCCTGGTCACACTCGGCCTGCATGGCACTTGCCCCTAGTGAGATGTGAGGGATTGGGGTGCTGAGCTTGCTGAGTGGATCAAGTAAAGCTGACTCAGAACTTCAGAGAAGCTGAAGGGCTGTCCTGCCCTGCTTGCCCCCTCGTGAATCTAGAAGGTCTCACACATCTAGAGCCTGGGCAAATGTCTAATCAATGGCTGTTCATTGCTTTGATTAATGCACATATATTGATTTCCTCCTATATGGAGTTCTGTGCATACTGACCCCATCTTCTTAACACCATGGATTTAAGCCATGGAGGATTTTAGAATTAAAAAAAAAGTCATTCAGGCTACTGGAAAAATACTATCATGCTACTGGAAAAATACTAAGATGTAAAAAAACAGATACTGATCTTGGGATTTTTTTCACTGTAGCCAAACATTACCTTCAAAGAGCATACACAGCTTTGTTGGGGGAATCATAGGAAATTCAGAGCACAACAAAGCTTGGATTTGATTTGATTTTCTGAGTACTCGGACCCCTTGGTTCACCTTTCTTCTCTTAGTTTTGGTCAGCTAGTCAAAGGAATTCTGTCCTTCTGGGAACTGGTAGACGATATCATTTTACTTTAAAAAGATTGACTTTGTGAGGATTTTGACATTTTATATGCCCACTTGGAAAGTTATCATCATCTTGGGGAATAAAGGAAATACCTACAATTAAATGTGGTTTCACTTGAAATTGGCCTCGAAGGGCTTCTTATGTTAATTATATTGATGTTCTGCTCATAACAATAGAACACCATTGAGCCAAAGAAAGATTTCCAGCAAGGACCCCTGCTGCAGAAAATGTGCACTTTCCTGTTTATCTTTAAAAAGCAAAAGTGCAGCGTTTAATCAATTACACAGTTGCAAAGGTGCTGCAAATGGGCACAGGTCAGATATATATAGCTGCATTTAAACCACGGCAATATAAATAGCTCTGCAGACATTCTTATTTAAGGTGCAAAGCGGTAATGCAAAACTGTAAATATTTCCTGAGCACCCGTTATGTGCCTAGCTGTAGCCAAAACATAGAGTGGGAATGAGTAAGGAAGGTTCAGTTTCTCTAAGGCACTGAGTCCTACTAACATCTTACAACGTGGAGCAGGAGTGAGGAGGGGAAATAACATTAAAGATGTCTGTAAAACCCACAGGGAAACCTATCGTTTTATAAGCTTACACACACATACATACACACACACACACACACACACACACACACAGGTTTTAAATATAGTTACTTTATTTTTACTTCACGTATATGGATTTTTGCCCATATGTACGTCTGTGTACCGCATGCATGGCTGGCACCTGTGGAGACTAGAAGAGGGCATCAAACAACCCGGAACTAGATTTACAGATGGTTGTGGGCCTCCATGTGGGTGCTGGGAATTGAAACTAGGTCCTCTGGAAGAGCAACTAGTATTAATAGCTATTGAGACATCTCTCCAGTCCCTACATACATATGGTTTTAATGCAGTTAAAATGGTGGATATGTTCCCCCAAGGAACTATAGGTTAGCCTGGTAAGGAACACATACCTTCACATTGTTGTTCAGAGGGGTTCAAGAGACTCCCCCAACTATCAATATTGTTCTCAATTACTTCCCAGAACATGGAGGCAATACCCCGGTGCTGAGGACGCCACATTTCAGTCACAGGACTTAGAAAGACCACCCTGGTATTGACCAGGAGGTTTTGTCCCCGAGGACTAGCCATCATAGTGTTGAAAGGTGCCATGCAAGCCACCAAGGGAAAAAAAAAGTGTCAACAATCCTACCCGGCTAGACAGCTTTAGATTCACAACGACAGAACCAGCAAGATCTCCTCAGTGGTGCTTGTGTCTTGAGGGTACCAACAGCTATCTGATTTGATCTAAAGCCCAGTGACTTCTAGGGAATTTGTGCCTGATAGCATAAACCTAGCCAAGAACCTATGGCTGGAGAAGTCAAAAGGCCTAGGGGAGAGCCTACTAAAGGAATTTGGTACTAAAGTACTAAAGCCTTCTAAATGCTTCTAAATCTTCATCCTTACACCCACAGATAGGTGCGGCTTTCTCATCTCTTTGAGGAAGCTTCTTTTTACACCAGACAGAGGCAAAATATAGAGTGACCGTGGGTGCTCAGACCCAAAGGGTACATCAGTAACTCCACCCCTAAATCTAAGTCTCAGGGAGCATCTCGGAGGAAGGGACAGAAAGATTGTAAGAGCCTGGGGACTCTTATGTCAGGTGACTGTTATGCAATCATATCTTCGGGATATGACAGGAGTGCTGCTTTTATGAACTCTCAGGGATATGGCTGACTACAAAGATCTCGCCAAGTTGACACGCCAACATGAATGGAGGAGACTTTCACAAGGGCCCATCTCTAGATGGTGGGCTACAGGCAGTCAGTGGCTGATGAGGGAATAAGAAGAGGCCTTTTTCCTTTTTCTTCAGGGATGATACCCCAATCTTAATGGGTCAGCCCCAAGCACATGAGATCAGTGCTAACTGGACTCAGTAGTGTATGCGCGTGCGTACATGCATGAGTGCGTATGTGTGTGCGCGTGTGCGTGTGTGTGCGTGTGAGTGTGTGCGTGTGTGTGCGTATGTGTGTGCGCGTGTGCGTGTGCGTGCGTGCGTGTGTGTGTGTGTGTGTGTGTGTGATTATAGAAGAAGAAGAAGGCTAGAATTCTAGAGGGGCTGGTTGGGATGATATGGGTGGAAGCTGAAGGGCTAGATGGGCAGAAATGATGCAAAAAAACATAGTGTTCTCATGTATGAAATCCTCAAACAAATATTTTAAAAGGTTAACTGGGATGGAGTATATTAGCAGGCATGTTAAAGTGTGTATTAAAGGGGCATTTTGAAAGTCTAGACTGATGAGGAGAAATGATGCAGGTCACGATGGCCCACTCATGACAAACAGATGTGTAGCATATATGGGCCTGAAGTCACTGGAGTGTAATACCCCTGGCTTATCTGTTTTCCTCCAAGTTCTTTCTCCTGTATCCCCCAGTGAAACATCACTCTATTCTAACTATTCTTTACAGTTCAGCCAAGACACTCCTTTGTCCAGGAAACCTCCTCTTAGGCCTGAGGCTGGAACAGGATACCTTGTGTTCCTGGAGCAGCCCAGTCCCCTCCGAGCTCCCATACAATGCTTTATAACTGTCAGGTGTTGTTTACAGAAACACTAGAGCCTGATCAAGGACATAATAAATGCTCACTGAATATTTATTGACCAAAGCAATGGCTAGATATATTTTCTGATTTTTTTCACATAGCCAGATTACATAGAGAAAATGATGGCTACTTTATAGTTGGATATAATAGCTAGATAATTTTCTGGAAGCCCAGTGCCTGGTGTTTTATTATTTAATCTCAGAATTCCTTGTGTTGAGGTTCGAGGGTTCTGGAATCTGTTCTTAGAACCACCTCTGGTGTCTTGCATGAGCCTAAGCATGTTGCTTCATCTCTGTCATCTCATTTCCTTTGTCAAGTTGTTAATTGCTTTATCTATTTTATGAGTATAGTTATTTTGCCTACAAGTATACATGTGCACCACAAAATGTACGTCTGTGCACCATGAGTGTACAGAAGCCAGAAGAAGGCATTAGATCCCTTGGAACTGGAGTTACAGACAGCTGTGAGCTGCCATGTGGGTGCCATGAATCAAACCCAGGTCCTCTAGAAGAGCAGACAGTGCTATTAACAACTGTGCTCTCTCCAGCCCTGATAATTCATTTCTAAATGCACATTTTAAGGTTGAGTTGTGGTCTTCAACCAGAGTGCACATCAAAATCTTGTGGAACGCCGGGCGGTGGTGGCGCACGCCTTTAATCCCAGCACTCCGGAGGCGGAGGCAGATGGACCTCTGTGAGCTCAAGGCCAGCCTGGTCTACAAGAGCTAGTTCCAGGACAGGCTCCAAAGCCACAGAGAAACTCTGTCTCAAAAAACCAAAAAAAAAAAAAAAAAAAAAAAAAAAAAAAAAAAAAAAAAAAAATCTTGTGGAACTTAAAATTTTTGTGTCAGGGACATAATAGAGATTTAGAATCAGGTGATAGCCCAGGGCACTGGTCATGGTGGCCCAAGACCATCACATCAACCCCGTATCAGATGAAAGTCCACTTTGTGCTTCATGAACTCCACGTTCTCTTCCATGTCTTTCAGAAAAGTCCCTGCAAATCCTAGTTTATGAGGTTATAATTCAGATTAACACATAGCTTCCCATAGTCCACAGGAGCCTGTCCATCAAAACCCCACTCTATCTTCCTTTGTCTGCTTTCACTGAGAGACTCCGCAAGCAAGGCAACATTCAGTGGTCTTTATGCCAGGAGCCCACTCAGCCTCTGGCTTCACTTGCAGAATTCTGCATTTCCTTTGGGCTTCGCCAGTGTGTGCCCATTTGAACTGTTTCTACCCACCCCTCACTCTCATGGGTTCTTGGAATCCTCTGGTCACATTGTTCTCTCTTTGAAATCCTATACAACACACTGATCATACCATTTGTATTACTAAATTATAATTGGGAGAAATCAATATTTAACATGGCATGTTCTTTTCTCCCAACTTCTAATCTCTCCAAAGGTTAGAATTACATCTTTTTTTAAGTACTTCCCAGATTTCCCACAGTCACATGGATGTGACACTCAGCAATGCTCTTAAAGTGAACAATTGCATCGACTTCCAACTTCCAGATAAGATATGGCAATATCAATGTGTGATTAGTTAATTCTTCAATTCCTTCAGCATTCAGAGTTGAGTGGCAAATGAGAGCTAGCTCTTGACTTAAAGGCGCATCCAGGTTAGTTACATAGGGTAGTGGGAAGAAAACCATAGCAGGTAGGAGGAAAGCCTATGTATACTAGCATCAGTGTTAGGATGCTTAGGGAAGCCTCACGGGCTAGTGGTGTTTGAGCAGAGACTCCCATAGAGGGATAAGCCTGGTTGGCACCTGCGCACCTTTGGGAAGCTTGAGCAAAGCTCCAAGTCAGGGTGGCTGGAGTAAGATGAAGAGATTTGGACTGGAAGACTATGGATGGAGGAGATGCCACAGAGGTCACAGGGCCAGGTAACAATGGTGAGAAACTTTAGGAAGGGCTTATCCAAGAATGTGCGTGCATCTGTTCATCATCTGTTCAGTGGTTAGAAGAGGACCCCTGGCTGCGGTGTGGAAGCCATATTTCTAGGCTGAAAACAGGAGCCAGTGGGCCCATGAGCCAGGCAGCAGGTAAGCATGCTCACTGGGGTGGGAATGTGGTATGTCCTGGCATGTCAAAGCCTTAGTCTTTGTTGGTGGGTGAGAGGAGGGTGTGTGTGTGTGTGTGTGTGTGTGTGTGTGTGTGTGTGTGACAGAGAGAGAGAGAGAAGAAGGAGGAGGAGGAGGAGGAGGAGGAGGAGGAAGAGGAGGAGGACATGGGGGAGGCATCCAGGAATACACTGTATCCTGAGCACTCAGAACCATAAAAGGAGTGTGTCTGGGGATGAGGTCAGGGGTGAGGGTGTGATCAAGGCTTGGATTATAGCTACATTTATATGAGAGGTCAATTAGTCTCCCCAGTGGAGAGGCTGAGCAGACAAATGCTTAGATGAAAAAATCCATAATTCAAGGGTGGTTAGCATCCTCTAAACAGAGAGTTGGAGGAGGAGGGGGTACTTTGGGATTTGAAAAGTACTGAAAGATTAAGTTTATTGCAAACCATGTTGGTGTTTGCTTCTTGGTCTTTGTGCTCCCTGTCCCCTCAGCTGGCCTGTGCTCCCATGCTACTCCTCCCTGCTACACTTTGTGTGTGTGTTTTCATTGTACCCTCGTCATCTGGAATGTATGTATTTTTTCGTCTTTCTTGACTAGAAAGTGAGCTGGGAAAGGCAGTCCCAGTCGGTGGCATTTGCGGTGACATCCCCCTGGTGCTGGAATGGCTTCTCTCTCAGGGTAAGCACTCCCTGAGCCTGCCAGGCGATGAATACTGGAATGAATGGAGGAAGGAAAGGTCATTTTTGCATTTGAAAGTGTTACTGGAATCCAAAAGGAAATGAGCAGCGGATGGATGGGGGTGCAGAAATGTTCCCGAGAAACCTATCTGTCCTTTGAAAGAATTGTCCTTTACGGGAGTCTTTCTGCTCCCTATCTTTTCCATTTGGAATAAAAGCCAGTCTAAGCTTCCCCACCCCCTCACTTCAACTGCTGTGAGGGGGTTGATTTCAAAGATCTAGCACATTCTTATTATTAGGCTGGTAAATCAAAGCCTGGGACAGGTCTACAATTGAATTATGTATAGCTTTTACACTTGCTAAAGTCTTATGACCTTGCACAGGGTAACTACTTTCAGCAAAAATGTCAGTCTGGTTTCAAAATACGCTTTCCCGAATCGTGCAACCTTGCTACGTGGTTCCATTTTCAATTCAACATCATTTTATCACAGGGAAGGGAAGCCAACAGATTGTTTGCAGAGAAAAAATTGTCCACATTCAGAAATAAATTGAGTCCTTCTAGAAAGCAAGCTTGTGTTAGACAAGTAGAACTTTCTTTCCTTCATCTCCCCATGAACTTGCATTCCTAAAACTCAAGGCTTCAGAGAAGGAAAGTAATGCAATAGCAATATATTTTTATCTGGAATGAAGTTTGTTTTTAGAAGCCCTGGGCAGCAGGAAGGGTAATTGGGGATGGGATTAACTCTGCCACAGCTCTGAAGTCAACACGCAGAGCTGCCTCTGGCTTTAGAAGTTGGTTTTTATATAGTAAAGATGGATGTGCTAGCATACTGTGGGCTGATCATCACTGCTAGCTCCATCTCCAACAGTGGGTGTCCAAAGAGAGTCGACATCCTCTGAGACACACTCAACTCCTGGCCAGGCTGTGCTCAAAAGAACTCAAAACTTTCCATGTACAGCAGAAGTTCTCAGCTGGGGCAATCTTCCCCCAGTGCATATTTGGCAAGGTCCAGAAACATTTATAGGTATCCTGGGGCTGGGAAGCAGGGGTGTTGGGCTGTGCAGTGGGGTTTGGGAGCTAGTGAGACTTTGCTGTCATCCTCAGGGAAGAGGCCAGGGATTCTGCAGAGATTCACAATGCACACAATTTAGCCACCATAGTAACTAGTGGGACTTAAATGTCAAGAATTCCTAGAGTTGATAAAGCTCACTTTATATCTGAGATGTTTTACATTATAATATTATTGTAACACTGATGTAAACAATAACAATAATTCCCTAGAGGCTGCTTTAGCAAAGATGGCTACTTGTCATAGAACCTACTTGAATATGGTTCCAGATTCTGCAGAATATGGTCCCAGAATTTCTTCGACTTCCAAAGAATTTTATTTATTACTCTTGTGGTAGACACAAAACTGCCTTTCTTTTTTCTTTTTTTCTCCCCCCTGAGATAGGGTCTCACTGTGTAGACTTGGCTGTTTGGGAATTCACTATGTATGTACGTATGTAATGTATGTATGTATGTATGGCATTGAATTTGCACTTGTCTCTGCCTCCAGTGTGCTGGGATTGAAGCCATGCACCAATATGCCTGTCTGAGATTTCATTCCTAAAGAGTTGACAGGTCACATTGATCTTGCTACCCTAGACAATGATAATGTAGCTTGGCTCATTATTCTAGTTTGCTTTTCCATTTCTGAGGCAAAACACTGACCAAAAGCAACTTGGAGAGGAAAGGGTTTATTTCCATCTTAAACTTTTATAGTTCATCACCAAGGGAAGCTAAGGATAAGAGGTAAGAGAAGCTCAAGGTAAGAACCCGGAGGCAAAAACAGAATCAGAGGCTACCAAAGAATGCTGCTTGCCAGCTTCTCATTCTTGTCCAACCCAGCATCACCTGCTGAGGGTAGTGTAAAATGTGAGCCTGTTCCACCTTATCTGAAGGTCAGAGAGTCTGAGGTTGCTCAAAGTTGTTGACAACAACTGTGGCTACACACCCTGGCCTAGGGTGTGGTTACTTGGTGTGTGAGACATTAAGATGGCCTGTACAGGTAGGTCTACTCTGCCCTGACCAAAGGTCAGAAAATTCTAGCATGCTTTTGCTCCTTCTTTTGAATTAGGAGGCCTGACCTAGGGAGTGACTGCCTTCTTGGTCTAGGGTGGGTTCACTGCCTAAACAAAAGAATGCTTTTCTCAAGAATCAATGACTTGATGTCTCAAGTATTGAAGCAAATAGCTGTTCTAGTTGAACTTCATATCATGTTAAAACAGTCTTGCTTTTTCCCTCCTTTTTGTATTGGGATATAAAAGTGTATGGAAAATTAAACATGGGGCAAACTCAGAACTCAGTATGCAGGAGACTGAGTGCCCCTCATGATACTATTCTATGTCTCCGTGATTCTTTCTTATCTCTATTCCTCCTACCTAACATTTCTAATCCCCACACCCCTACCCCGAAACATAGGAACCCACCTGGCTAGGATTGCAACAGAAGTCACCCCAAAAAGATGACTCCCAAAGGTGTAGTGCTGCCCATCATGGGCGTGGGCCTTTCCTTTCAATCATTAATAAAGAAAATACTCCACAGACATACCCACAAACCAACCTGATGCAAGCAGTCCCTCAATTCCATCTGATTCCCATTTGTATCAAGATGACAAGAACTAACCAGGACACTTGGTCTCTCCAATCAAAACCTTCATTTCATCTGGCAGCTGAAATGAGCATCCCATCAGGAAGAGTGCCGTTGTAAGGAATGTATTGAAAGGCAATACCCCTTCTTCCCCAAAGGAATACATTTTAAAGTATTCAGTAGGTATAATGGTTCATGCATGCAATCCAGGCACTCTGGAAGCTGAGGCAGGAGGATTACCATTAGTCTGGGAACAGTTTGGACTACAAAGGAAGTTCCTAGGCTAGCCTAGGATACATACAGCATAAGACTTGTCAAAGAAAGAAAGAAAGAAAGGAAGGAAGGAAGGAAGGAAGGAAGGAAGGAAAGGAAAACACCCAAACCAACAAACCTTATGCTTTTATGTTTGCCCATGGGATTGAAAAGTGTACAGAGGGTGGCTGCTGTAATGACCCAGGTGACCATTTTGCTACTGGCAGCAAAGACTGAGTCAGAGGCAGAGCAGTGCCAGGGTACTCTTCTTTCTCTCAGCAGGAATCACGAGTCCTCTAAAGCTCTAGACTTTGGAACAGATTCCTGGCAGAGCCTTTGGGAGTTAGGGAGATAGCATGAGAAGTCTTGCTTATTACAGAAATTCTGTCAGTGTCTGAAACACAGGCTGACCAGTGTGTTTGAACTTTCTCGATATATCAGAGCTAATGCTGCACAATTTTGAGTTACTAAACTGCCCTATGAGTGTTCAGTACAAGGCATTTGTAAATGCAACTGCTTCTTGCTCATTTACACATATAACGTATTTGAATCAATTCTATTGGTTTCTTTCGAGCTCTATCTATAGAACCCGAGGCAGATATTACAAGGGATTTGTGCTGGTGCAAAGAGACTAATTTTTTGAAATTGGTTTGCTGATGTTAATAGTTTTCTATGGTTTTGTCTATGCCATGCCCCAAACCAGCAAACAATTAGTAAGTAAATTCAGGCAGAAAACAGGATAGAATTACATGGCCTATTTGTTTGCCTCAGTGGAAGATTGATTTGGTTAGAACTATCAATAAAATATTTGTTCATTGTGGACATATTGAAAACCCCAAATGCCCATGAAAGTTGTAGAACTGAGTGTCTAAATTGTTCATGGTCCTGTATCCATCTAAGATCGTATTCCTGGAACATATGGAGTAGTGACATTCTGGGTTATCGCCTTTCATTATTGAGTGTGTTGGGGTCTCACATGCTTCCATTGGTTGCACCATCTCAAAAGATAAACGAGTCTGGTCATTTCAAGATACTGTCACTTTCTCACCCTCCATAAATGCAAAAAAAAAAAAAGGATCTCTATTTTACATGGGTCAACTTGTGGGGGAAGAGGAACACTATATGTTTTTCATATACAAACTGGCACTTTGATTTTTTAACATTTTGGTTGGTGTAGTGATCCAGGATAAAAGCCTGCACATGGAATATCAAATTGTCCTGACCTGAAGGGAGAGGACGAAGTAGGGGACAGATCTGTAGTTTGCATTTAGCTTCTGCCCGAGACTGTGTCCTCCACAGGGATTAACGGTCAGCTTTTCTTTAGAATAAAGACCTCCATCTGTGACAGGCTGCTGTTATGAGAGAGCAGCAGGCGGTTTGTTGGGATAGTCCTCCTGTGAGGGCTGGATTGTCATCTGTGATGATGAAGGGATGCAAAAGATGCTTTCCCTCTATGTGTTTCCAAGTGAGCAGTTTCTGGGCAGGAAGGCTGAATTTTAAAGTATCCTTCAAAACTTTTATTTGTTTTTATTTATGTCTATTGTGTGTGCGCCTGGTTATCTTTATGTGCATCCACATGTGTGTAATACCTATAGAAGCCAGAAGAGGGCAGTGGCTCTGCTGGAACTGGAGTTAACAATCAGTTGTGAGCTTCGCAGGGCAGGTGCTGAGACTCCAACCCAGGTCCTCTTTAAGAGCAGCAAGAACTCATAACAGCTGAGCCACCTTTCCAGCCTTAGGGCAACTGGATAGCTAGTTTGGTTTTCAATACTAACCACCTAGGCTAGGGACTTTTTTTTTTACTACTTGGCAGTCTAGGAAGCTATGGGTTGGAACCCATGAATCACAAAGGGCAGAGTCCACTTCAAAGCCTGAATTCGTTGTAGTTTGACAGAACAGTAGTTCCTATTTATGAAAGACTGTGGGGTATCAAGTAGCAAAATCTGACTTGCTGCTTAAAAACGCAAGAGCAAGTCATTCTAGCTATACATGTACTCCGGAGCTGAGTGAAGAATGCTAATGTTCTGACTTCCTAATCAGAGAAACAAAGGGATGGGGCTGGCCACCACCCTCAGCTGTGTTTCAGCTACTCCGTGTTCACCGCAACCACACCACCCTTTTGCAGTGGGTGAAACCGTGAGGAGCTAATAGGCTCTGTGACCCATGTGGGTCTGGGATGCCCGTCTGCTCCGCCACAACAGGGCTGTGCAAGCCCATCCATTACCCAGATGACTTTCTCTATGATTGCTTGACACAGTGGTTAGAGCATTTTTTGTGCTTCGTTTCCTGCGTAAGGTGATTAATCCTGTCCACTTAAAGCCCTCTGAAGACCTATCATCGTCACCACTCACTAATGCCTGCCCCAGGCCACGGGGTTTACCGCCTGAGAAAGAGAGGGCTTCGGCATTCGTATCCTCTAATGGAGAAAAGTCCCGTCTCTGTGCCCCATTAGTTGGCTAGTGGCCTACTATTGAACTAATTAGCTCACAAGATAGGCCGAGGGCAGGGAGGAGAGGGAGCACAGGACGGGAGAGCCCTGGATTTAAGGTGAGAAGGCTGCAGAGAGGTAGGTCGGAGAGTGAATGTGCGGAGGGTGACGGCATGGTTGGGCTGTCCTGCAAGCAAGAGAAAGGAAAGGCAAACCCTATTACAGGTGCCGACTTCCAAGTTTTAGGTAAGCCAGAACACACATTTGAGAACACTATCTTCCTAAGTATAACTTGAGTTTAACTTCAGTTTTGATTCAAATAACCTCGGGGCGTTTAATAAGAAAGCAAACACATTCCCCCAGCATAGAGCAAGCAAAAATTTATTTTCAAATTCACTCGTTACTTTTGAAGGCATGTTACTATTACCAACTTTCAGGCTAGATAATAGTAGGTTTCATTCATTAATCTCTTGCTTTGAAATTATTGTTGCTTCTCTCCCACCTATGGAAATGGGCAAGGCTGGTGTGAGCTGGCAGGGCAATTTTGTAATATCTCCTGGAAATAATACAAGATAGAATGGATAATTTAAAGTGGCAGTGTACATTAAACGTACCATTTAAGTTGGGTGGACAGTGTGGTACATTGTCCATGCATTTGCCTATTGTCTACCCAGTATATGTAGAAGGATAATCAGTTTCCTCATGGAGTGTTCTGGGGCTGAGTTATAAAGTCCTTACAAAACTCCCAACCTAAAAGAGGATACAGATAGACAGACTGACAGCCATGGTAGAATATAATCTTCTAGGAAGGGATAACACGAGGGGCCATAGTAACAGCTAAGAAGGATATCAACTCAGACCTGAGGTGTCAAAAAGCTTTCTAATAAGAAAGGTCTAAGCTGAGGTCTGAAGAATCAATAGAATTATTAAGAAGTAAACGTGGGTTCGAAGAAAGTGATTAGCCTGAACGGACTGGAAGGCATTCAGTCACTAGATAAACAGCGCTATGCTGATCAGATGGCAGATGGAGGCACCTAGAAGTGGCTAGCAGGAATGTCCAGTCTTTTGGCATCGTAACATGACATTATCTTCTACAAATGTGTTCGGATGCATCCACAGCTATTCTAGAATGCATGTGGTCCACAGACCACGCTGGTTGGACAAGCCTGCAAACAGAACTCAATGACATGGGAGGAATGAATTGAAGAGATGAACCCAGAACTGAAGCCATGAATTTTGGGAACACTCTTCTTACAACTGAGGGAAAACAATAAATACTGATGAAAAATTGACTTTCAAGTTTTTCTTCCACATCTTTCTCCTCTTCCTGTGGTGCTGGCAGCTATTGGACCATGAACAGGAGCCAGTGGATGATGGAATGGACAGGGAACACAATCGGGAAAGTCTGGCGGGCTTGGCATTGTTTTGGTGATTGTGCAATGAGCTGAGGGATGAATTTTCATATAAATCTGCATTGTAGTCACGTTCCCCTAGTTGAAGCTTGTTTTGGTTTTTGTGAAAGGCCACATCATGGCCTCTTTGTTTTCTTCCAAGTGCAGCAAAAGGGGATGAATTCAGGGGAAGGTGCCTTTTGCCACACCCTCTGGCTTCTGCGACCACACTTTCTAGTCTCCCTGCCAGATAAGCAGAGGATCTCTGCATGGTAGCTCCTCCGCTCGGGGAATCTACAGTTCCCAAATCAGTGGTTTCAAGAAGGCTGCCAGGGCTCAATTAGGCTTGGCATTTTCCCTCCTTCTATCAGCTCCTGGCTCTTATTTAGTTTTGAATTAAATAAAAATTGCAGCACACAGATTTGAATTAAAACAAGAAGACTGATCTTTGTAATATGCACCACATCAATAGGGAAGCTAATTTGTGCGAAACACATCTTCTTTAATTTAAACCACAGAGAGCAACCTCTTTGCTTTCAAGGGAGCGGAGGGCTGGGGCAGGGCTGTTCACTGGAGCTTAACTAGGACTCTGCTTGGGATCAGTAGGTAGGAGTGGTTTCAAGGGAGCTTAGCATTTCTGCTTAAGCCCTCTGTCCTGGAAGTCACAGGACACACCAGAGCAGTTACAGCTTCCTGGCCTTGAGTTTAAAGAAAGTCTTAAATCTGTCTCGGGATTAACTTCTTTGATTGACTCTTTAACAGTATCTAAACCACCAACAGAACAACAGAAAAACTCCTTAAGACAGAGAAGACAAACAGTGGGGTCCAGATAAGGAAGGAGATACCAACCAAGGTACAAGAAGCATACACCATTGACCAGAAAAGAAAATCCCCTCAACATATAATAATCAAACACTAAACATGTAGAACAAGGAAAGAATAGTAAAAGCTACAAGGGAAAAAGACCAAGTAACATTTAAAGGCAGGCCGGTTGGAATTACACTTGACTTTTCAATGGAGACTTTAAAAACCAGAAGACTCTGGATAGATGTTCTCTAGACTCTGAGAGAGCACAGATGCCAGCCCAGACTATTATACTACAAAGCAACCAAAAGAAAATGAACTCAGTGGTACCTCTGGAGATAAATGTATGTGTATGTATATCTGTTTCTTATGCTTTTTCTTGGGCTCTTTTCCTTCTGTTTGTTTATTTTGTCCTGTTCCAATGGGATAGTTTTGTTAACTTATCTTTTATTTTATCACTGTCCCTTAGAAGCCCGTTTGTTTTCTAAGGAGAGACAGAAAGGAGGTGGATCAGGATGGGAGGAGAGGTAGTGAGGAACTGGGAGGAGTATAAGGAGGGGAAACTGTAATCAGGATATATTACATAAGAAAAAGACTATATTTTCAATAAAAGAAAAAAAATTTACATTCCCATTTTAGAAAAACATTATTGGTTATCTTCACAAAGGTCTTCTTATAAAATGTTAGTTAGGCAAAGAAAGGTTCCATCTAAATTTATTTGATAAACATGGGTAACTAGATTCTGTCAGGGGACCACTGATGACATGCCTCACCAGAAGGCCCCGGACACTTCAGGCATTTTTAACATTTAGCCTCTATTTGAAGCAAGCATCTTTTAAGGTGGCTGCATTTTCCTCCTGGTGTCTGCTGGTATCACTCTCATTTACTCAGGAATGTGAGTATGTTGTTTACTTCTCTCTGCAAACCTCTTCCTTTGGCTCCAGTGATATTATACTGACCTTTAGAATTCTTTGTGTTCAGGGCCTTGAGATGTATCTTAGTCAGAAAAGTGCTTGCTTTGCAAGCATGAGGACCTGAGTTTGATTCCAAGAACCCACTTCAAAAAATGACAGATAGGATGACATGCTTATGTAGATAGGAGCGGCGGGGCTGTGTCCCGCTACTCAGCTAGCTTTATACCCGAAATAATTACACAGAAACTGTATTCATTTAAACACTGCCTGGCCCATTAATTTCAGCTTCTTATTGGTTAATTCTCACATCTTCCTTTAACCCATATTTAGTAATCTGTGTAGCACCACGGGGTGGTCGCTTACCAGGAGAGATCTTAACCTGTGTCTGTCTTGGAGAGGGGAAGCATGGCGACTGACTATGGCGACTGCCTGAAGTGTCTGCCTTCTCTCTCCCAGAATTCTGTTCTGTCTACTCCGCCTACCTAATTTTCTGTCCTATTAAAGGGCTAAGGCAGTTTCTTTATTAACCAATAAAAGTAAAACATAGACAGATGACTCTCCTCCATCATGCTTATAATCCTAACTCTGGAGATGCAGAGACTAGAAGATCTCTGGTGCTCACCCACGAGTCGGCCTTGCCCACTGGGCTAGTTTCAGGCCAATGAGAGGCCCTGTCTCACATGAGGTGGATGACACCTGAGGAGTAACATCTGAGGTTGTCTGCGCTCTCTCACACGCACGTACACACACACGTATGCATGTACACACACACACACGTACACACACATACACATGTTTTCTGGCAAATAGGAAACTGAAATTTAAGTTCTGAGTAAGCTATAGCTGTCAGATTCCACATAGGAAATCAAAGGCGTGTAGTATCTTCTTGACAGAAATGTCACCTTGTATGTGGTACTCACCAGTGGAGACATCGTGAAGCCTCAGCCTGTTACTTGGAGGAGCCCACCTATGTGTTGAACATTTTGTGAACTAGACAAGTTTGGAGTTTGCAGGAGGGATATGCCACACATGCTGGGGTTGGCTTGCTTTAGGAATGACATGGTTTTAATTTAACTTACATTCTCATTTCCTTGAGAGTAAATCTGAGGTAGAATCCTATAGATGAGATTCTTAGTTCAAAGTCAAGAGGCTGGATTCAGTTCACAATTATTTCTTTAATGGGTTGTGGGGTTGTAAGCAGGGTGCCCAGTTCTTATATGTTCTCTATGTTCTGACAGGGAGACCCTGAGGAAATGCAGAGTGGAAAGAATGGGGATTCATCTCTTCACCTGGATGACAATTATACCAGTAGATGTGCATGATGTAACTGTAGTAGTTTAGTGACAGCAGGAAGGCAACGTTAGTGGGTTGGGGACAGGAGGTACTGTAAAGTCACACCATACAACAGAACTCACATGGGAGGTTTATTGGGGGAAGGTGCAGAGGTAGCCTCTGAATGAAAGAAGAAGGTGAGAGAGAGTTGTGAAGGGCTTGCCTTTTATAAGGGATATAGTGCATATGTATAGGGAAAGTGCTCTGTTTGATGGCTGCGGTGGCTACAGTGTCATATCTTGGCTGCTGCTGCTGATTTGTCCTGCCAGGTCCCTGAGAGCAGGCCACTGTAAGTGCCTGAATGCTAACAATAACTGCTTTTGGATCTCTAGAATTGGAAGGTTTGGGATATCCAGTACAAGCTTCCAACAATAAATTGTGGTAAGTCTGATCATTTTTTTTTCTTGGTATATATACTAGTTAGTTTTAACAACCTGACAGAAGTCAGGTTTACCTGGGAAGAGGGAGCCTCAGTTGAGAGAATTCCTCCACCAGATTGAATAGTAGACATGTCTTTTGGGCATTTTATTGACTAATGATTGATGTGTGTGTGATGGGGGGCACGAGTAGCATCACACACAAACTATATGTGATGCTGCTCCAGAGAATGTGGTTTTGGGGTATACAAGAAAGTAGGCTGAGCAAAGCCTGGAGAGCAAACCATTGAGCAGCATTCCTCCATAGTCTCTGCATCAATTCCTGTCTCCAGGTCTTGGGTTCTTGTTGTGGCTTCCTTCAGTGATGAACTATTCCTGGGACATGTAAGTCAAATGAACCCTTTCCTCCCCATGTTGCTTTTGGTCATTGTTTCTATCATAGCAACTGAAAGCACATTAGGATAGTATAGTAACTGATGTGGGATTCCTTTCTGTATGCTATGAATATGTTTTATTACCATTGGTTAATAAAGAAGCTAATTTGGCCTATAGGAGGGTAGAATATAGCCAGGCTGGAAGAGCTAAAGAGAAAGTAGGCAGAGTCAGGGAGATGCCATGTAGCTACCAAAGAAGAAAGATAATCAAAATCATTACTGGTAAACCACAGCCTCGTGGTGATACACAGATTAATAGAAATGGGCTAATTCAAGATGTAAGAGCTAGCTAGAAATATGCCTGAGTCTTTGGCCAAGCAGAGTTGTAATTAATACAGTTAATGTGTGATTATTTGGGTCTGAGTGGCCAGGAAATGAATGAGCAGTCTCCAATTACATAATGGTGCCAATGTGAGGCAACTACATCCACATAAAACCCGAGAAAGCTTGGGAAGAAATTCTAGACATAAAAGAATAGAGTTAAGCATGGCTTCTTGGTAGCATTTTCTTGGGTGGGCTCTGTTTTCTAGAGGCAAACAGAGAAGCGATTGTATTAAGAGAAGGCTTCCTGACTCAGCATTAGCAGCAAAAACTGACTGGTTCCTTTAAAAGCTGGCTTCCTGCTTCACCAGCACAAATGATTCTGGCTCTTTTAAGGAAGTCTGGCTATGGAACATTTAAATGGGGTCTGTGAGCAGAGTGCTAAAATTTTCTTAATGGTGATGTAGATCCACTACATCCCTGGAGCTAGAATGGTGTACATGGCTCACAGAGGAGGCGAACATGCCTCCACCATGTTGGACTAGGTGGAGCAAACAGACAGGGTCATAGAGTTGGTCCTAGCCATACCTGCTTAGCATTAAAAAAAAGCGTTCCTGGTCAGAAAATGATTACAGATGTGTAATAAAGATGGATTCAGATTTTTTAAAAAAAGACCTCTGAATGGGTCACAGTGTTGGATAAATATACTAGGCCTGGGAGAGAGAAGAAAAAGAGTATAGACAGTTATAAAAAGAAATAGATTTAAAAACTAAAACAAAGTCTTTAACGAGACAGTAAAAGTAATATAAAAGAGTATAAACAGTGATAGAGTATAGGAGAAAAGAAAATTAAGTCACATTAAGATACAATATACACAGAGTCTAGATTATGTATATTATTGTGTTCTCTGAATTTTTTGACTGCAGAGAGACATTTGATTCTGGGGGCTGCTAAGCTAAACCAACATATATATCTTAACTTCAAAATTTGAATCTAAGGATATGTTACTTTGGAAAAGAGGTTCTGCTTTTGTTTCCACAAAGGATGGGAACCTGTGGATTCCTTCCAGTCTAATGTGGTTTGATGGAACAAGACCTCCTGAAAGTTCTCCATGAACCCTAAAAATACTTCATCAAACAAAAAGGATGAAGCAGTTTGGAGAAAACTACATCCAAATTCCTAAAATGATTATTTATAAATGTTTGTTTTCACTTAAAAGGGGTTGGGTATAAGTTGTTAATGGTCACAGTCAATCTCTTTTAAAAAATAAAGGAGATATAATATGAGATGAATACTTTGCATTGGTATGGATCTTGGTTTATTGATACAAATTTAAGGTCAATTTTGTTGTATGTATTTCTGTTCTTGTTTAAGATATGTTTAGACAGCTCATTTAAAATGTAATATAAAATTAAAAATTGTAGATTAATAGGTAGCCATTTATAATAGTCAAACTTGTAGCCATATTAATTAAATTTTCTAGATATATAAAGATATATTTCAGCTAGATAGATAATCTTTAACACTTCAAAGACCTAGGGAATATGGCATTTAAAATGTCTTAAGAACGTAGACTTTTCTCAACAGTGAGACATGTCTACTTCTGGAAGCACCAGTTACTTCAGAGAGGTTGATGGGCATTGAAGAAACTCATTATAGAATTTGCCTTCAATGTGACAAGGTTAGCCATTTGGGCAAGAAACTGCTCTTGCCTGGTCTGCTTGATGGTATGCTCTATGTAATGGACATGCAGGACTCACAAAGAAATGACTGATGAACATTCTAAAAGATGGGATGGTCCTTTAGGGTTCCTGCCTCACAGAAGAAACTGCCAGACATTCTGCAGGGTACAGAAGAAAGTGACTGACAAACTGCCAAGATAGGTGAAACAGCCTTTCAAGTTTCCTGCTTTATGGGAAAGTCTGCTGGATACTATGGGTCTATAGGCTGAAAATGGATGCCCCAAGATTACAGAAGAACTTTGGGTGACTGTCCAGGCAGCAAGATGTCTCTGTCAATTTCAGAACTTTGAAAGTTGCTTACAATGCACTTCCTGTTTACTTAGGTAATAGTATATTCTTCTGGGGTATTTGAAGACTTGAAGACAGATAGTTATAGTTTTCCTTAGTTATGATAAAAGATAAATTAGATATGAAACTTTAGACTCATAAAGATTAAATAGATGATAGTATATTTTCTTTAATTTTGCCAGATACAAGGAGGCTAAATATTGTAACTGTAATTCTTGCTTGAACCTGTTTTGTTATATGTAATTTTACCATGTTAAAGTTAAAACCTTCATTTTTGTTTAGACAGGAAAGGGGAGATGATGTGGGATTCCCTTCTGTATGATATGAATATGTTTTATTACCATTGGTTAATAAAGAAGCTGCTTCAGCCATTAGCAGGGCATAATATAGCTAGGCTGGAAGAGCTGTAGAAAGAGAGTAGATGGAGTCAGGGAGATACCATTTAGTTGCCAAAGGAGAAAGATGCCCAGAACCACTAGGCCACAGCCTCATGGCGATACACATTAATAAAAATGGATTAATTCAAGATACAAGAGCTAGCTAGAAATATGCCGGAGTTACTGGCCAAGTAGTATTGTAATTAATATAGTTTCTGTGTGATTATTTGGGTCTGGGCAATCGGGAAATGAATGAGCAGTCTCCAATTACAAGTAATAGCTGTCTATCAAAGGGCAGTCTGACATGTGAGATTTTGAAGCTCCTTATAAACAACTGGAAGGAACCAGTAGGCTGATGTCATGGGCTTGGACTCTGACAGCTGATTGCTGGTCCTCGTCACAAGAATACAAACAGAGAGGACAACAGCCATTGCTGTTGCACCTCTGCTCAGCATTGCAAACTCCAAAAGCATCTGAAGAAGATGTAGAAAATTATGAGATGGCCAAGAATTAAAATATGTAGCAAGGTCTTCAAGACACAATGAGATGAAGGTAGAAATGTGTAGCTATATGGCATTAACACAAGAAAGGTCTTGTGCCAACAGCCCAACAAACAAACCCTGTGATTTAAAGAACGAGGAAAAAAGCCTAAAGCTCCCAGATAGAAGGAAATAATAAAGTTTGAAGCAGAGATAAGTGAAGTAGAGGATAGAGACACTACGGGGAAAAGAAATGTACTCATAAGTTGGTTCCTGGAAAAGGTCAACAAAATTAACAATCCTTAAGCTAGATGTATTAAGAAATGAAAGAAAATTCAAATTGCTAAAATCAAAACTAAAGATGGAGACTTACCATCCATTGTAGAAATTAAGAATTGTAAGCAAGCTGAATGTAATGGATAAATGAGTAGAAACACAACGCTTAGTAAAGATGAGCAGAAAATCTGAACAGTCCCATTATTGCTAGAAGATGGAACCGATAATATGTCTCTCGTGAGAAAGAACATTGCAAACCCTGGTGGCTTCCTGAGTGAATTCTGCTGAGTGTTAAAAACAACAACAACAACAACAACAACAACAAAAAACCAAACTGACACCTATCCTGCAAAACTCCTCTAAAGAAATGAGAGGAAGGGGCAAAACACCCTAGCTCATTCTGAAAGGTCAGCACTGCCCTCATTCCAAAGCCACGCAGAGACACTTCAAGAAAACTAGTGAGCTGACATCCCTGATGACTACTGAAAGAAGAAAGCTTAACTCAAAGTCAACACCACGTTAAAAGAATTCTTCATCAAACCAAGTGAGATTCATTCTTAGGGCAGAAAGATGGCTCAGCACTGCAAAGAGGAGCAAACTGGATCAACAGAATGAAGGGGACAAATCGCATGATGACGTTAGTTTATGCAGGAATGGCACTTGATCCAGTTTGCTGGCTTTCTTTTACAGTTATTTTATATAGAGGTGTGTGTGTGTGTGTGTGTGTGTGTGTGTGTGTGTGTGTGAAGATCAGGGGGTCGTCAGGGGACAACTTTCAGGAATGGGTCTCCACTTTTGCCTCATGGGTCCCAGGAACTGAATTCATGTTGTCAGGCTTGGTGGTGAGCACTTTTACCCACTGAGCAATTTTGCTGGTCCCTCCCCAGAATTTCATGACTAAGTGATGCTCAGAAAATTAGAAATAAAAGAAAATTGTTTCAACATAATAAAAGCTGCATGTGAAAAAAATGACATCAAACATCATATTTGGTAGTGGAAGTTCCCCCTCTGTTCAGAAGAAAGCAAAGACTGCCCACTCTCACTACTGTTATTCAACACAGTGCTGGGAACTCTAGCCAGAACAAATAATTAAAAATAAGGAACAAAGTTATCCAAGTTAGAAATGAGGAGAAATAATTTCTGCTCACAGAATCGAGAAGATTTTATATGTAGAAAATTCTATAGATTCCATACACATACACAAAAGCTATTACAGATAACAAATGAATTCAGCAAAATAGAAAGATGCAAAATTAATACACATGTATCAGGTGCATTTTAATAAACCAACAATGAAATATCTGAAAGGGAAATTATAAAAGTAATTTCATTTATACCAGCAGGAAAAGAAAAAATTACTTAGATATTAACTAATGTGATGAAATTAAAATTATAAAATAGTAAAATAAATTAAATCAGGAATTAATGGAAAGACATTCCATGCTCATGAACTATAAAATTTGATATTGTTAAGATTAGCAATACTATCTAATTTGATGTTTATCAAAATCCCCAAATAACTATTTTGTTTGCAAACATAGAAAATTCTTATGAATCTCAATGAACCTCCCCAACCCTCCATAACCAAAATAATCTTGAAAAAATAAAAGAACAAAGAGGACTCAAGTTTCCATGTTTTTAAAATTTACTAAAACCCTTTAATAATTACTGAGGAGACAGCATGAGATCAAAGTTCAATCTCCAGAGCCTTGTTAAGAGGAAAGTCTGGGCATGGTCGTGTGCACTTGAAATCCCAATGCTTGAGATGAGGAGACAGTTGGAGATCTGGGGATCATTAGATAGTCCACCTAATTTTGTGGGTGATTTCTAGGCCAATGAGAGATGTGGTAAAAAGGAAAATGGTTGGATGTTGCTTGAGGAGTAACACCCCAGGTTGTCCTACAGTCTGTGTGCGCATGCACGCGCGCACATGCACACACACACACACACACCACCCCACACAAACTCTCAATCATCTCAATAGTGTGGTACAGGCAAAAGAGAAACATATGGGATAGAAGAAAGAACCTGACAATAAACTCTCACATGTGTGGTCAAATTATTTTTGACAAAGCTGCCTAGATCAGTCAAAAAGCAAGTGCGGTTTTGAACAAGTGAAATGGGACAGCTGGTATCCAGGTGCGAAAGAATGATGTTCTACTCCCAAATTACACATGCACATTATGTTCTAACAACTAGGCAAAGCCTAAAACAATAACATTCTTTGGAGAATACAGGTTACAATTTTTGTGACATCAGATTTGGTGTCTATGCTAGGACACCAATTGAACAGATGAAAAAATTAAATGACAGAATAACTAGACTTCATGAAAGCTTTTAAAAATGTTGTATATCAAAAGACAAGCACAACATAACAGAAACAAATTGAACGGGAGAGAACATTTGCAAGGTCGATATCTAGGAATCAGAATAGTTGAAAATCATTGACCAAAAGACAAGACTTGATCAGAGATGAGTAAAAACATGGATGGCTGATGTGTTCCTGAAAAGATGCTCAACACATCACTAGTGAGCAAGGAAACAAATCAAAACAATGTGCTGTTACCTCATACAGTGAGCTAGCATAAAAGACAAAATAAGCAAGTGTTGGTGATGGTACAGAGAGATTGGTACTCTTGGGAGCCATTGGTGGGATTATGAAATACTACAATTGCTATGGAAGAAGGTATGGCAGTTCCCCAAATAATTAGCAGGTAGAATTACCATTTGATTCAACAATTCTACTTCTGGACATATATTTAAAATTGTCAGCAAAATTTCTAAAGAGATTTGTGTACCCATGTTCATAGCAGGATTTTTTTTTGTACTATCTAAGAAAAAGAAACCCAAGAGTGATAGATGATTGGGTAAGCAATATATGATATTTATACACATACATAAGAGACTACTATACAACTTTAAAGGGAAGGAAATTCTATATTATCCTGCAACATTGACAAACATTGAGGACACTATGCCAGGGCAGTCACAAAAGACAAAAATAACACAACTGTACTTAAATGAGGAACCCACAGTAGTCAAAATCACAGAAGCCTAAAGGAATGCAGTAGTTTCTGCAGGCTGGAGGGGATGGGAGCTAATGTTTAATGCATACAGTTTCCATTTTACAAGATGTAAAGAGTCTGACTATGGATGGTGGTCATTACACAGTTTAGGAATGCATCTAATAACTGTGCACTAAGATTATAAAGTTTATGTTGTGTGAATTCACGATAAAAATTAGAGGGAAAAATGAAAGAAAATAGCAACCAAGAAATAAAGGCCATTAATCCCTGAGTGTCTTGCCCCCGTTTCAAAGGCTCTGGGAAGGCAAAATGAGACTTCTGACTTGTGATATCATTGGGCCCCATCCCACAGGTATGTAACATTGTTTGCAATGAGAGCAATTGTTTAATGGAAGCTTCAGTGCTTTTCCTTGTGTACCAAGCAATACTATGAATATTAGTCACTTTAAAAAAAATTATTAAAAACATGTAGAAGTAACTTAATCTCTGTGTTGCTTAGATTCATTCCAGTCAGTGCTTGACAGGTGACACAGATGCTGACTGCCCGCAGCATTCTCTGGACATCAGGGTCTCATATAGTTAGTGCCTTGAAGATTAGACTTGCTAGTCTTTTCGGTGATGGTAATAAATTTATCAGTATCCCCATGAATTAAACCAAGCATTTCAACCCCTCAGGGTTAGGAAGTCTACCTTAAGAGCACTTAACACACACACACACACACACACACACACACACACACACACACACACACACACACACACACCACACATGCACGCACGGTTTAAGTAGACGTGCTATGGATAAACAATGCTTTCCCCAGACGTCGGGGGAAAAGATGTCATCAAACCAGGTGGCCATCGGGGAAGAGAGTTTGTACATGTGTCTATAATCTTGGTTTATTCCTGAAACATCTTTTTCTAATAAAATGATGCTTGAAATAAAATGCCAAGCTTTCTAAATAAGAAATTGATAAGAAAGCTATGGATGCTTTGGTAGGAAACACTTTACACTCCAGTGCTGGCTTTCAAATTTCAAGTGGATAAAGTTACCTTTACCTTTACATAAGAGAAGACAGTACACTATCAAGGGGCACTGTTGCCTTAAGTCACGGACCACTGTCAATTTGACACCTCACCTTCTTTATGATTCTCACCATAGCACGTCTGGAAGTGTTAGAAATCCTTGTCAGAGGCCTTAGGAGGGATAAGCTGTACCCGTGGCTCTCCAGGTGCCCATATTTGATAAGACAACTCAGTCCAAACCTGGGAGCTGCACCAGGTGCTCTGTGGGCCAGGCTAGCACAGAATCAAGGAGGGAACAAACCTACTTCTAGGACCACTTTAGAGAATGTGAATTTGCGGGCTGGAAAGATGGCTGGGTGGTTATGAACACTTCTAGAGGATGTGGGTGAAACTTCCACCACTCATATGGCAGCTTATCACCATCTATAACTCCAGTTCCATGCTGTGGGAATTCCTACAGCCAGTAGCCTTTAAGTTACCCGCCCACCTGGGCATGGCCTCTTATACTATATATGCCAATGTAAAGCGCTGGTCCAGCCTCTCTTCCGGCAGTGTGATTCAGTCCCTGTTCCCCGTTTGTGTAGAGGATTGTGATATGTAAGTCTACCCCTAAATAAATAACCCTTTATTATATTTAATTCTGAACTATTATGGGGTATTTTATTTAGCATCCTTCTTCAGTTCCAGGGGATGGCCTCTATAGGCACTAAGCACACATATGGTGCACAGACACACATGCAGACAAAACACCCACACACATAAAATAATAAAATAACTTTTAAAATGTGAATTTCCAAAATGCTTGGTTGGCATGGAGGTGAAGTCTGGGTTGTAAATGCTTTTGTCTTTGGCCTAAGTACTTAAGTTGTTAGAGATCCTATACACAAAACAACTTAATATTAGCTTCCTAGGACTGATGATCTATAAGCAGCAAACAACACATATCAATAAATATTGGTTTCTCTCACTTTTTTCATATTTGCCTATGTGCCCCAACTCTCCTGGCACTGTTCTGATGGCACACTTTTTCCATTTTAATGTCATGGACCTGCCAATGGCCTTCTCTAAAGGCATTGTTGGTGTACATACACAAGCATAGAGGGGACAGAGAGTCTTTGAATTCTGTCTCCAATTAGGGAAAGATAAATAGAAAACAACTTTAATCCCTCAGGATAGTTCAGAGGTCTGCAAACTCACTTGCTATATTTTCTTCTGGAAAAGAGCCTCTGTTTACGTCTTAGCAATGAGCACATGCACTACCTGGGAGAGGAGACTGGTGTTTCCATCACACAGAGCCTGGATCCACACTTGGGCAACTGAGGGTGCTTAATTAACATGTTTTTCAACTAATGACTGAGCCCACATGGATCTGATTATCTCTGTGATAACCACGAGAAGTTTCTGGAGCCCTGCATGGATGGTAAAGGCGCAGGGAGGAGGATGGTGCCGTTCAATACTATATACTGGAACGGAGAAGATAGTAAGCAAATTCATTATATGGAAACTGCTCTGATAGCTCAGAGGAAAGTCCCGTCCTCATCTGAGGCTCACTTCTGCTCAGATACTCGAGGTCACAGCAGAGAATTCCCTTTAACTTCCCTCCTCATTGGGAGCGAGCGCTCCCTGTTGCTCAGCACTGAGGGATGAGTGTGGTGCTGGATCCAAGGGTAAAGACAACTCAGGTTTTCCACAAGTGCTCTGGGTCCCCCATGTGCTCTGCACAGGTGGGAAGGCAGCGGCATGAATGAGCAATGAACCCACATACCTGAAAACATCATCATGTGTTGGAAGTTCCAAGGGATCTTCTGTTTCCTGCCCAGATTCAGGAGGAAGGAGAGGGGATAAATGTTGCAGGCTCTGGCAACAAAAATTGCTAGCTTTTGGGATGCATTGAGGAAAACATAGCCACAGAGGGGCCGACTGAATGAGCTCAGATATCATGTCCATATGCTTCTCTATGATATGACCCAAAAAACAAGGATAAACATGACAACTCATCTATGTCTAACTCACTCACCAAATTCATCGTTCAATATCAGTTCCTTCCCAGGATGACATAAAACTCTGTCTTTCTTTGAACATATGCTTGGCTGAAAGTTGGTGCTGGAATGCCATTTCAATCACTAAATTTTCCCATCACATTTATGTTGCCGGTGACTGACTCTATCTTCAATTCTGCCGGAAGCTGTGAAGTAGCGACGCCTGGCACCATGGTGTTATCGTCTCCATGAGCACTTTGGAAGGAATAAATATATTTCTGATGGTGGTTTCCGTCTCACTTCCCATCAGCTCATGTGCCTGTTTTTAGCAAGTTTGCTTACCTTTTTCATTTAACTTTGAGAGGAGCTGACTGTCAACATATGGACTTCAACTGCCACTTCAGGAGACTTCCCTAAAGGCAAAGTCTCAGAAGTGAACATCTACTGAGAAGCTCAGCCGTAAGCCTCCCTCCTTTGCTGTTGTCTCTAGTCCTTCTTTGGTGGTCTGTCTGCTCTAGCTTGTCCTCTGCAGGGGGAAGCTATTTGGAGTGAGACAGCTCTCTTCCTTCTAGGATCTAAGGTCTCAGATAAAATCTGAGAGCTCAGCAGAATCCCAGCGGTGAGAAATTGACACCAAATTCAGGTGAACAGTGGGGAGAGGGAGATGACGAGTTCTCCAGAAGTTAAGACCATCTGTCTGTGACAGAGGGAGGCATCATCCCATGTTCCAAGTCATAGGACAAGAGCTGCAGGTTTTTCTTAGGGACGTTTGTAGTTGCTCAGTGTCCCTTTGATCAGATACTTGCTTCCTTGGGGGTTACCTCCTACCCCAGCCCTACAGAAGGAACACCCTCTATATTAAAAGTGGGGTCTAGATTTTGTCTATTCTCCTAGGGAGTAAATGATCTCTCTCTCTCTCTCTCTCTCTCTCTCTCTCTCTCTCTCTCTCTCTCTCTCTCTCTCTCTCTCTCTCTCTGTGTGTGTGTGTGTGTGTGTGTGTGTGTGTGTGTGTGCGTGTGTGTGCATGCATGTAACTTCCTGATTAGACTAGGCTGACTGGCCAGCAAGTCCTATAGATCTGCTAGTCTCTGCCCCTCCAGAACTGGGATTACAAGTGTGTACCACCGTGGCCGGATATTTTGTAGGTTCTGGGAACTGAACTGTGGTCCTCGTGCTTGTAAGGCAAACACTACTGGCTGAGCTAACTTCACAGCTCCAGAAGGTGTTAACTGATAGGGAGAAACTTACATGAGCACAATGCTTCTGATGCTGGAAGGGCAACGGTCATGTTGACTTCTACGATGGTTTCAAAGTCCTACCAGGAAAAAGGGTTAGCCATTTCTCTATTTTTCTTCTTCAAAGGATACAAAGGCTCCGAGTATAAAAAGCGCGTTGAAAATGTGATTCTGGAACGTGAACAGAGCCAGGCCCATGTAGCAGAAGATGACGTTCTCAGCCAGGAAGTTCATAAATTCAAACAGCTGAAAACAAAACAGAGACCAAAACCCACGGGTTAGGACGCAGATTTGTGTACAGCGTATTTATTGTAACTTTGATGACTGACTAGGCAAGCCTCCTTCCTGTGGCAAATCACCACTTTGGCCTTGAGCTCCTGCTATCAGGTCTGTTGACGTCCTTGGTTCTCTGCCCAGTGATGCATGCCACAGCCAAGCCAGTGTCCTATTATTTTCAACCTGTCAGGCTTCCAGAGATACCTCAGGTGGGGTGGTATTAACAGCACCATTCCTACTAGGATGACAAAATATTTCCTGTTAAGGAAGTGGAAGCTGAGTGGCTCTCTCAAGCTATGCTATAGTAAAAACGCTAAGATTGTTTAGCCTGTCCGTACCTCAACCAGTAGATACGCTTGATTTCCAAGGCCCCGGTTAAATGAACGGGGAAAAAAAAGTAGCTTAAACTAAATTGGCCTCTTCAGGCAGGCAGGAGAGACAAACCTAGAAAACTTGGAATGAGGATGAACATCAATTATATTTTAACATTAGAGTGATCAGTTTATTTCAAACCCTAGACAATGAGACTCATTAAATTGACTGATGTAGGTATATCCATTAAATGTCTACAGTTTCTAGCTAGTAAAGGGGATGATTAATCCCAGGAATCAGCTTCTGCGGCAAGAACACAATAGATACATCAAATTCAGTCGGAAGAATGGAGTAATAACATGCTATGCTGAGGGGCGCTCCCCAGAGTTATTCTTAGACCATTAACTAAACAATTTAAGTTGAACATAAAAAGCGTTTTCTAACTTCCATACTAAAAGTAAAAGGGAAATGTGTCCAGGGGCTATACCAAAGCCTGACCTGGCAGAGACTTTATTTTATGATCCAGTCTTTTCATTTGGAAGTTTCTGAAACTTCATTCCCGGACCTCCATAAATCACGTTAGGTAAATGTCTCTGGAGGCAGTGCTCCCGACTTGGCGAGGACTCATTATTTTTTCATGTAATGTATTTACAGCCTCACAAATAATGCCCAGTACCTGCTCCCTGACAGCTGACAGAAAAGGAAGCAGGATCTTGTCAGAGACATTATTTAAAACCAGTAATAGAAAGGAAGGATTAAAAAAGACACCGCTCCTTCGGAACAAGATGGTCTTTCTGCAGTGGCAGTGCCATCAATTTCTGTGAGCATTCTGCTCCCATTCTTGGGCAGCTAATGTAAACAAATACTGTCACTCAAATAACTACTGCAAACGTAGAATGCAGGGTTGGGGAGTACGGAAGATGGAGAGCCTTTTGCTACCTCATTATGCCTTTATTTTTCCCCAAAGCAAGATCTGATCATCATTTCCGTTGCCGTGAGCTGCCCTAACGAAGATCTAGTCTGCCTGGAGTAAACAACAGGAGTTTGTTTCCCATAATTCTAGAGGTTGAGATGCACAAGGTGGAAGTGGCAGCTGATCTGTTACTGTCGAAAGTCCCCTTTCTCAGAAGAGTCCACTTTTCTTCTGTCTATTATTAGAACACTGATTAAAATTATGAGGAAACCATCATCAGGACCTTACTCCCTGTCTTTACCTCCAAGTAACATCCCACTGGTTTGATATCTGAATTGGGCGGGGTGGGGGGGAGGTCAGTTATGCCCAGTTCTTAGCAACACTCTAGTTTTTAACTTTTTAGCAAATATCAGGACAAAGTTAAAAATGTCTCTATGCACCTACTCTAAATGTATTTCACCCTAGTGAGGACATTTTGTTGATGTAGGATTTCCCTCTGGATGCTGTAATTGCTATTACTGAATAAGGAAACTGCTTTGGACCTACAGCAGGGAAGAACTTGCTGGGAGAAAGAAGGGTGGAGTCAGAGAGAAGCCATGGATTCCGCTAGAGCCTGACAGAACTTTACCTGGTAAGCCACAGCCACATGGCAATACGCAGATTAATGGAGATGGGTTAAATTAATATGTAACAGTTAGCCAATAAGAAGCTACAGCTAATGGGCCAAGCAGTGATTTAATTAATCTGGTTTCTGTGTGATTATTTCAGGACTAAGCAGCCGGGAACTAACTTGCAGCCTACCTACTCCATTTTGTTACCAGGAATATATTCAGCCTCTTCTGTGTGTTCACACTAGTTTCCCTCTAGAGTGGACCACATTCTCCATAGTCACTATTGCCTCTGGAGCCCCTCTAGCTTGGATATGGAGCCCAGAATTCTGGACCAAATAATTCAGATCCATGTGTTTCTCTGCACCTCACATTTGCCTCAGAATGGGTATGGTATATTTGGAGCCAAAGCAATTCAACAGGGCTTTTGAGGAGCACCGGGATGACAACACCCACCTTCCCACTGGATGAGGAGTCACGAGGATGCTGGCAGAAGCCACCCACGGCCATCTGTGATCACAGGGAAATAAATGGCTAAGAGGTAAGCGGAACCTTAGCCATTCTATTTGAGCTCCCTTTTCCCCAACTTCTCCCATAGCAAAATCAAGGTCCTTTCTGTTCCAAAAGGAATGGGGTCAATTTTTCTGACCCCTTTTAAGATAATAAGAAAGTTTATTATTCTTGCTTGCTGTCACTCATCTTAGAGAAAAGGGGCTTTGGGACACAGCAGTTCTTTTAGTGGCGGTATGACAGGAGCTATTACTGTTCATTTTACTTTGGGTCTGTGGTTTTAAGTGTTCTCGTGACAGATTTCCTTGCGTTTGATAATGCTGAATTTTAGTTTGATTTAGCCACTCAGCGTACTGAAACTTACTACTGCACGTTATCAGGACCTGTGTGCATCCACATGGCACAAACTTCCCCTTTGCAGTCAAGTTCATTCTGGGATCTGTTTCTTTGTTCCCACTGTGGCCTGTTCTGTCGACTCCCATGGCCTTTTTAAGTAACATTGATCCATAATGGGTCACAGTGTTCCATAGAACTGGCCTGGTCCCGTGCTCTAAGTTATTCAGAATTTTCTTGATTTTACATATGTTAAAATAATTTTATTGATTCTTAATGACACAGAAAATTATATATGACATATAAATATATGTCAACAATTTAAAGTTTGCAAGAGGATTGCCAGCACCCAAGGAAGGTCTGTCTAAGTCCTCCTTCCATGACACACACACACACACACACTTACGCATAATTAGAACTTACACCACCAGCTGTCTTTCTCTGCTTTTCGGTTTCCTACGGACAATTAGAAAATATGTCCACTTTTTCATCTACTATTCAGTAGAATATTTGTGAGATTCTTCATTTTTGTATAGCAGTTAATTTTTATTATATTAATATTTCATAATCTTCTTATTCATACTAGTGTAGGTGAACATGTGTGCTGTTTGAGTTTGGAGTAATGATGAGCTTCTCTCCTGTGTGTTTCCCTTCCTGGAGAATTCCTAGGATGGAGTGCCACGCGGACGGCTAGAATGGTAGCACCGCCCCCATCAGTGCTTCCGATTGCTTCATATTCCTGCCAATACTTAGATTCTTTTTCTTTTTAGTTTTTTTAAATTCATATTTTTTTCTTCTTGATATTTGAATTTAGAAACCATCTTGTCAATGTGAACAATTTGACAGAAGACAGGATAGAATAGAGAGGTCTGTCTGGTCATGTCGAAACAGCCAAACAGCCCAGAGTTTATTTCAGAACTTGCTTATATACAAAAGCAGAATAAAGCACGGCACAGACCGTCAGTCAGTATCTAATCAGAACTATTCTTGTTCTTGAGTGAGCAACCTCTTAACTAACACGCGCTTGTTGCTCGGAAGCAGCCCTACTTTCTGTCTTCATGTTCCTGAGGTTTGTCATCAGCAGTATACGTCTACTAGACAGAGTGTTCTTTTCTCACGGGCTACATCAGAAGTCTCTCACAGCCCTTAAAGCAGAGCAGGCAAGCTTGAACTCAAATGACTTCTTTAAGTCAAAAATGACTCCAGATGGAAACTGAGTCACATGTGTGTTCCCACACTTCATAACTTATGCATGAATATTTTGGACTTACTACTTTGCTTACACTTACTACTACTATTTTGTGATTTGTTGCTATTGTAAATAGCAAAAACATATCGAAGTTCACTTTCTGATTGTTTATTGCTAGATTCATATATATATATATATATATTTGATTTTAAATGGATCTTTTATTTGGGCCCTTATTAAATTTATGTAACAATTTTCATATTTATTGATAGATTACTTTGGACTTCAAAATCAATGCTGCTTTAAAATAAGAGTAAGTTTGATTGTTTTTTTTTTATAGCCAATGTGTATTTGGCATCTTTTGTATCTGTTAATCTCATTTTATTACACTTGATAAACCTTTAATATAGGTTATCTCTGCCTTATTTTTTATCCCGAAAGAAAAATGTGCAATGTTTCTCTATCAAGTTCAGAATAATTTACACAGTATAATTTTCCCTTCAATTCTCTACATATTAGAGATAAAGGAATAGAAATAATGTATTGATTTTCATAGATAATTTTTTCACTTAATCTCATTAGGTTGCAGTTTATTGCTGTGATAAAACACTGACCAGCAGCAACTTGAAAAGGAAATATTTTAATTTGGCTTATACTTCCCTGTCACAGTCCATTATTGAGGAAAATTACGGCAGGATCCCAAGGCAGGAACCTGGAGGCAGGAACTGAATCAGAGCCCATAGGGGAATGCTGTTTACTGGCATGCATTTCTATACTATCTAGGGCCACCTGCCAATGGCAGCACTGCCCACATTGGACTACCCCCCCCCCATAGTAATAAGTAGTCAAGAAAATGCCCCATAGACATATCCACAGGCCCATATGATGGAAGCAATTCCTCAGTAGGGATTTCCTCTTTCTAGGTGACTTCAGTTTGTGTCAAGATGACACATGACAGGCACACTTACTAAGATTATCATATGGTACAAAGGATCCCTATAGATCAGCTGGAAAGCTCAATTGGTCACAATGCTTTTTTTTTCATATGCTACTGAATTTTATTTGCTATTACTGTGTTGGCTGCTGAGTGTATATCTTGTGTAGTTAAAGTTGTATAAGATATACAAGTGTATATCTTGTGTAGTCAAACTTAGAAACAAGATTCACATTCTCTTCCTTAAGAGCTTAGAAGAACTCCAGGTCTACAGTTACATCTGTAGGAAGATTCTGAATTAGATGTAATTATTTTAGTAGATGCAGTCAGAATCTCTATTTGTATCAATGATCTGCTTTCCTATATTTATTGGCCATACACTTATTTGTAATATTGTTAATATTAGTGTACTTAGCATTATGAATTTCCTCCAATATAGGTTATTTTCAACTTCATTATTGATAAATCTTCTTTATTCCTGACACATTTGATGAGTGTTCTTAAGATGTACCTCCAGCTTCGATGATTACTCTGTCCTGTATCTATCTGCCAATGCATTCATTTCTCCCATCTTTAGTATTATTTACTTATGACATTCTTTATTTTAATTTGTCTTTATTTAGTATCTTGGCCTTTCAAGTCCTGGCAATCCTGGAAGCTTGTCAACTTTTCCAGATGGATATTTTTTTGTATGTTCCCCAGCTTTCTGAGAGTGAGCTCTCCTGACTACCCAGCCACAGCTCTTCTTAGCCACAGCTAATTTTGCATATATGTTTTTCAAGGTAAAAAAGAATCACTTTTGTCAGTAGCTCCTGCCAATTTTCTTACATTTTATTTTGAATTACAATAAAATGCATGCCAGCCTGAGGAGAAATTACTGTTTTATAATACAATTAGGGGATAGGTGTGAATTCCTGTGAAGAGGTGTGCCTGCAAAGACATAGAGACTGAATATAACTTCAGCCATGGGATGCTGAAGGGCTAGACTCTAGTTACAATTTATTATGGGCTGTCTTTAGCCCCATGAAAAACCACCATTCCTTGCTCACCCTTGTGTTGGACCTAACCGTCTGTGACTAACAGAGAAAAGTCTTTTAGAATGAATTAATTTAACAAACCATAGTTTAACCACCCAAAAGTCATCACGCAGCATCTGAGGCTTACGGTCAAGACTTTTGCTTTACTGAAACTGCCTACTGATGTATCTAAAAAGTACCTCATTTCATGCCTTTCTTTGTTCAGTTCTACAACTTCACGCAGCTACTCCCATCTGTGTTCCTGGTCACTCCTCATTGACTCTAGAATAAACCCTCTCTTACCTCTTTTGAGGTGAGAGTTGTATTTCTAGGTTGAGATAAAATTTTTATTTTGACATGGAAGAGATGACAGTACAAATTTGGTGATGTGGAGGAAAAAAAATAACAAAATGTGAGAAATAAAATGCTTGCTTCCGCCGGGCGGTGTTGGCACATGCCTTTAATCCCAGCACTCGGGAGGCAGAGGCAGGCGGATCTCTGTGAGTTCGAGACCAGCCTGGTCTACAAGAGCTAGTTCCAGGACAGGCTCTAAAGCTGCAGAGAAACCCTGTCTCGAAAAACCAAAAAAAGAAGAAAAAAAATGCTTGCTTCCTTTAGCCTTGCATCACTATCAGCCGCTCATTTGTGTATCCGCAGGCGTTCTCACCCAGCAGTTCCTAGTGTTCACCGTTCTCAATTTCTCTGGAGTTATTTTACAATGCAGGGGACGTCAATGATAACAAGACGATTCCTAACTTGCTTGCTATTCCCAAACACACTCTGGATGAACCAGCAACTTCTATGAAAAAGGCAAAGCCAACTGTGAGTTGTCCAGTAAGTCATCCATGATTTTGTATGAATTCTCGATCAGGAGATAATATAAGAATTATTTATATTAGCAACAGTTTATAAAAACCATAAGAAACATAAGAAAAACGGTGAAAGGAGGAGAGAGACTGAGGGGCTTGGTGGGCGAGAGGAATGAGTAGAAGGGGGGAGAGTAGAAGAGAGGGTAAACTATTAAAATTCTATCTGTGTACACATGGGACTTTTAAATAAATAAACACATACACAAATACATAAATAAATACATAAATACATAAACACATAAACAAACAAACAAACAAATAAATAAATAAATAAATAAAATGGTTAACTAATAGCACACTCATATAATGGTATATATGTCAGGGAATTTTGCTAAGCGTTTCATTGCTAAAGAATGAAAGAAGAATGAAAGTAATATAAAATGTGCTTGTGTATAAATCCATCTGAATGCACTCATAAGCACGTATGCACATAGCTTATTTTATGGAGAGATACCTTGATTTTTCTTTCCTTTGGAACTATTGCTTTCATAGTTTGAAACATTAAGTGAAAGATTAGAACCAGCACAATAAAGTAAAAATCCTTCCAAGCATTTGCCTCCTTTAGCTTTGTGTCGGCAGCTAGCCCATGCCTCTGTATTTCCAGGAAGCTACCAGGCACCCTAGCCCTGACCTCGTCTACTTTCTACTTTCTTTAAAAGCTGCTTTCCAGCATAGAGAAAGACAATAGCAACACAACAGCATTTACCCTCCTGTAGAGCATCTGTTTCAGTGGGCTCTCCCTTTACCTAAGCCCAGATATATAGTCCACACGTGGAACATGGGATTAATCTGAACACATCTTGTATAGATAACCTCAATGAATTTTGTTTTATATAGATAACTCAATAGTGCTACACAAGCCTCTTTTCATACAACTGAATTTGAAGGTGCTAAACATCCTTCATGGTGGCACACTGTCCCTCTGTGTCTTTCCTCCTACTAAATTTGGCTTCACAGTACTTGCTCCCAGACACCTGATTATTTTCAGATCTCTTCACTTACAAACAATGTTGCCCCGAGCATCTTTGCCCAGGCTTCTCTCCCTAGTGAGTGATTACTCCTCAGGTAGATTTCCTGACACAGGCCTCTCTGGCAGGGGAGACACATTCGTTTTCCATTTTGAGCATCCCACCAGCCTGCCCTTCAGAAAGAATGAGCCAATTTGCATCTCTGCTCATGCTGCAGAGGGTACCCTCTCCTCCATACTCCTGCCAACATTCATTTTTATCAATTTTTAAAGACCTTTGACAATCTGATAGATTCACTTATTTTAAATTGTGATGGTTGTTAGCATTTTCAAAAGGTTCCTTTAATAGCAAGGCAGCCGTACTGATTAGCCCTCCTCTGTCTGGCTCTAGCATGTAACATCACGGGCTGAATGAGCGGGCGTTGTAATTATTTCCTTCTTGAGGCACTTAATGAAAATCTGTGGGCGAATTCAATTTGGTTTCACATGCAAAAACCTCCTAAGGATGTTTCTAAAGGGACTCCAGAGCAAGCCCTTCTTCCGACAAATCCAATTTGACTATTAAAACTTCATTGTCTGAGTCAGGTCTCAAGTAGTCAGTCTCTGAGGAAATGAATTATTGGCCAATTTAGGCAAAAATTAATGAACAGATAAAAATTAAAAACAAAGCTTCATCCCAAAGGCAGCAATAGTAACAACAGCAACAAACCGCAAACTAGCCAACTCATAAATCAGTGTGAAAAATCTCTAATCTATGTCCTTCTCACTCAGGGTCAGGGAAAACTTGACCCAACTTTTTATTTATCAGCATAATAAATAATATTTATTTTGTTTGTATGTACTAACAGTGTGCAAATTTTCGGAGGTGACCCAGGTTAAAAGAAATCTGTGCTTAGCAGAACTGTTTTTCAGGGGAGAAAAAGCAAGCTAATAATGTCGATGAGAGCAGGAAAGATTCAAACTGCTAAGCGGACATGCTGTTTAAATATTCTAGAAGCGCATGGTAGCCGTTCACATGTCCCTCAAGCAACAGCTTTGCTCAGCAAACCCTGTTCTGCAAACACTCACTAGATCAACACTGCAGATCGGCATGAGTTCCTTACCAAGAACCTAAGAAGCCACCTGTTTTATGAAATGCGTTGATCACTAATTCTCAGAGATGTTGTGCTGAAGGATGAAATCACACTACTGTGAGTCATGTGGAGAAATTTTACATAGCTCAGTGTGACCTCGTTAACGGAAATTAATTTAAATCCACAAACATTTAAATATTAATTAAAGCTTATAAATATTAAATATTAACTTAAGTTCACATGACTTCTTCTTTAACATCACTCAGGCCAAGGACAGTATAGCGCATCTAGTGATTTCCATGTGCTTAGAGAAAGAAAGGCACTGAAATTCCTTCTGGATTGAATGGATAGACTGGATGCTCTAGCTGGCTTTCTGTTGCTGTGATAAAACATTGACCAAAACCAGCCAGGGGAGGAGAGGGATCATTTGGCTTCTTCATCCCCTTTCCAGTCCATCTTTGGGATGGACTGGGCAGGAGCTCAAGCAGGGGCGGAAACCAACTGTTGAGGAAAGCTGCTTACTGCCCATGGTTCACTCAGTTCACATATTTTCTACAGCCCAGGCCCACCTGCCCAGAATGGCACCATCCACAGTGGGCTGGGCCCTCTTAGGTTAATCATTAATCAACAAAAAGTCCCCGTGGGTCAGTCTGATGGAAGCAATTCCTCAGTTGAGGTTCCTTCTTCCTAGGTATCTCTAGTTTGTATAAAATTTACAAAAATAAAGCAACAACAACAACAACAAAACAAATCAAACCAACCAACCAAATATACAACAACCAAAGTCCAACTAGTGTATCAGGACTTGACATAATCTGTAGAATGAATTGCAGTAGAAATGAAATGAAGACTAAAAATGTTATTTTCTCTAGAAATTTATTCCAGTTAATGTATTTTTTTTTTTAAAATAAATATTTAGGAATTTTGTTCTTTTCTTTTTACTGGGATCTTTTCCTTTGTTGCTGGCTTTCTTTGTTTCTGGGTGTGTGCTAGTATACATGTCTGGCTGTGTGTGTGTGTGTGTGTGTGTGTGTGTGTGTGTGTGTGTGTGAAGGCAAAGGATCAACTTTGGATGTTGCTCCTTGGGCGTCAACTACCTTGCTTTTGGAGGCAGGTTCTTTCACTGGGACTTTAGCCAATTAGGAGAGGTTGCATGGCCAGCAAGTCTCAAGGCGAATTCAGTCTCCACCTCCCTGTGCAAAGCCTTGTGATGTGGGTTTGAGAATGGACGTTAGACCCTCAAGGGTACATGGCAAGCACCCTATAGACAGCACTATGTGCCATAGGAGCTTTCTGTTGAAAACATTTCAGATTTCACTAGTAAATACAGTTGAGTGAATGTATAATATTTTGAACAAACTAGGGCATAAGGGAATTTTTAAAAATACTTGCACTGTGGCATTTGTGGCCTTTACAATGAAGCATTAAAAATATAAACTTTTGTTCAAGAGTGTTTTATAATTGCTTAGTTCCACATACTGAGAAATTTTGCCAAAGTGATTCCTAGTCACTTTGTGGTCACGGCATGAGAGATGAGACATCATGAAGGTCTTTATCACTGGAACCTTCTGAGAGTGATTTTACCACAGAGTAAGGTCTTTCTCATATTGAAGAAATTTCTTAGTTACTACTGGCAAAGAGTCTTCTAATAATAACGGTATTAGTACTTCTAAAATAGTAATAACGCTGATGGAACTCCTATGTTTGTAGGACTTACCATGTCGGGAGACATTAAAGACTTTAACTTAAGATTATTATTATTATTTTTTTTGGTTATTTTTAAGCAAGTTATGTAGTGATGAGCTGCGGGCTACGTTCCTGCCACCCGGCTTCCGGCCACCTGCTAACTTATGCCCCGAAATAACAACACACAAACTGTATTCATTTAAACACTGCCTGGCCCATTAGTTTCAGCCTCTTACTCACATCTTGATTAACCCATATCTAATAATCTGTGTAGCACCACGAAGTGGTGCCTACCAGGAAGATTCTAGTGTACGTCCATCTTGGACTGCAGCTTCATCGTGTCTGTCTCCCTGAGGAGAGGCACGGTGGTCTGACTAACTTCCCAGCATTCTGTTCTGTCTACTCCACCCACCTAAGGGCCGGCCTATCAAATGAGCCAGGCAGTTTCTTTATTAAACAATGAAATCAACTCAAACGGAAGATCCTCCCACATCAAAGTTATATTGTAAGGACCTGCACCCATGACGTGGCACTATTATTGCTACATTACAGCTGGGGAGACTGTATCCAAGGCATGCAAGTACATACTTGTTCAAGTGAAACACAGGACAGACAAAGGGAGCTATCATGAGTTTGGTCCAAGGCCTAGACTACTTTAGCAAGAATGTGCAGCTTTCTGAGAAATTCATGTTCTGATATAATGATGTTTGTTCATAGACTCAGGAGCTAGCACCTTCTGTACTTAGAGTTTGAGAGCCATATTTTTATGCTTATATTTTGTTTGTTCATTGAAACAGCTCTGAGGTTGAAAGGAAAGACACATGAGACTCTGACCAGATAGTTTTCACTTGTACTTTTTTAAATATAAGAACTAAATTTAGCTGAAATTTATTTTTTAATCTATTAACTTATTTTTGTCAGTTAATGAAGGCCAATTAAGGAAGGGTGACTTAAGGCAGTAGACACTTCTCCCAAATGTCTGTTACTTTCATCTGTTCTAAAGTCCAACCCTTTGCACACTCAAACATCACACAAGAGAAAACTTATTTCTTGATGAAGACTAATTTCCCTCTGAATGAGCCCTCTCTGACTTACCATTCCTCCCTCAGAGAAACTCTTGACCTCCACTGTGCTTTGGATGGGAGTTTCTTAAGCTTCCCCACTAGTAATCCCTTCCCACTCAAGAAACTTTACAGGACTTTGAACATATAGGTATATAAATTGCAAAGGTATGTACATCAAACAATCATAATGAATCATAAGGGAATAGATTTTAAAACAATTTTTGATGTGTATTTTATTTGAACATTTATAAAGATTAAAGCACTTTCACAATAATGAGATGAATGTCCTTGCTTATTCTTATATAAAGAAGTAAGTCTTGGCTGAATATTTGATACCACAGGATGTAGAGCACCTTCAACATTTTCAGAATTGATCAATAATTTGATTTTCATAATCACCAATTCTGAGAATGCCATTTTACTTATGTACAGTTTAAACTACAGACATATTTAGAGTCATTTCAGAAATTTCTGGAAATATTCTTCTAATTCCAAGCCAAAATTCACTAAATAACTTTTTAAGAAACTTGAATCAGCAACTCAAATAGCAATTTTTAAATCAATACTGTAACACAATACAATCCAAAGATATAATAATTTGAAATACATAGAGACTGGTGGTAGGGAAACACTACCTCCCTATTTTCTGTAATTAAATCATTATATTTCTTCAGGGGCAGTTCAGAAGATACAGTAGTCTTGCATCTGGGCAGAAGACCTTCAGGTAGAATTGGTTGTATTGTCTAGTTTGAGGCATGCTCAGTGCAAAGTGTATATCACATATTTAGAACCAAGGCTGCGGTGAAGTTGCACAGTGCTAAGAAGTGAATGCTTCCAGAAACACTTGGGTTCCTTATACATTTTCCGAATGTGTAACTTTTAGTTGTCGAATGATCAGAAATCTTATATTAATTACAAATTTATTCATGACCCTCACACTCATCTATGATCCCCCATGTGGAGTCTGGCCCCACAGTTTAAGAAGCTGGGCTCAAGAGTAATATATTGACTGCATATAGAATTATAGAGAGGTAATATGTATGGATTGTTCACATGTCTCGAATAAGATGTACTTTACAGAGTTGCTGTTCTGCTTCTGATCCCTCTGCTGGAGGTGAAGTCATTGAGATTATCTATTTTCTGTAATATACTGCAGAGGCACTTATCACAATGCTTCTTTGCTTGAGCTGTTTCGGGGCTGTCTGTGCACCCCTGCTTGAGCTGTTTCAGGGCTGTCTGTGCACCCCTGCTTGCTTGCTACTCAGCTCTCTCTCTCACCCTTCGCATTTCATTGTCTTTTCTAAACCTAATTTTACTTTTAAAAACCATGACTCCTTCAAAAGCCCAGCCTATAAAAAGACAACAAAACACATTTTAGGAAGATGAATAGACATCATTAAGCCAGTAAAGTTAATATAGGAAATAAATGTAGTTACAGCTTCAAGGAATTGGGCTTCATTAAACTGAATAAATAGTGAACAACTACTGTCGGCAGGTTTTCTTGAAATCTTCAAGGTTATAACTTAAAAGGAAGGCTGTTTTCTTTCAATTTGCCAAATTACTTTAGCCAGTAAACACTGATAATAATATTCTCATTTCTGGAGGTTTCTCTACTTACAACTTTTTCTTTCGCTATTATTGAACTGCAGATTCTGCAGTGTCAGATTTATGTATGTATGGTACGTACTGTAAAGAGTGCTTCCTAAGTCTCTAGGTTTACAGCCTGTATATTTCAATGGTATGGATCAAAAATATTGGTCCCAATATAAGATTGGCCTTGGATCTCTTTTTATGATGCAAGAACATACAAACATGTGCCTTATGATCACAAGATTTCAAAGACAGAGTCAATCTGTATAGGGTCCAGACATCTACCCAGTTCTTAATTTCTCCAACACTCTCGTGAGTGCACTGCTTGGTCTGTAATAGACTAAGGACAAAGGCAGAAACCTCTTAACTACTTGTCTTAGTTACTTTTCTATTGTGACGAGACACCATGACCAAGGCAATTTATAGAAGAAAGAGTTTACTGGGGATTAGAGTCTATGACAGTCATGGTGGAGACCATGACAACAGGCAGGTGCCCAAACAGTAAACTTAATTAACTAAGAACTTAAATCTTGATACAACAACCATAAGGGAGGAAGAGAGAGAGAGAGAGAGAGAGAGAGAGAGAGAGAGAGAGAGAGAGAGAGAGAGAGAGAGAGAGAGAGAGAGAGAGAGAGAGAGAGAGAGAGAGAGAGAGGGGGGGAGGGAGGGAGGGAGGGAGAGAGACAGAGAGCACTGGGAATGGTGTGAGCTTTTGAAACCTCAAAGTCCACCTTTAGTGACACAACCCCTCCAACAATCCTTCTAAAAAAAAGTCCTATCAACTGGAGACCAAACACCAAATATAGAGACTATGGGGGCTATTCTTACTCAAGCCCCCATGCTACACAAGGAAACAAATAGCATCATGTGGCTATATAACTCTGAAAATCCCTTCCTGTGTTCAGATGAAATTTAACAATCACATTGACTACTTCTTTTACTTATACTCCTTTGGCTCACAGAAGATGAGTCATCTGGAGCATCGTTTTATCCCACTTGGCTCCGGGAGCAGAGAAGACTTTGTTCAGAATACATAAAAGCAAGAGCCAACTCTATGACATATGACTGCCCCTTTCCTTCTATAGTCTTCTTAGCCTGGAAAATAAATATTTTGTTGAGGGTGATAATTGGTATGCAGGGCCTAGAGTCTAGAATTTCACCAAGATATCTCTCTCCCTCTCTCTCTCCCTCTCTCTCTTTCTCTCTCTCTCCCTCCCTCTCTCTCTGTCTCCGTCTCTCTCTGTCTCTGTCTCTCTCTGTCTCTGTCTCTCTCTGTCTGTCTGTCTGTCTCTCTCTGTCTCTGTCTCTGTCTGTCTCTGTCTCTCTCTCTCTGTCTGTCTCTCTCTGTCTCTGTCTCTGTCTCTCTCTCTCTCTCTCTCTCTCTCTTTCTCTCTGTATGTATATATGTATGTATGTGGTGGGGCTATAGTAACAAGGAGCCATTTAGGTAAGTTCTCTAGAGAAATCACTTTACAGAAACGTGACAGCACTAGCTCTGGAAAAAATAAAATTGTCAGATAACATACTTAATTTTTTTGTGGGTTCACCAATAAACATTAGGTAAAGAAAATTCCTGAGCTGAGGCAATATTATATGCATATATATTTACATGTATATTGCAAAAATTAGATTGTGCTTTTAAAAAAGTTACTCAGTTAATAAGTGCAGAGACACACTGGTTTTAATATTAGGCATCAGTACAAAAATTTCACACATTACTAATTTTTAAAAGGCTTTTACTCCCTTTTAAAAATCTTTTTCCCCATTTAGTCATTCTGGTCTCATTCATCTTGTGTGCATGGCTCTAAGACTATTTTAAGAGAGGTTTTAGGTTTGTATTAAAGTGAGATAACTATCCCCTGTACCCCTATTACAGATAGAACCTCTCCATCAGTATCCCCATCAGGGAAGCAGTATTTGTTCTGAGGAATATACCTTGACACATCTTTATTATGAAAGCCTGTAGTTTTCATAACAGTTCTCTCCAGCTGTGGTACATTGCTCCAGTATCTTTTAATCTTTCTCATTAGCCTATGGGAAAGTCTTGGTTGGGGAGGGGTATGATAAATATTCATATCTTGGTCAGTTTAAATTGCTATGAGAAATCTATTACAGACTGTGTAAGAAATAAGCAAATACTTATTTTTGTTAAGTTTGAAAAGTGGGAAGTTCAAGGTCAAAGCACATGTAGATCAGAGTCTGATAAGGCAACCTGTCCTGGCTTGTGACAACTGGATATATCCTCACAGTGGGAGCAGAAGAAAACTCTCTAAATTCTCTCATGTCTTCCCATCATGCACTTGGAGCCATGAATCTCCCGATTGTCCCCCTCTCCAAATATCAATTACACTGGGGATTCTAATTTCAACACATGAATAAGGAGGGTGAAGCACAAACATGTAGTCCATAGCACTATAGAAGAAAGGATTTCTAATGCTATCCCTTTTAAGCCTTTCAAATTGAGTATCATCATCCCTGCCCTTGTTATCCATCTGAATGACAGTAACCCAAGACATGGCTGATACTCTGCTCACCAACAGTTCCATAGTTCCTGTGACATCGTTTACCCCAGACTTCACCAACTACGTTTGGTCTCTATACAACCCCACTCCTTTGATGAAAATACTGTAAATTAAAACATCTACCTTTTAGGACTTTGTTCAGTACTGTTTCACGACTGGCTATTTTCGCTGGGAAATGCTTTAGAAAGACCAGATCAATAGGAAACACTGGAATCAAACTGTTCTTCATTTGTCTGAGCTTTGTCCCCCGCGTTCTGCAGTAAGATGTTGAAGCCAGGATCTGAAATAGCACTTTCTCCCATCAAGAACTGGAAGAGCTCAAGAATGAAACTTGCTTTGTGCTTCTTATTATTCTTAATGAACACTATCATTTACGCTAATGCATTTTCATATTCAAATTTCTATGGGCAAACATTCTAAAGAAGGTAATTTTATATACTCATAAACAGTATACCAGGCACCTGAACTTTATCAAAAACGTATTGACCGTCCTTCCACTAGTCTTTATTTCTGAGGGAAAAGACTGTGAATACCAATTGAATTGATTTACTATTATTTTGACCACATTTCCTGTCAAACTTTTGCTTTGGGGTCTGTTTTTAACAAAATCATGGAGGAAGATATTTCACAATTTGGAGAAGGCATTGATATTTTCCTTGGGTCTTTAAATTTGATCTTAAATCTAATGAATTTATATAAAACTCAACTTCACACTGAATGTAAATAATAATGTTCACATTTCTTATATTTGTTCTCTAGGTGGTAAGAGAGTTAATCGATTTTGCTGCAAGGGATATAAAAAGTTACAAGCAGAGGGTTAAAAATTACCATTATTATTCAGAAGATTCTGAGTTCAATTTTTTTTTAACTCTGGCAGAATGGACCACAGAAAGGCATTCAATAGAAAGCCAGGAGGCCCAGAACAGAACATTGATTCTGCTGGGCCTGATGAGAAAGGAGAAACAGTGAAAGAGTCTTTATAAATCAGAGAAATCAATGGAAATAAAAGTTAAAAAATATGACATTTGGATAATACCATTCAACCTGAGAAACACTATCAAATGATTTTTATGAAGACACGACGACTAATAAATCAATAGCTGATGAAAATGAGGTCAGCTCGACTCGCTCCTTCGGAGCATACAGTTAAAACAGTGAGTGTAGATTATCAGTGCTTATGTTGAATGCCAGAAAATTCTTATTTTGTGTCTATTAACTTCATTGAGTTTTCTTTTTTAGTGAGATTTACCCAACTCCTTCAGAGAGCCTCTTAGAACTGAAGATACTGCAGTCTTCTACAACATAGGGAAAGTGCCAAACATTATGAATTATTATAGCATCAAAAGGTCTTTCTCTTTATTTCTGGGGAAGGCTGTTCTATTTTCACATAGACACTTTGCCTGGAGGGGATCTTTATCTTAGATTTGATGGACAATTTTATTTTTGTATTTAGGCACAAGAGAATTAACTCACAAAGGGCTCTCAGAAATTTCTCTTGGGTATGTGTGGATGTATCAAAATTTCTGCATGCTAAACAAATCCCTGGCTTGCGTGCAGGGAAAGACTGCTGAAATTAGCTTCTGCTGCTTCTGTGGAACACACCAGTTCCTGCGTCACACACACCAAACGCTGATAGTTTTTGGTAGGTCCCTTCCAGGTGCACAGGCAATTTTGTTTCCCCACACGGATGTGTGCTTCTTGAACAATCTGTTTATACTCATTCACTTCTATGTATTCGTGGGGATGCATGCTTGTGTGTGGGCAGTTGTACACATATCCACATACATGTAGAGGCCAGAGAGCAACCTCAAATGTCATCCCTCAGGAGCTGTCTGCCACTTTTTTGGAGATCCTTTCTCACTGGCCTGGAGCTCACTGATTCTGCTAGGCTGGCGAGCTTGCAAACCCCATGTATTAGCCTGCCTCTGCCCCACCTCCCATCCTCACCCTTGCATCCCAGAATTACAAGCATCCTCTATAACATTCTGAGTTTTTAAATGTGAATTTTGGGGTACAAACACAAGTCTTCATGATTGCAAGTCAAGCATTTTACTGACTAAACCATTCAGCCCTGGTTACCTCTGCTTTAAATGTTATGTAAGTTATAATGTATTTAGCTATATCGATTTATTAAAAATGAGTGTGTAGGAGAGATGATGCTTTCTACAGAACTAAATTAAACATGTCGGAAGACTTGACACAAGCTGTTTAGCAAATGCTGCTAAATTATCAGTAAGCAAGACAACTGTAAAATGTTGCATATTTAAATATAGGAGCCTTCTTAATTTATATTACTTTGCCGGTGTCTGGCTTTGGGCTCAGGCCTAAAGTGAGAGAAATGGAGCTAGACAGATATATTTTGGGGGTGCTTTATATAATAAAGACAAGTTTAAAATCTAATATTCAAAAGACAGATGCTTAAAACAAATATTGTCTTTTGTTTTTGCTGATATCTGAAATGCCCCCGAAGGCCCATGTTTTAGAGGTGTGGTCCTTAGCCTGCAATGCTATTGGGATATGGGGCCTAATGGAAGAAATGAAGTCACTGAGGATGTGGCCTTAAAGAGGATGTTGGGACTGGCTGTCTGCTCCTCTCTGCATCTCAGCTCCCTTGAGGTGCCACGTCCTCATTTGCAATATGCTCCTATGGTGTTCTTTTGCTGCCACAGGCTCCGAGTATAGTGCCAAGTGGCCATGGCTAAGAATGTGAGCCGGAATAAGCTATTTCTTTTTACAGTTTATTAGTTGATTAACTTAAGTGTTTTGTCATGGTAATGGAAAGCTAACACACCAAGTAATCAAAAAAGTAACAAATAAATATGCTTTTACATATTGTAAGTGAAAAGCAAATGTCTAAGATTTATGTGTGAATGTGTGTGTGTGTGTGTGTGTGTGTGTGTGTTTTAAGGATTTCCTGGTTTGGCCGACTTTTCCATTAACTGACTGCTTCAAACTCTGTGTTGGTGGAAAATGCATAGAGTCGATTGTCTATTTGTGAATTTTAAAAAAAGAGTTTAACATTTGCATTCCTCTTACATCTTTTTATACCTGCTTCACATGACATCTATTATATTTTAGTTCTTAAAAGTATTAATTATGCCAATTTTCAATCCTTGATTTGTCTTTTTTTCTGTATGCTGTTAAGCTTCCAGGATATTTATTAGTAGTTGTGGTCCTTCGGAACCTCAGTAATTTGCTAGTGAAGCCTTGTTTTCTGGAACTGAATCATGTCTGGAAGTGTGTAAGGGGATAGGCCTATATAGACACTGGGGTATCCCTTCAGACTCTTGGGGGGGGGGGAGAAGTAAGCCCTTCGTACATTTCACCCCCTCATTGAGTAGCCTTTTATAATCTTCTCTAATGGACATTTAGGAATATAACAATAAAGATGTATAGGATATAAAGCCTTAACTCAGTAAGGATTCGTCTCAGAACTTGTAAGAAAATCATATGACAATTGCACAGATTAACATCCTGGATGCTCACAGCTTAAAACCAGGATAGAAAGCAATAAAACACATATAAAAGTGGACAGACTTAATAGTCCAGGGGTTCCCAACGTGTGGGTCATGACTCCTTTTTGAGTTGAATGACCCTTTCACAGGGGTGGTTTAAGACCATCGGGACATACAAATATTTACATTATGATTTGTAGCAGTAGCAAACTTACAGTTATGAAGTAGCAAGGAAAATAATTTTATAGTTGGGGGGGGGTCACCATAACCTGAAGAACTGTATTGAAGGGTTGCAGCATTAGGAGGATTTAGAACCATTGCTCTAGACTATATAAAAGAGATTATAATACCAAGGCTTCACCACCAACTATCATTCCCTGTAGCTTTTAACTAAACATTCTTTATCAGAAAGGGAATTATTTCTGATTCTGTTTTTCCAAGAAACCATCTAACCAACATGTGTTGAAACTTTCTCATTCAATGTCAAGAACCTGAGACTCGCTAGGCCAGAGACCTAGGGGGAAAACCAAAACCAAATACCACTATTTTGCTGAAAGAATGTAGCAATGAATTATCTTCTAACAACATTTAGCTGCGTCTTGCTCAGCCCCAATCAGAGACGTTTCCTCCTGCAGCAGATGGGACCAGATCTAGAGATCCCCAGACAGGCCACGTGCAGAGAGCGAGCGATCTTGGACTCCTCAGCCCTAAGTGGGATGTCTCCACCAAATCCTTCCCCTCAGGGCTCAGGGGGCGCTATGGAAATGGAGGTGGGAAAAGTGTAAGAGCGTCGGAGTCCCAGTCCATCCCTAGGATGGAGCTAGATTGGCTAGTGCTTCTTAAACACTGATGAATATAGACTTGGTATTATTTTGTTCCAAACCTTCATATCTGTGTCTGTGAGACTGATGTACATGGTTCGGGTTCATTACCGACGGTGATTAATCTCAGCTGTCAATGTGCTGAGCTCTACAGGCCTCTGGGAGACAGGCCTCTGAGTATGCTGGTTGGGGATTATTTTATTCTACTGTGGGTGGCACTTTTCCCTGGCTGGGATCTTGAACTGCACACTGTGGAACCAGAGCTGAGCAGCAGTATGCCTCTATCCTTCCCTACTTCCTGGCTATGGATGTCATGTAACCAGCTGCTTCAGGCTCCTTCCTGCTGACATGATGGACCGGATCCCTGAACTGCAGGACAGAATAAATTGAGCTAGTTTATCACATTATCAAGAAGAGGAACTAAGGCACTGATGGCGACTGGCTTTGACCTCGGGTGTACTGCGTGAGCTCTGTGTTGATGACTGCGGGTGCGTCCCTGCTTCATCTTTTCTCCTAAAAGATTTTTATAAAATTGAAAGCTAAATTGAACTCAACTAAAACAAAACAAAACAAAACAAAAACCCAAAACAAACAAATAAACAAAAAACCCCCACCAGCCTTGTGCTTTTGGTGAATGGATATTTTAATGACTGATTCAATTTTCTTTCTTTCTTCTTTCCAGATAGTTTGCTAGAGCTTATGCATCTAGAAAATTATCCATTTAATCTATACTTTCATATTCACTTGCATAAATGCTTCGTGACATACCCTTATCTTTTTACTCTCCAGAGTCTCTCTGCCGAGGACCTCATTTTCTTTTATAGATATGTTTATTTTTTTGCTTTTTCATTTTGACTCACTGGAATGGTCTGTTTCGTCGGTTTTGTCAAAAGAGCAACTTTGGCCTTATTGCTCTTCTCCACTGTACTTTCATCACGTATTTCTTTTATTTCTGTTTTTAATCTTTCTTTTTTTGCTGAATTCTGCATTCTTTAGATTCGCGCAGAGTGCCTTTTCCTAACCTCTCACATTGGTACCTTACCTCATTAAAGTTAGAACTTTTGTGGTTTCTAACATAAACACTAAGGGTTATAAATGCTTACTTTCAATTAAATGCTACATTTAATTGGCTGCATTTAGCAAATTTTGGTATGCAGCTTTTATTTGATTTCTTTTATAAATGTACTTACAGTTAAGCAAGCAATGTGGAATCGTGCCCTTCAAAAGTAATTTTTGTTGTTAACAGAGGCTTCTTTGTACCCATTTTGATGTATTTCCAACCATATAAATATTTTCATCTAAAAAGATATATTCAATGAAATAGTACCTTTTTATGTTTTCAAAAACATTATTACCTTGAAAATATACTAACGAAACTTTTACCTGTGATTAGTTTCAACAGATATTACAAAATTGTCCTCCAAGACAGAGCATCACTACCCTATCTATGTGCACCAGTTGTTGAAATTTTATTGATACACAATATGATCAATTTTTGTACTTTTTCATTCTTAGAGACACTGTTATTGTTTTACTTTCAATTCCTAATTAATTATGAGCTTGGACCATCCTAATTTGTACCAGCCAGTTGGTTTCTTTAATCATTTTTTTTTTATTCCCTTTAAACCTTTTGTCAAAAATTAGTTTTTATCTGTTGAATAGCCACCATGAAACAATTATAACCATGAAACAAGAACAAAGAGTACCATAAATATCTGCATACATCTTATATAGTAAAAAAAAAAAAAAGCAATGCTTTTCTAGCCAGAACCAAAGAAGGTTCCAGAGGAAAGAGAGATAAAAGTTTCCTCTTATACATAAACCCTTAAGAGAAACATAAAAGAATTTAGCAGAGTTGAGGAAAATGACACTAATTAAAAGTTTTCTTCCTTCAAAGATGCTTCTAAAGGCAAGGGGGGAATTAATCATTAACAAGCTAAGTACTATGACAAGAATATTGGACCATGATAGAGCTGATACCAGAATGGCTGGAATGGCAAGAAAAGAAGGCAGTATCTATCTATCTACTCGAGAAAGCGGCTTCCTGAGTCAGAGGCAGCAGTGGTGTGAACCCAAATGTCATAGACTGTTGTAGCTTCACTTTCTTTACCAGATCTCCAATGCATGGAATCTTTGCCAAGTTTTACAAGGCCTCAGAACACACTGAGGACTGTGGAACTGTGTGGCACATAGAGGGACAGAAAATGAACTAACCTACAAGAGTAGTTATGGCAAAATCAATAAGAAGTGAATTGCCTTGGCAAATCACTCCGATTGGTCAGTCTTGTGGCAAATATGGTGTCCTCTGAATGGAGGATCTGATTAGTGAGATTTAGCCTGTTGGGAAATGTCTCAAGTAAACAAATAATTTCCATTGTCTTCTCATGAGGCAGAATGAAAGAAAAGAAGTCTCATTTTGAAGAAGGTAGAGATCCTGGCAAAAGCAAAAACCAAATAAATAGGGTAATTAGAAGAATGAGCTCAGGTCTCTACTGTGGCATTTCTGTAACCATGACAGTCAATAAGCATTTACTGTGCCCATAAATAAAGAAACAAACAGAACAAGGAAAAAAAAAATACTGCGTTGTCTCTACAATCCTGTCATTTCTTATCCCCCTCTTGGTCATCTTTTTAAAACAGAATACTATGTTGCCTGATTTTCCTTTGTATTTTACTTTTATGTTTTAAAAATTATAGGAATAAAACTGCATTGCATATATTGCTCAACATTTTGTTGGGAGCAGGGAAGCATATATCTTAATTTAAGGAGCTACCTGAGGGTTGTCAAGAGACTTGACCCTAGAGGGGTTCCCAGGTTTCCAGGGAGACGCCCCCAGTTAGTTCCTTGGGCAGCTGAGGAGAGGGAGCCTGAAAAGGCCAGTTCCTATAGCCATACTGATGAATTTCTTGCATATCACCATAGAACCTCCACCTGACGATAGATGAAGAAAATGACAGAGCCCCACATTGGAGCACCGGACTGAGCTCCCAAGGTCCTGATGAGGAGCAGAAGGAGCGAGAACATGAGAAAGAAAGTCAGGACCGTGAGGGAAACTCCATCTGGCGACAGATGGGGAAGGTGACTGAGCCCCACATTGGAGCACTGGACTGAGCTCCCAAGGTCCTGATGAGGAGCAGAAGGAGCGAGAATATGAGGGAGAAAGTCAGGAACGAGAGGGGTGCGTTCACTCGTGGAGACGGTGGGACAGAACTAATGGGAGATCACCAACTCCAGTTGGAATGGGACTGATGGATCATGCGACCAAACCCGTCTCTCTGAATGTGGCCAACAGCGGGGGCTGACTGAGAAGCAAAGGACAATGGCTCTGGGCTCTGATTCTTCTGCATGGACGGGCTCTGTGGGAGCCTTCTCAGCTTGGTCGATCACCTTCCTGGACCTGGGGGGAGTTGGGAGGACCTTGGTCTTAGCATAGAGTGGGGAACCCTGATGGCTCCTTGGCCTTGAGAGGGAGGGAGGGGAGGTATGGGTGGAGGGGAGGGGAGGGAAGGGGGAGAAGGAGGGGAGGGAAGGGGGAGGAGGAGGGGAGGGAGGGGGGAGGAGGAGGGAAGGAGATGGAAATTTTTAAATATAAAAAAAAAATAAACCATGAGAAAAAAAAAAGAAAAGAAAAAAAAATAAAACAAAATACTATGTTGCCTGATTTTCCTTTGTATTTTGTTGTATATATTAATAATTAATTTTACTTTTATGTTTTAAAAATTATAGGAATAAAACTGCATTGCATATATTGCTCAACATTTTGTTCTTGAGACTTACCAGCATTTTTATTAAAACTTTATTATGAAAAACTTGCAAATAAAAAAAAAATCAGACACCAAAAAAGTAACTAGACTCAAAGTCTATGACTCTCAATGAACTTCTACAGAGTCAGAGTAACCATTTTGAAGCTGTTGAGCTTCACATTGGATTTTACACTTTCACTATTAAATATATTTTTTGTGCACCTATCCACCATTTAAAAAATGAAAATCTAAGAAAGAGTAGAAAAATGAGTAGTTGTATATCTTCTTTCATGACTTAAGTGTCCTTTGAATTTCGTTCTCTCCTGTCACCTATTATTTGGACGTTTGAGCCTATGGGAGCCATTCTCTCTCCAACCCACAGGGGATATAAAGTGTGGAGATGGGTGTTGAGGTTTTAGGCAGTGTTGGAAAAAGATGTCAATGAAAAAAAAAAGTCACTTAGGTTAAGGTCTGAAAACAAAGTGAAGAGTAAGCCAGGCCAACATCTAGAACATTCCAGATAGAGTGAGCAGCAATATGAAGTCCCCAAGGACGCAGCAGATGGAGTGGAAATAGAGGCAGTCAGAATGCAAACACAGTATATGATTATTCAGGGACCTACAGGATTTCATGGGAATTTAGGCTTTTACTGAGGAAGATGGGAAGGTCCTGGAGGGTTTTAGAGGAATGGAACAGCAGGTCCTCCTTATGCTGTAGCATCGTTATTCAGCTGCTATGTTGAGAATAGCCTGCAGGGAGAGCCAGGGCTGAGGCAGAAAAGCCTGTGTGAAGGCTAATGTAATAGCTTAGCTGGGAGATGTCAGCATCCTGGGTCAGAGAGGTGTAATGGGATTGTAAAGAGGACACACACACACACACACACACACACACGAGAGAGAGAGAGAGAGAGAGAGAGAGAGAGAGAGAGAGAGAGAGAGAGAGAGAGAGAGAGAGAAGACCTGAGACTATTTACTGAAGTCTAAAGTTAGGGTATAATAGAAATAAAGAAATCAAAGTTGACAGCAGAAGGTTTGGCCTGAACAAATGGAAGGACAGACTCCTCTCAATAAGGAAGGTGTACCTGACTTGGCATTTGGATGAGCAGATAGTTTTAGGCATGTTAAAGTCTAGGAGAACATTAGAAATGTGCATGCCTATGTTGAGAAGGTTATAAATATGTGAGACAATAGCTTAGGAATCTGGGCTGGAAGTATATACTAATCCATTATTCTGAGTATGATCATTAGGAAGGCAATATAGACAGAAAATACAAGAGTTCCAAGGTCCTGCTACAATCACAGTTATTAACATAGCCATGGACTGAATGGTCACGTTGCACTCAAGTTCATATGTTGAGGTGCTATTTCCCGATGCAATGGGTATATCTGGTTTGGTAACCGTGTGATACTGGGTTCAGTGCCTATATATATATATATATATATATATATATATATATATATATATATATATAACCTGACAGCCTCCTCTTGTTCTGTGTCTGCAAACCAGAGAGAAAGCCCTTGTTAGATAATAAACCTGACAGTACCTTGGGTTTGAGTTTCCTAGACGACAGGCATCTGAGACATAAATGTCGCTTAATCAATTCAGGGTTAATAACCTGACCTAACCACTTGACCTAAGGCACACAATTAACAAATAAAATCCCCACCATGTCAGGTCCTTTTCTAGCACTTTGCACATAATAACTAATTTGCCTATCACAGTAACCCCATGAGCTGGCGCTTTCATCAGCATATGGCTTGTCCCCTTCAGAATACATGTTAAAATTTCCCTGTTATGAGATATTAAGAGGTGATTAAGGCTCCGCATTTATGGATAAATTAATCCAGTCAGATGATTAATGATTAATGGGTTATCTTGACAGTGGGTCTGTCTAGGTTTCTCTTGTATTCCCATCATCTGTGAAACTCTGCCCCAGCTCAAAACTCTAGCATCAAAAGTCCACCCCCAGATGTGACCCTCAATACTGAGACAGAACCATGAACACAATCTTATTCTCTTGGTGCTAGCAAGATAAAATGGACTCAAGTGGGTGGGAAGAATTATTAGCTTCATTTTATAGATTGAGAAACCAAAGAAGGAATAGTAACTTGGTCAAGAATACACCAGTAGTGTTCAGATCTGAGGCCGTAACCAGTCTGCTCCAGTTTCAGCTTCTAATTGTATTATCCTATCTTAGTTTTTACCAATCTGGTAGTTACGGTTTCATTTTTGAGTTCCCCAGGTAATCACCACCGTCAAACATTTTGTGATACGTAGACTGCCATAAAGACTCAGTCTCCAGAGAAGTGCATACTGACCTCTTCTGTCCATTTCAAAAGCTAATTGGCAGTGTGCTTCTCGTGGATCTAGGCAGATTCCTTGTGTATTCTGGGAACTGATATTTGGGGAATCATTTGGCTGCAGGTTTTTCTCTCAGTTTTTACTAGATTATAGCTTTTGTGATACTTTTTGGTGAAGAAAAATTCTTTATCTTGATGTAGTAAACTTCATGAGTCTTTTCTTTTGGATGTATTCTTATATTTTCAGGATTTTTATAGACGCTGATATGACAAAGTCCATGTTCTGAAAAAAATATGAATTTTGCCTTTTGTATTTAGATCTTTAGTCAAATCTGGGTTGAAAAGCAAAACTAAGACATGCTGTTGGACTTCTCCACCTTCTCAGGAGAGAGCAGGACGGTGGCAGACAGAGACAAGAGGTCAACTTGTGAGGGCTGGTATGGTTGTGGTTTATGTCTGAATTCTGGTTGTGCACCCGAGTTCAGTCTGCCAATACCCACCACACTTTGCACTTACCTGCACTTTTCTTTTTTTTTTTTTTTTTTTTTTTTTGGTTTTTCGCGACAGAATTTCTCTGTGGCTTTGGAGCCTGGCCTGGAACTAGCTCTTGTAGACCAGGCTGGCCTCGAACTCACAGAGATCTGCCTGCCTCTGCCTCCCGAGTGCTGGGATTAAAGGCGTGCGCCACCATCGCCCGGCTTTTCTTTTTGTATCTTTTCCTTCGATGGAAAGTCATGAGAATCAAGGCTAAAGTTCTTTCTCTGCCCACAAGGTTTATTCTGCTTACAACTTTGTTTGCTCTTGGTACACTTGAATGTAATTCAGCCTTTGAACTCCAAATTGCTCTGACTGTCCTTCGTCCTTTGTTTTTGGACTTATTGCTGTTATTTCCCACTTTCCTTTGCATTGATTGATTACTTTTATTTTCTAGTCTTCTGCTGCTTGGAAAGTTAGTCGCTGTGTTATAGGAAATATATTTAAGTTACATAAATTTTCCTTGATGCTTTTGTATTTTTATTTAAAAATAATTACGTGTATGGGGTTTTGCCTGCCTGTATGTCTGTGCACCATGTATATACTTGGCACCTGTGGAGGCCAGAAGAGGGCATCAGAGCTGGAGTTACAGACAGTTGTGAGTCACTATGTGGGTGCTGGGAATTGAACTGGGGTCCTTTTGAAAAGCAACCCATGTTCTGAACCAGTGAACTATCTCTCTGGCCTCATACTTTTGAAACTCTCTTTTTTAAAAAAATATTTATTTATTTATTATGTATACAATATTTTGTCTGTGTCTGCAGACCAGAAGAGGGCAGCAGACCTCATTATAGATGGTTGTGAGCCACCATGTGGTTGCTGGGAATTGAACTCATGACCTTTGGAAGTGCAGGCAATGCTCTTAACCACTGAGCCATCTCTCCAGCCCGAAACTCTCTTATAAGGATCTAATGTCTGCAATATTTTTGCTCCTTATTTCAATCATTTATGTTTCTCTCTTAATACTGTACTCTAATTTTTCCATTTGAATCAATTTAAACACAATTATTGAATAAACTGTATCAGTTATTCCACCATTGGAAAATCGGGGCTCTCTGCTTGGTTCTTTCTGCTGCTTCTCATGGTCATTTTCTTCATTGTGCTCCCCCCCCCCCACTGCTCTGGTGGCACTTTAGCAGAGGTGACATCTTTGTGGCCTTGGCTGAGAGTATAGCCCTACAAAGATGCTTTATCTTTGTTTTTGCTTTGTTCCAATCTAAGACCTGGTTTGAAATTGATTTTTCAGTTTAAGTTTCCTGGATGTCACAGGCAATATAAATTTAAACCACAAGCCCCCATAAAGTCAAACCTGAGGTTTGACTTTCTCAAGGGATACATCTTCCTCCATCTAGAACATTCCCACTGCTATCGGAGAGCTTGTTACACAAAGTTAGTCTCATTTAAGGACTGTTCACCAGATAAATGTAGGACATAAATCAGATACAAACATAGTTTACAACTATCATTTGCAAAGTACTAACACACCAGTTGACTATCTACTTTGTGCCAATGATGTAGTAGTCACTGAGAATTCAGTAAAGAATAAAACACATTGCCCCCTGCCCCCACAGGGAGTTCATAGTCAGAGGTGTTGACAGTCTTGTTACATTGAAATGACCTAAGCTCAGCATGGGTACCAGTCTTTCTTCCTCTACCCACATGCCCTCAGCAGGCACTTGGTCCATCCTAGCTCTCTTTCTCATTAAGTCCTGAAACATGCACAGGACCTTCTGCAATGCTTTGTCAATGTTCCTGTCACCATCCCTGTACCCGCTCACCATTCCTTACCTAAGAGAAACATCAGGAACATCTAGTATTCCCACAAAATTCAAGAAGCTGCCAATACCAGAGAACACTGGGCACATTCAGGGTGTCACAGAAGCAAGGTGCTCCCCCAAGACGCCTAATACTGTCTCTTGGACCCAGTTACAGTAAGACTTGACCTTGTATTTCCATGCCATAATAACCACCCCACTGTAAATCTGCAAGAAGGAAGGAAAACACAAGGAAATAGTCATAAAATCCAGGTGAAACACAACCTAAAACTAGCTGAAAAAGTAGAGAATGACGGATGTAGAGAAGAGAGTCCTTGGCTTCGCTTTGCTTGCCTCCTCCCTCTTCTTTGTCTTGCCCTGATTTCATGTAAGCACCAGGCTGGTGTTTATTTTCATTTTGGGAACCATATAAGAAAGTCTCTTTAACTTCTAGAAAGCCACAGAAAAGAAAACAAGAAGTCAGCTTTAGTTCCTTTCTAACCACAGAATGTCTGAAGCCATAGGACTTGGGAGCGATGGGGAAAAGCCCAGCACTGGACTTTTCCAAGTGCGTTTTCATTTAAAAAATGCTTATTTTGCTCCAATTTTTGTGTTCTTTGACAATTTAATACATGTACATAATGAATTTCAGTCATGTTTACTTTCATTACACACTCTTGGCTCCTTCCCTCTCCTGATGACCCCTTCTTCTTTCTCCCTTCATGCTTTAGTTTGGTGGCCCACTGTGTTTAACTAGGTTGTAAGCATGAGTACATTTTTTTTTTAAAACAGAGCCTACACTACTAAATGGCTACAGCACTGAAGCCCTTCCCCTAACAATCACTGTCAAACTGAAAATAATTTCTCAAGAAGATTTAGAGCTCATAGTCCTCCTCTACCCAAGATGAAATGTTGATGGGTCTAATCTGGTGTAGGTCCTGTGTAGATAACCTTAGTTCCTGTGAGCTCATGAGGACAATAGCCAACACGACACGATCAGAGGACAGAAGTGCACAGCACCTTTCCTCATCCTCTGGCTCTTGAAGTCTTTCTGCTGTGTGTTCTGCCGTGTTTACTGATCCTAGGCAGGGTGGCAGAGATGTCCCATTTAGAACCCAGCACAGAACTGTCATTCTAAGCACTTGCTCAGCTGTGACTATTTGTATTAACTATCACCTAGTACGAAAGAAGTTTCTCGGAAAAGACTGAGAGCAGAGACAATTTCTGGATATAAACTTAAAGTCGTTGGAAGACAATTTGACATGTCCATCCAGCAAAAGCAAAGCAAACAAACAAACAAACAAAACATTCATTGGTTTCTTTCTAGGGTCAGTGACCCTTTGCTGTTGACTAGCTTTAGAGTAGCAGACCTGATTTCTTAAGTCTAGAGAAAATTGATTTGTAAGTTGATAAATCTTTTTGTCTTTTAGAAAACCACTACTTTAAGATTTCTCTTAATTTTTTGAAAGGTAAGTAAATAAATTACATAATTCTATAGCTCGTTTCGTCAGAAATGAAAGCTGCCCCTTCATAGCCATCTCTTCACACCTGTGCATCTTCTAATCGGCTGCATGTCTGTTGAGTTGTGTAAAGGGGGTGCTGAGTCAGGGTTACAGTCTGAACATCCATTGAAAGGTGTGTGAACTTGAAGTTTTAGGTTCTCGTCATATAAACTTTCTTGTGAACATGAGGGGTACAGTGAGGGGTAGCTTTTAATTTTCTATAATCTCTAACATGTAGGGATTCCCAAGGAGTGATTGCTAGAAGATGGTCAAGACAACGGTGTGCACGCCATGACACCTGGGGCAAGGAGCTAATGAGAGGGTAACAAAGTATTGGTGGTATGCACATTATCTATTTGTAATAGTATTAACTATTACTTTGTAATCTTTTGTTCTTATAAGATTATTTTGGATTCTTGGAAACAATATAAAAAGAAAAAAAGAACTAAACATCCCTCTTACCTAAACCAAACAATGAAATTTAATGATAATATTCACTTTTAGCATACCATAAGAGGACATGATTTGGTGGATCTCTCTGAGTGTAGATTTCAGTTTCTTATTAAAATAGAAGAATGAGAAGTGAAGACCAGAAAGTAGGAAGCAAACCAGAAAAGGGCTGTCTGTCTCATAGAAACCAAGTAAAGAGAGGGTTGAAGAATGAAACTTCTCTGTGATGACTGAACCAAGGAGAACCAATTGGGTTCAGGGCCTAAAGACCCCAGGAAAGAAAGGACTAAGGAAGCTGAGGAAATGTAAGAGCCTGCTGAGACAGGAGAGGGAGAGGACAGAGGCTGAACTAAGACAGAGGCCAAGGTTCTAAACTTCCCACCCACTGATTGTTCAGCCCATCAGGTGAGGGACTCAGAGACGGCTGGGAGTGGATAGCATGCAGATTAAGGAGGAAGAGGAAATGCCTAGATGTATGGGCGTGAATGTGCGATGGGCACATTGTTCCTTCATATGTCAACAACTGTTCTGCCAGTGATTGACAGGGCTAATGTAACTTCACTCATCTATAGTTGGAAAATAAAATCCCTAAAATTCTATCTACACTGATCCTTTGAACCTTATGAAGCTCCCCCATTTCTATAGATCTGTGGGATCGTCATCCCCACTTCACTAGGATGAACACAGAGTATCAAACGTTATCCAGACGTCAAGGAAACTGAGCTTAGGAGAAATACGCCCAAGCTGAGCGAAAAGGGAATGCAATTAATATAGAAACTAATTTTCATATTTTAAAACCCTCCGGAAAATGTTATTTCTCTATTTTTTGAGGCACTATTAATAAAAACTTATAGAGAAATTTGGGCTCAACTTGAAGGTCAGAAAAACAAAACAGCTAGTCACTGGCTCTTACCTCTACCTCAGTCTGAAATGGAGATCCTGCCTCCAGGAATCTCAGAAATAGGCTGTGCCTTAGAGCTGTCTCTCATTTTACAATCCTCTTTAGGGCTGGGATTAAAGGCTTGCACCACCAGGTTTCTATGGCAACTAGTGTGGCTACTGGGATTAAAGGTGTGTGCTACCATTGTCTGTGAGGCTGACCAGTGGGGCTGTTTTACTCTCTGATCTTCAGGCAAGCTTTATTTATTAAAATACAAATGAAATGCCTCTACAATGCTTATAAACTACATTTAAATTAACCCAGATTTGAAAAGGTGTCCTGGTAAATAATGAGGCCAAAGCTTCAGCATGTTTACCCACTGCCCTGGGGGAGAGAAGGACTCTCACCAATTCCATAGATGAGGCTTAGAGGCTCAGAGAAGTTAAACACCATGTTGAAGACCTGGTTGTCAACCCTGAAGTGTCCTCTAGATGGAAGAGGCAGTGTGTGACTCTCCACATGCTCTCTCTGTCTGGGCTACTCTGGAGAGGCTGTTACCACATTTCATAGCAACTTTGGAGTAGTTTCTGGGCCTTCCTTTGGGGACTGAAGAACATTCTATTATTTTTAAACATACCACTTAGATAATATCGATAGTTTTTTGTAGAATATGCTGCATAAGTAAGAAAGTAATGAATTTATTTAAATCCAAGTCAAACTAATTCCAAAAATGTGAAAGAATAAAATTATGAAAGCCTACATGTTGTAACAAAAGAGTAGAAAGTATCTAAAATAGCTTTATTTGGGCAAGAAAGACAAAATCCAGAAGAGGAATCAGAGTTGGTAGGGAACATGCTTGGGTTATAACTCAGGGAGATAGTGCAGTGTGCAGTACTATATGCACATATCATATTCATAACTAGATCAAAATTGATACAAAAGACTAGAGGGAAAGTGGCCAAAATACTAGCAATTACAATGCTTACCTTCAAGTAGCAGAATATTTTCCTCTAGTGTTATTATTCTGTTTTGTATTTACCAATATAATGTAAGAATTATGTTATCATTATAAAGAGAAGCAGCTAAATGAAAGCTGTCATTGAAACCATTTGGCCTGTGAATGAGAGCTTGGGTTTTCTAAACAAGCAGGGAACTTAAACACTCAGAAATACTTTAATGTGGTTTAATACTCTTAAACCACAGAAATATCTGCTTGCCCAAGACTGTGAGCAGACAAAGAGACGGCTGAAAGCATTGTGGAGGAAAGTCTCTGGGGCTTACTTCTCATGGCTGAGAAGCGCTGCACAGGCATGTGCACCGTGTCCAAGCATTGCGGGTGTGACAGTCACTTTAGCAGCCACCACTCTGGGGCCACAGCAGCACAGCACATCCAGTTGTCCAGGACCTAACGCCAAGCTAATAGACTTACGTCCTGCAGTTTAGCATCTGCACTGGGTTTAAGGAAGTGGACATTTAAGAGAGTAGAACCGCATCTCGAGACCCCACAGAGGTCCCCTCGGGCTCCTCATGCTGCATTCCTCTCCGTCCACCCTTCAGACTCCATTTCTGTGGGCCGTGAGAACAATTTATTCAGCTTCAATTTGCTGAGTGGGAACGCCTCATATTCTCTAATATTAATTCATGAAGCACATTCAAAAACAATTTTTATTCCTTGTCAAACTTTGGGTCTTTGAAGGGTATTAATGGAGACAGTCTTTGAAATATTGAGTTGGAAGCCATTTTAAGAATCCTGAACTTAGCAAGCCTTAAAAGGAGGTGGAAGGCAAAGCAATATTATCTTACCTGTTGAAATGTATATCAAGCTCCCTGTGGGGTGAAGGGCTCCACCACCCCCAGGGAACTGTGGATTTATACATAGATTATGCTGCATTCATTTTAAGCAGGGCTGCTTTGTAGTAAGAGTCGGGGTTATTTGGGGTGCTCCTTTCTTATTTCAAAGCAGGTTTTGCTGTTTCCAGTTCTGAAACTTGCTCCTTCCAGGTTTAGATGTATATTCTTAGGAATCCTACGCCATAAGAGAACAATGATGAGATGCTTTGAAGGTGCATCTCAGAGCTGGCGTTTGCCTTTTGGAGATTTCATAGTTTCAAGTTTTGCTATTTTTTTCACATCTAGCATGCAATGTGAACCCGGGGCTTCTTTTTTTTTAAAGTTTCATTGTTATATTAATATGTGTTAGTGTTTGAAGCAGATAGATGAACACATTGGAAGCATGGTAGGCTATAGCACTGTTAAAGTGTTCAAGGGACAGGTGACGATGCTTAGCACCTGCTTTTACTTGTGTTTGTTTTACTGTTATGATTTTCTGTCGGTTCGGGAAAGTAGGAATCAGGGAGCCGTGGATCAAAGCCAAGATTTTGAACTACTTTATTTTTTCCTTCTCATCCGATTGACTAATTGTCTTGGTGCTCATGTGCTTAGCAGAACTGTATCTGAATGTGTCAGGCATCATCTAACGAAGACAGCAACATCCCTGACATGATGTAAAACAGGGGGGTTCTGGGCTCATGCTGTTAGAGGGCTTGGGTTGTTGCTGCCTGGGCCTGTGTGCTTGGCCAGAACATCATGGAGGTGAGACCAGATGATGGCAGGACCATGAAACAGCAGAGTCTTCATTTTATAGTGGAGAGAGAGGAGAGAGAGAGAGAGAGAGAGAGAGAGAGAGAGAGAGAGAGAGAGAGAGAGAGAGAGAGAGAGAGAGAAGCACAAACCAGAAAGAGCCACGGGATGACACCGTGCCAAGGACACAACCTCAGTGATCTTCCTCCATCTAGGTCCAATTTTCTCCCTTCCACCACCGCCCAACAATACCCTCGTGATACAGATCCATCTCTTGTACCTTAGGTCGGAGCTCACAGGATCTAATCATCTCTGGAAAAGACAGGCTTTACCAATCTCATCATTTTTTTTTTTTTAGTCCAATCAAGTTAATAATCAAGATTAACCAAAACAGCTACTTAGCAGCGTGGAATCAACCCCTCCCCCGCACTTCTTTTTATAAGGCTTAAAATATCAAATGGGAGCACTGCTGAAGCTCTGACCTAGAGAAAATCCTGTTCTAGTGAGCAGGGTGCTGAGGAGGAGAAATGACCTTTTATGTGTTCATTGCTACCCACGTACCTTTTCTGCCAGTTTACAAGAAGGAATGGTTTGGGTCTTAAGCACTGATGGCATAGCAGGTGTCGGACTGCCTGATGGATGAGGAGTTTGTTACTGCTGTTGTGGATTTTCTTCATGACTCAGAGGTCAGGAGAACGAACACTACAAAGAGATGGACCTGTGAACTGGCTAAGAGTATAACTCTAGAGAAAAAGAACAAAGCCTGAAGGTGACTATGCATGTCTAAAGATGGGGAAGGAAGAGCCTGGACCAATAGTGAGGGACAGAGCTCCAAATGAGGTGAATCCTTGTGTGCCACCAACTCCTTCCCTCTACAGCATCTTAAAGGTCAGAGATACATTCCTTTCCCAGGATGGGGAATGCCTTTCTAGAGGGAATTAGCATCTCCTGGCCTGTCCCATAGCACCACTGAGAGAGGCAGGAAAAAAAACAAAGTCAACTTAAAATGTACAGAAACCCGGGAGACAGAGAAATGGCAGAGAGGATTTTCTAATTTTTCTGCAACTTATTTCTACTAATACTAGCCCTGTTTCTACTAAAAATTGCTATGCAATCCCTCTCAGAGTTTAAATCAAGCAAGGGCATTAGGCTGTTTTATTTAGAAATGTCATTCTGTGAGGACATCTGCAAAGGGGAAGATCCAATGTTTTTGTTTGAATGGCTTCGGGGCAGGATGGAAAGGAGGGGGAGATTGTGGGGACATAGGAAGGGAGAGCAACCGCTCAACTCACACCAATGGAGAGGCAGGAATCCCAGAACAACCTACGATATTTGCTGTGAAGGGACCTAACCTTGAAATAATATTTCCTTCATAGTTAATGTTAAAGTAACACTAAGCAAGGCTTAGACATCTGACTCTTCCTTCAAGATCCCATACCCATGCTTGGGATGTCTTGTTTTTCGCAACTTCCCTTTCAGAAGCTACAGCCATGCTTCGCACATGCCTTTTCTTTCCTTCTGGGCCTGTTTCTTTCTCTTTGCCTTTGTTCTTAAACCTGTATTGAAATACCTTTGCGTAACTGCAACTCAGCTTTATCAACTGTGCTGGCCTGAGTAAAGGTCCCTGAGAGTCTAAGGGACCTCGTCAGACTACTGAGGGTGACAGTGGAGAGCTGGAACTACTGTCTTTGTCGCCCCTCTTCCCCAAAAAATGGCAGCTTTATTTACGGGGTGAAAATAAAAACACAGCAGGGCAGGGATTTTTAATTCTAAGAAAACTAAGGTAAAATTTAACGAAGAGAATAGAAGTCATAATTTTCAATTTCAAAGACTCTGTGATCATGAACGACCCTTAACCTCTTAGAAGAGACTGAAAAGCCAGAGTATTTTATGACGTTACATTTATGTACGTTTATACAGTATTTATAAAGTCATTGATTCTACATTAAAAGGGGAACCATTCTTAACCGGACGTCTAGAATGATTAGGTGCTGTGTCTGTTGCTTTATTCCTCATACGGTTTCTAACAGAAAACCTACAAAGGAGTTTCTCCATTTTGTCAAACAGAAAATTTGTGTACCTTTTTTCAGTTTATCCAAGACTTTGAGAGCATTATTCATACAGTTGCTAACACTGGGGAGGAAGACAGGGCTCAGACAGCTCTGAAGGGCTGGCTCTGGCCTCACACTGGGCTGTCAGCCTATTTATTCCTCAAGACATTATTCTGATCGAGCACAGCTGCAGGTTGCTAGCTACGATATTTGCACTCATTGAGAAATTGCCCTGCTTCGGATTCGCCTATGTCAACCTATCTTCTTTTAATAGTTTAAACTTTATTCATGGAGCAAAATAATCCCATTATAGATCAGAAGCTTGAGCTGCAATGCTTAATTGTGATTCTGACTCTAGAGCTCAGGAGAAAAAGAAGAAGAAGGAAAAAATGCTTTGCTCGACATTACCATGGGGTAAATGGTGAGACCTTGTATTACTTTACAAACAAACAAACAAACAAGGGAAAAATAAAACATCCAAAACAAAGCTGAACATGCATATTGTATTTGTTAGGACACCCATGTGAACTAATCTGTAGGAATTTTAATCCTTACAATCCCATTCTTGCATTCATTTGGTGAATATAGTCAGCTCCCCTGGGCCCATGTGTGGGTCTCATAGCCATTAATTCAACCAGCCACAGTTCAACAGTATTTGAAAAAATAAAAAAGACATTGCATATGTTGTGGCATATATAGACCTTTTCCTAAACACCATAGTCTGGCAATTATTTACCCAGCATTCAGGAGGTATTGAGAATCCTAAGTAATGCAGAAATGATTTAAAGTCTAGTGGAGAGCGTGCCTAGGCTAAATGCCAATCCTGTATCACTTTACAAAAGGGACTGGGGCATCCACAACCTTTTGTGTCTGTGGAACTAAGGATGAGATTTAGGAACTAAAGGATGAGTGATGGAGGCGGGTCTTCTATCAATCTGTTGATTTCATTGGTTAATTAATAAAGAAAACTGCTTGGCCTAATAGGTTAGAAAATAGGTGGGTGGAGTAGACAGAACAGGAAGAAGGAAGTGAGGTAGATGGCTCAGACAATTGCCCTGCCTCTACAGCCAGATGCAATGAAGCTCCAGCCTAAGATGGACGTATGCTAGGAACTTCCCGGTAAGGCACCACTTCGTGGTGCTACACAGATTATTAGATATGGGTTAATCAAGATGTGAGTAAGAGGCTGGAACTAATGGCCAGGCAGTGTTAAAAAGAATACAATTTGTGTGATGTTATTTTGGGTAAAGCTAGTCGGGCACCACGGGAGCAGGGCGGCAGGAAGCTGGCCCACAGCCTCCTCACTACAGATGAGTCTACAGTGGGGCCTGATGTCATGATGTAAAGACTATCATTATTCTTATCAACGAACTTGGTTTCCACCCCAGCCTCAACGTGGCATTCTGTTCTTGCTCAGTTTCTAAGATTTTTTTTTAAAACCTTCATCCTCAAGAAATGTCAATTACATCCTAGAAGTCCCTCCCTCCTGATTCTGCACCTTGCTCTCTGGGGACTGTGGTAAACACAGAGGGGTTCTGTTTATTCGGGCTCCTCTTGAAAGAGCTGGGAGGACATCTTTGTATGTTTTTGCATTCAGATGGAGGAAAATTAGGTTAAAACAATGAGCAGTCACAGTGTATCTGTCTGTTGGCTGGAGGTCGCACTGACCAGAGTAAGACAATAAACATGGGGTACTCATCCCAAATCCTTCCAAAAAGACGCAGTTCACCCCAACTTTTACTGGGATCCATCTTGCCTCCTCTGTTTTCTCTTGTTCTCTAGATAATAAAATATATAGAATTAAAAAAAATAGAAAAAGCAACAGCAAGTGATCTAGGCAGTCGTTAGCCTATGTGACATGAGCCATTTTAATGAAGATTTACATCAAAATCCATTGGGAAGGGGAAGCTTTTGCAAAGAAAAAGCTGGGCCGTCAAGATGGCTCAGCTGCTAAAAGCAACTCTTGGAGGAGGTACCCACTGCTAAGCCTGGTGACCCAAGTTCTGGCCCCCTAAGCCCACATCATGGAAGGAGAGCACTCACTCTTGAAGACTGTCTTCTGACTTCCCCATGTGTGCTGTGGGGCATGCACAGACATACACATACATTTCTTTAAGAAGATAAAAGTCAAAAGGAAAGTATTTATGTGAAACAGCTTCAAAGCATGAAAGTGGCACGGGGACTGTCTGAGGCTTCTGCAGAGGGTCTGTGAGACAGGAGACAGGATCTTCAAGACTGGAAGGTTGATCCATGCTTCGCCTCAGCGTCCATTCTCGTGAATATAGTCCAGTAGAGGTTTCCAGAGACTGCCTGACACCACAGCCTGATGCCAGTTGAAGCAGAGAGACTTCAGCTGCCTTCTATGAGTCAGGCATTAGGAGATTCACAAATATGTAACCAGAAAGCACTGTTTATGTTAATCTGTGATATGTATATTATTGCCATTTTGAAATAAGTTGCCTAATATTTTTAAATCCTCATTTAAAATTTCTACTATAGTAGCATTAACCCCGGTAATTATCCCTATGCTGGTAAATGTTTAACAGTTGGCCATGGGGTTGGGGGAAGAGCCTTGACATGTGCTGTCTAATGACTGTACAGGGTGAATACTCCCATTATGTCTTCAGGTTGTTGCTAAAACCGAGTTGGCGGTGACTTCCAGCTAGCGCCTCTGAACACAAGTCACAAAAACAAAGTTCTTTGGGGACCTCAGTAATGTCTACTGCTGTGAAGAATCCCTGTTATCAAACCCTTGTGAACTGCATGAGTAGTGGTTTACTACCTTTAATCCCACCATTCGGGAAAAACGAAAACAAGAAGAAAACCCAGCTGTCTTAGTTTGCCTTCGCTTGCTGTGATAAACCATTCTGATCAAAAGCAACTCGGGGAGGAAAGTTTTTGCTTGGCTTATCATCCCCCATCAAATTTCATCACTGGGAGAAGTAGGGGCAGGAACAGAAGCAGAAACCATGGAGAAATGCTGCTCACTGGCGTGTTCTGCAAGGCCTGCTCAGGCGGCTTTCACACACCATCCAGGCCCACCTGCCCAGGGGAGTGCCACCCACAGTGGGTTAGACCCTCCCACCTCAATCATTAATAGTGGTGATGATGGCGATGATGATATGCCCTACCGACTTGCCTACAGGCCGGCATGATTGAAGCATGTTCTCAGTTAAGGTCCCCTCTTCTCAGAGAGTTCTAGCTTGTATCATATTGACAAAGCAACTAACTAGTTCACCAGCTGACCAACCAACAGATACAACCAACCAATCAACCAGCCCTGCTTGAGAACTTCCCATATACAGTGTAATCACATTTGTGTTTTCAAATGCAACTGCACAGAAAAAGAAGTCTGAGAAGATGTATCAGTTACCCCTCTGGTTAAAAAAAATGCATTTACTAGTAGCAGTTGTTTCTAGAGGTAAAAACAAACAAACAAATAAAAAACGTAGGTTTTCCCTCTATAAACTGCTGTGCGTTTGAATTTTCATAGAAAGCATGAAAGTCAAATAAAAAATGGGAAAGAAAAGAAATGTATTATAATGTATTGTTTTGAGATCTCTGAACTTTACTTTCCCAGTAGACACTCTGGGTTCGTTTGAGTAATAGGATTCCTTCCAGCCCTGTAATTCAGAATCCGGTGATATTCTCAGCCATAAAACGGCTCGTTCCTCACATATGCGAGCACTGTAAGCATGCCAGGCCCTTACTCCCTCAGAAGACAGCTGTTCTGGATGAGGTCCCCAACTGCTGTGCCTCTGTCCTTCCCACTGCCTTTTGCTTTTTCCCATCTAGTTGAGGTCTCTTCTCAAGGACTCCTCTGACCTCCACGCGGTGAGACTTCCTTTTTATGCCCCTCGAAGGACCAGGTGACTCTAGCCCAGTTACTAACTACCCTCTGTAGTCTCCAGCGACAGCTGAGTCACGCCATCTTTACTCCTAGCACTCCCGAGGGCCTGGGCTTCATAGATGAGAACACAGAGGCTCATCCTTTACTGGCCAACCCGGTGCAAACAGCTGGGCATTGTAAAACACTGGCAAAGAAACGGAATGCGCCTCTGCTTTTATGTTGCCAGGATTCCCGGACTTAGAGTCAACTGACCCTTGCTCAGTGACACACACTGGTGCGCCAACAGACCTAGGCTGAGAAATCAGACCTTCCAGGAGGGCTCCCTCCCCACCCTTCTGCCTTCTCAGGTGCTGAGGTGGCTAAAGACTGGCCTCGGGACACAGGATAATTCAGTATTTGTATATCTGAGTCCCGGAATGAATATACCTATGGATCCAATCCAGTTGAAACGGATGAATATGCTGAGTTATGGAAATTCTTTTGCTGAGGCTGAAGAGATTGAAATAGAGGAGCAAGGCATAGAAAACTGACCTTTGTTGTGGTAGAGACCTATAACTATGAGAAAAATGGCCACAGCTTTACATAGCATATCTTTGAATCACTTGGAGGTGAAGGGATTTTTGAAAATTATGTCTGAGTGGGATAAAGGAATTCCAGCAGGCCCATTGCTGTGAAAGCCGCTCTGTCAGAGAAAGGTCTTTGTAGCAAGAGTGGAATGGCATTTCTTTGTTAATGACGTGAACGTTTATCAAGAGTTATTCTGTATATTTTTTCAAAAAAAAATAATGTAGATCTCTCTGTAATGCAATAAGTGTCTGCCTGGCCTAAAATTTACCTGACCTACCTGTCTAAAATTAATGCAAATCCTAACATAAGCACCTGTGAATAAACCGAGTGAGCGCTTACAAGTTGGACTAATTGACAAAGCTGTGGTAAATGCTTTTCCTGAGAGAGATTTCAGGCAGTTCCAATCAGAGCCTAACAACCGCCTTGCCCAGGTTCACTCCAAAACAGTTCTGTTTATGAGAGAAACCTCACACTGTGTGTGTTGAAAATTAGTTCAGTTGCCATGTTTCATATAGGGGGTTCAGACCAGCCCATAGGAATTAAACCTGATAACATTTCAGGGGTCAGGGAAACCTGGACGTCAGAAGGATGCACAATAAGAGAGAGACATAGGCTCTTAAGGAATTTTTGAAAAAAAAATGACTTTAAATGACGTGCACGTTCCATTTCATAGACCCATCAACATGATATGGCTTTTTGAAGCCTGACTGTGAAATGGGAATATTTTATAGTGTTTTATTTTATTATTTTTTGTTTAGGTTTGTTGGTTTGTTTTATCAAAATGGTCGCTCTGGAGTCTGAGCTTGTGGGGAAACAGCTCTCTCTGTCACAGCCCTCTGCACCAGACATCTCCAGGAGTGCTGAGGTGCTGTTCCCCAGGTCAGGACCAGATCGATGCTCTGGGGATGCCAGTGGCAGGAGTGACTTAGTGGGACAATCCTTGGCTTGTGTTAAGTTCTGCGGTATTTTGGCCCTGGTTCTGTTTACTCTCAGGAAATGACAATATACAGAGCTGGGAGCCTGGAGCCCACCCAAGTTCTGAGTGCTGGCCAAAGGGGTCTCTGTTGGCCTCAGGGATCATTTGGCTCCACACAGACAGTACTAGTCAACGAGTTTGATACTGGGCAATGAGAGGAGAAAATGTCTTGAGAGCAATGGCCTTCATTTGCCATGTGTCCTTTGAGTTACCCTTCCCACTGAAGTCTCAGAGAGGCTAATGGCACATATGACGTTTAGTTTAAAACATGTCATAAAGTTTGGGTTTTGTGTGAATTATAGCTGAAACTTTCCATGCAATTTCAAATCAAGGATTTTCTTCTCATACTCCTGGGTTGAGGTGTTAGGAAAGGATAAGAGACGTTGCTTTGATCTCACCACTCTTGAGAACATTTGTTAGAACAACAGAAAAGCAGCCGCCTTTCTTTTGAAAGACAGGTCTGATTCCAGCCCATGAAACCTGTCACTCATCATGACCTGTGTGTGACCCAGGGGCCACTCAGGAAGTGATAGCTCGCATGCGCTTCTAGCGCTGACAAGGTATGCCAGATAACCTATATATGCACCACAGGAGAGCACTACATTATTTTATGTATATCTTTTTTAATATATGTAAAACGGAGCCATTTATGAACACAGAGATTAGAGAAAGTCTTAAAAAGAGCTTAAAATACTAATGTTCTGTCATTGAATCGGGATAATTTTCATATCACAAAATGTGCTAGCGCAAATTGTTTCTGAGCGGAAAGATAAGCATGAAAAGTAGAAACCTTGATCCAGCTGCATGCCGCTGCTCCCAGCCAGTGATACCTGGGAAGCATATTTCCATGCCCAGTTGGACATTATTAGTGAATTTGCATCCTTTAAAAATTACTTTTTCTTAACGTTGGAGATCACTGGGTGACTTCTCTTGGAGCTGTTCAATATGATTTTGGAAACAGAGGCTTCTTTATCTATTAGCCACTCCTTGAATACATTCCTTGGGTGATAATGGGGCTTTGGAGTACTTGTAGCTTTCCCAGACAAAGGTGCGATTCATTGAGAACAACAAAATATTTTGAGGATGAGAGTTCTTGAGAATGTTAAAGATTCTCAGGTATGTAACACAGACTTACAGAATGCTTGCGCATCAATTATAGATAATGTCAAATACACATTTGATTCAGCTTCGGACATTTACCGCATTATCTATAAAATGTTCTATTTGTAGGTAGTTCTGAGGAAAGCATCGAGTGGGTCTTAGCTTTTAAGCAACACTCATGGGAAGCTGTGCCCGAATTCACAAACAGATAGAATGCTAATTGCAATCATTGTCACTTAAGAAACAGTCTACGCTCAGGTGACGAAATTTCAGATTAGACTTTAGGCTCTGAAGCTTCAGGAGTATTGAAGCCACTAAATGCTGCTTGTTGGGGGTGCCAACTGGTTTTAGGTGAAGTGGACACATTTTACGGTTTTCTAGGTTTAGGAGAGTGAGCACACTGCAGGGATAAAATCGGGCCTTTGCAGATTCTTCTCTGGGCACTGCTGGAAATGCATTTGTGAAGGAAAAACTGGAATATGGGAGGCTGGGAGATGCTTCTGGCTCACAAACTAGAGGTGGAGGAAAGACATTGGTGATGGAAAAACACTGGACTTAGAATTGGTCCCAGTCTCATTTTTGCTGTGTCTCTATTTACTGTAGTCTCCTGTGAATGATCGACGGTTCTGCTCACATTCCAGTTTCCTGTTTTGCAAGCAAGAGCTGATAGCCTGTAGGTCAGTGGTTGATGTCACAAGAGTTAGAGATACTAATTTTCATTAAACTATCATAGACAGTGAATGAAAAATATCCAACGAGTATTAATCGGTTGAATATTTTGCAAAGTTAGGGTAGGTAAAGATAGATTTTTTTTTTTTTGTAGTAGGATGGTTTCATGAGCTACAGTTGCTACAATGAAATATGACAGCGAATGTGTGTGACTCTTTAGTGGAGCCTTGGCCAAGTTGCCTGAAAAAGGGATCTGTGGATTCGGGCTTTGTCAGTGGGGTTGCCTTTCTACAGCAGAGAACTGTAGAATACTTATTTTGGTGACGTCTTGGAGTCATCCCACCTAAAACAATATATGCATTTATATAAACACTCACATATTGGAGTTGCTTAGTCTCCACCTACTCACATAGAATATAAAATCCCTGGCAGTTTTCTTTTTCCTTAAGTATTTATAGAATCCCCAAGGGAGGAGTTCCTTATTGACTTTAGTGTCTGCTTGATCACTGCTTCTCAGGTGTTGCTTCTGCCAGGGAATTTCATTCCTTGCTGCCGAGGCTGCACTTTAGACCCAAGAAATCAGAGACTTTGAGAGGGGGCACCAAACATAGGTTTTTAAAAACTCTGCTTCCACCGTGCAGCCTGGTTTGAGGACTACCATCCAAAGCCCACCAGCATGTAGCCGCTCCTTACCATCACAGACATTTTTACCTTGTTTCACTAGCTCAAAACCCTCTCACGCTGCCAACCAATGGGACCCAGTCAGTCCTTCCATGCTGTGCTCTGTGCCTTCTAGTTTTTCCACTTAGTCACTTGGTAGACTTACTTAAGCACAGTTTCAAATGCCACAGCCATGCCCCCAGTCTAGACTAAATAAATCACAAGTCCTGGGCATAAGGTCCAGGTGTCTGGGATTTATGTACAACATGTTTGATGTGTATTGCTTTAGCAGTCTCTAAGAGAGTCGAGAGCCCCTCTCACAACTGGCTCTGTCCTCTGTGTGTCCCCTCCTACACACAGAGCAGCAGCTAGCCCCAGCTTGCCCAGATATCCCCCCAGGCTGCCAGCCACACTAATTGGGTTTTGTCACCTGCAATTCCAGGACTATCTCACTCCTTGAGGGCACCTGCTATTTCTTGCTACTGGCGTCTTAAGCCATATTTTCCTGCCTCTTTGTCTTTGGCATGTATGGCTCTATCTAATAATTTTTTTCCTCAAAAATAGCTTTGTGTATGTACATGTGTTGATTTTTTTTTTTTTTAAAAGAGATCCCTTTCTGTTCCCTGGGTACTTGCTCAAATTCTTTCTAGGTTTTTTTTTCTCCATCACCCTGAGAAGAGGCCTGTGTTCCTGATGAAACTCTCTCTTGGCTCTACTCCCATGGCACACCCTCCCCCCATCTCAAGTGTCAACTATTGTTTGCGTAGTGCTGGCAGGCCAGCAGGTGGGTGAGTTGGGGTGATCGAGTTCATCCCACAAGAGGATGCCAGCCCTCAGGATCTGTCACATTCCTTTTCATTTCCAGGGAGTTGCCTCTCAAGGCTTTTCTTTACATATTAATTTATAAATACTTGAGTTCCAATTATGAATAAATTCTCTTGGGTGGCCTAGAACTCAGGCAAATCAGCAAGCAGGTTTGAACACCTTTTATTGCCAATGAACATTCTAGAGACTTTAATTGGTGTTTATTGTTAACGAGTGCGATTGTCCCCATGCTGGTGTGTCAGAATTCTACAGACAGCACACCCATTCCGGGAAATAGCCAGTAGGAATTTTAAGGAAAGAGATGTTCCCTTACAAATCAGACTGCTTTCCTCTGGGCGGGCTCAAACTTTGCATTCTTCAAATACTTAGTTGAAAGAAAAGTCTCCTGCAGACCTCAACGTTGTGCACTAAGAGCGGGACAAGAGGCAAACAATAAATCAGCACAGGGAGAGAAGAAGGGTGGTGTTTTCCCTAAGACGGTGCTATAAATTATTAATTTATGCCAGAAATGAGTACAGGCAGTGTCATAAAAATGAATCACTCTGCTATCAGCCTGCAGACCACCATTTGAGAACACCTGCATTAGGACATAAAAAGTTAAGACATAGTTTCTCTTCTGGCCTTAGGGATGACCCTGTGTAGAGAGCTCCCCATTAGCGATCCAGAAGCCGCTGCATCAGATCTCAGGAGACAAAGACACACTGCCACTCCCCATTCAAAGTGCTGGCACGATGAAGCCCTCCACTCCTATCTGTTACTAGTGGCTCGTAGATCCGACCCATCCCGTGTCAGAACCCCACAGAATCATAGACAGAAACTTCAAAGAAAAGCAAGTCCAAAGCTGAGCAAAATGTCATTTTATGGAAATCCAAAGTAACCTTATCCAGACGGATGTCTCCGCAACCCTGTTTTCAAGGGTCTCTGGGGAAGAGCAGTCATGTGAACACAGCCTCTTACACTGATGACAAGATCAAAACTTCTTTCCCACTAAAGAAAACCCTTTTCTTTTTTCTATTTTCCTTCCTTCCTTCCTTCCTTCCTTCCTTCCTTCCTTCCTTCCTTCCTTCCTTCCTTTCTTTCTTTCTTTCTTTTTTTTGACCAGGTTCTGTTCCCTTCGACTTCATCTTTGAATGCTTAAATTGACCAGATCAAGACACAGCACGGAATGGGGAGAGAAGCCTGTCTTAATGCGTAGTTTTTACCAGCTTGGAACAAAAAGAAAATGTGCCAGCAATAGCTCATTATCTGCTCCTCTGTCCTGAAACAGGTCCACCACCAGGGGAATTCTCTTCCCTCTCAAGACCAGAAGGGATTCCAACCATCCCCACCCCAACCCCAGTGCCCTATAGCACAGCTGCCTTAATGACTTTCCTAAAACCAAGTTCCCTGTCAGGCATTTTATTTAGGGCTCCAGATCACATTTCCAAGGATAGAATTGATTTTTGGATTTTTGAGTCACATCTCTAGAAGCAATTCAGTTTCTTTCTTGAAGGAATGAGACAGAGACTTTCTGTTAACTACATTCTCTATGTCCTTCAAGGCCACCAGGGAAATGGCAGCCTGAAATTTGGCCACATTCTTAATAAACACACACTTGAGCATATGCATTCAGCCTCGATGTTTTCTGTGCTGCATCAATAAAATTTAATTAAAATGTGTAGAAAAATTACCGCCATTCCCATTTATCACCCTCAAACACTATTATGATACTAAAGCCCTTCATACTTGTACCTATAAGTAGAATGCTAAAAGTATAATGGGCCATTAAAGGGGGTTATGGCACTACCATCCTTAGAAATTTTAAGGTAATAATGGGTAACCATCTGTCTTGAATGTCATCAAAGTAGGGACCAGGACAGTTGATGGATTAGACTCTATTCAGACACATTTTTTCTCATTTTGCATGGAATCTGGAATAATCATACAAGAGTATGGGTCATAAATATTTATAGGTTGCTATTTAAGCATTGATGATGGTCTTTTTTGTTGTCTAAAGGTGAGAGATGGATGGTTGGTGAGGGGTGTGTGTGTGTGTGTGTGTGTGTGTGTGTATGTGTGTGTATGTGTATGTAAAAGTTTGTCTTCAATTCCCAACCACAGTGGGATGTTATATATTATCAACAAACACAGATGTGAGGTTAACAGACCAGTAAAGACCATTGGAGCAGTTACAATCTGACTCTAGTTTTGCCAGAGGGGAGAAAATATTTACATGAAAAAATTTCCAGGGGAAGCATGTCTCCTGGCTCATGTCTTCTTTATGTTTATTCTCCTTGTTCCCTGGGATCCAGTGCTCAGCCTGCAGAGGGAATTCACTGGGCTTCCACGTGGTCATCTGTGGCCCGCCCCTGTCGTCCTCTCAACTGTGGAGTAAAAGCTTCTGGACTAGGGGTTCACAGAAATTCTGGGCACTGAAAGTACAGTACAGTGTGTTCTCGCCTTGATGTGGGAGCCTTGCTGCCATTAGCATTTGAAAGGGAACACTTATTAGTCAAACTACTAAATGTCCTTTCTACAACATAATGAGTTTCATTGAAAAGAATCACCAGCTCAGCTACAGAGAATTTCAACACTTTGCCATCATTTCTAAACTCAGCCCTTCTAGGATAATATTTTAAAGGTACTCTGAATGAAGAGAAGAAGAAAAGTGGTAGAAATCTTGACAAAGGAAACGTAATTAGAGTAAAAAAAAAATCAAGGCAATCCTATGCTTTCTCTAGATGCCTTTGATCTTCTCAGAAGTCAGGGGAGCATGGGCATGGTTGCCCCCGAAAAATGCACAAAATCATAATCCAAAACTACTGTATGCAAATCAATAAGGCAGAGTCACGCTGCTGGAGACAGAGCAAGCAATAGGACTGTACTTGATCTTTCTTTCCATGTCTCAGGATTACCCTAGACACTAGCCTTATGCAACCAGCTCATTAAATTTAAATTAATGTGTGCTATCGGAATTAAAGAAACCATTAATTAGCACATATTGTTTCTCCTTTCTAATTTTTATCTTGGAATGTTCATGGTCATAATACAGTCATTCATTAATTTACTTATTAATTCAGTTAGATTTTAGTGAGCTCCTAAGACTAAGGTGAAAGTCAAGCGATAAATTTCCATAAATATCTCTTACAGACCAAACATCCTAAGAGATGAGAGTCTAGAGTCTTGAAAGGCTGGAGTATTTGCGTGTCTTATTAGAAGAAAATGCAGTGCTAAAATCAATAACCGCATTGCTAGGCCGGGCGGTGGTGGCGCACGCCTTTAATCCCAGCACTCGGGAGGCAGAGGCAGGCGGATCTCTGTGAGTTCGAGACCAGCCTGGTCTACAAGAGCTAGTTCCAGGACAGGCTCCAAAGCCACAGAGAAACCCTATCTCGAAAAACAAAAAAACAAAAACAAACAAACAAACAAAAAAATAACCGCATTGCTCATAACTAACCCTTAAGACTTTCCTCAGGAATCTCACCATCTGACTAACATCAACCATGGTTCTGAAGATCTTAAGTAATCATCAGCCTAGCTGGATAGAGTTATCCAAAACAGCCCACTGAGGACTACAAGGTCCCTCTGAAGTCACCTCCCTGTTTTGTCTCCCATGTGCCTCTTCTCTGCCCTCTGGTCTATGTCAGCAGCCAGAGGTACCCTCTCTCTACCTTACTGAAACTTTGTGGTTCCTAAACACTATGTTGACTC